>NC_069502.1:1123720045-1124095045 GCF_027579735.1 Bombina bombina | reverse complement strand
TGTTCCCCGGATACAGTAGCATATTCTAAAAGTGAGATTACGTGAGATTATAGCTGCTTTCTATGGAATGACAAGGGTCAATGACTCGATGGAATGCCCATAGACTCTTATTTGATTACATGTAGTGCTATATAAACAGAAATATGAAACATATCATGTAGATATTTACCAGTTATGTTCCCCAGGTACATTAGCATATTCTGAAAGTGAGATTACATCAGATTATATCTAATTTCTATGGAATGACAAGGGTGAATGAGAAATTGGAATGCCCATAGACTTTAATGGGATTTAAAATTAAAAGTGTTGAATCAACAAAACTAGGAGAACTATTAACTAGATATTTACAAGATATGTTCCACAGGTACAGTATCATGATCGGAAAGTGATAATACATCAGATTATAGCGGGTTTCTATGGAATGACAAGGGTGAATGACAAAGTAGAATGCCTATTGACTACAATGTGATTACATTTAAAAGTGCTATAGCAAAAAAAATATCTGACATATCAAATAGAAATTGACAAGATATGTTCCACATATACAGTTTCATAATCTGAAAGTGAGATCACGTCAGATTATAGCTGCTTTCTATGGACTGACAAGGGTGCATGACATAATGTAATGCCCATAGACTATAATGGAATAAAATTTTCAAGTGCTATACAAAATAAAATATGAGACATATCAAATATAAATTATTTATAATTTCACTTAATCTCAATTTCAGAATATGATACTGTACCTGGGGAACATATCTGTTAAATATATACTTGATATCTCTCATATTTGTGTTTCAAAGCACTAAATGAAAGCCATTTATAGTCTATGGAAAATCCATTTTGTCATTCACCCTATGTCATTCATTAGAAAGCAGCTATAATCTCACGTAATCTCATTTATAGAATCTGAAAATGTACCTGTAGAACATATCTGGTTAAATAGCTACTTCATATGTGTCATATTTTGGTTGCTATGGCACTAAATGTAATCCCATTATAGTCTATGAGTATTCCATTTTGTCATTCACCCTTGTCATTCCATAAAAAGCAGCTATAATCTGAAGTAATCTCACTTTCAGAATATGCTACTGTACCTGGGGAACATATCTGGTAAATATCTATTTGATATGTCTGATATTTCTTTTTCAATATCACTTTTAATGTAATACCATTCTAGTCTATATTCATTGCACATTGTCATTCATCCTTGTCATTCGATATAAAACAAGTATAATCTGATTAAATATAACTTTCAGATTTTGATTATGTACCTGGGGAACATATCTAGTAAATATATAGTTAATAGGTCTCCTAGTTTTGTTGCTTCAACACTTTTAATTTTACATCCCATTTAAGTCTGTGGGCATTCCATTTTCTCATTCACCCTTGTCATTACATAGAAAGCTGATATAATCTGATGTAATCTCACTTTCAGAATATGCTACTGTACCTGGGGAACATATCTGGTAAATATCTACATGATACTTTTCATATTTCTGTTTATATAGCACTATATGTAATCAAATAATAGTGTATGTGCATTACATTGAGTCATTGACCATTGTCATTCCATAGAAAGCAGCTGTAATCTCAAGTAATCTCATTTATAGAATATGCTACTTTACCTGAGGAACATATGTGTTAAATAGCTACTTCATATGTCTCATATTTTTATTGCTAGGGCACTAAATGTAATCCCATTATAGTCTATGCGCATACCATAATGTTATTCACCCTTTTGATTCCATAGAAAGCAGCTATAATCAAAAGTAATCTCACTTTAGGAATATGCTACTGTACCTTGGAAACACATCTAGTAAATATTTAGTTAATATCTCTCCTAGTTTTGTTGCTTCAACACTTTTAATTTTACATCCCATTAAAGTCTAGGGGCATTCCATTTTGTCATTCACCCTTGTCATTCCTTTTTATAACATCCCCTTAATTAATGTTGTTTGAACAATAGTCAAAACTGATTAGAACTAAAATGATCAAGATGCTTATTAATGGTGTTGAGACTATTGATGAATGTATATGCTACTGAATAATAAAATTTGAAATAGGTAAGGCATAAACCAAATTAAAAAAATATAATGCTAAGTAATTATAAGTATTAATGTAATAATTAGTACTGGCATAATAACCCATAACATATTATACAAAATCAATCTTTAGGGATAATCATCCCAATTCATTATGATCTTTTAAAATCCTCTCTCAACTTAGATAACTATCATTTTGGTGCAGTCTAACTATTATTTTTTACAATACAATAATGTTCTAAATACATTAACATTATTATTCGTTTACAAATAAACATTATTATTGCGGCAAAATAATTTGTTGATGTGGATAGTGTTATTACCTAACACAACGTAATAGAGTACTGTAAGCAATATCAGCGTAACGGAAACAACTTCAATTATTTTGGTTCCGCTTTTCGAGTTCCTAGTAGATTGCGCATGCGCTAACGGCCGTGAACGCGCTTGCATTTCAGTCCGGGGAATGGGGTCTCATTGGCTGCTAGTTTGAGAAAGAAGGCGAAGACGTCACGGTGGGGGGAGTTAGGAAGACATATTAGGACAACAATTTGGAAGATGCGAAAGACGATTCAACAGTGAAGGTGGTAAGTAAGAGAAAGGGGGCACCTTGCAGCTTTATCCTTTTATTTAGTTTTCAAACATAGATTAATGTTGTAGGCAGTGTTGAATGTCCCTTTAAGTTGTAAAGGGGCATTGTGTTGTATTTTCCTATGTATAAGAACATCTGTTTTACAAAAAATTTAATACATGTATCAAAACTCCCTTTTTAGATACAATTTTTTATATATATATTTTCCCCCTTTTAAGTAAGCAAAAAAAAAAAATGTCAGCACTTAAAAAAAAAAAAAAAAAAAAAAATTTGTAAGTGGCGCTTTATGGAGTACATTACATATATATGGGGTTGTGATAGTACTTAAACTGGATTAGGAGGACAGAATGAACTAGTCATTTTTAGATCTTATTTCCAAAATGCACTACAGACTGAAAGACTTCCAAGCTTATAATCTAAAGAATAAAAATGAAGAGTCAGAAACGATCAGTGTGAATAATGATGGAAAATTAATTAAAAGGACATCAGGAATATAGAGCTGAAGGTTGTAATCAGGTGCACAATCTTGTTAGAGTGCGGAGTGAGAGAGTTGTATGTGTCAATTATGTCCTTGTAGTCACATTAGTTGTGAGAACAGCTGATGACAATTACAAGGGAATTCTATTAACAACAACTGGGGGTAGTGTGGGAAAAGGGTTTAACCCCTTTGCTGCTAAGCCTTTTTCACACACCCTGGCCAACCCGATTTTGAGCTTTTTTTTGCTGCTTCTATTTAAAAAGTATATTTCAGTGAATAACACACAAATTGTATTTTTTTTTCAGTAGGCCCAGTAGATTCAGAATATATCATTATTATATTTTATGACGAAATGTCAGAAGGTTGCAATGAAGCATGTTAAAAATTAGACGTGGAAGGAGAAAAACACAGAGGTGCCAAATGGCCTAGTACCATCAACACAATATGGATACAAATGAGACAAAGGGCTACTCACAAGCGAATAGTACTAAAAGGCAGACTGGAACCTCACAGTTGTCCGGCTAACTGTGTAGGAGCAACCAAATGTCTAAAGTGGTCTCCCAACCATGGATATCGATATATTCCTAGATGGAAAGAGACAGAACCAACATAGCCCAGCACAGTTTAGCTCAAAAAATAAGTGTAATGTAAGAAAACACACTTACATTTTCCAATGCACCTCCAGGTGCAATACAAGCATGCTGGAGCCTCTCAGCCTCCCAGCTGACTGATCCCATGCGATATGCAGGTCACACCGCACTTAAGAACATAGGATAAAAAGTGCACTCCAAACAGCAGAAAGTATAGTATAAAAACAAACTTTGATAAAAGTGGCGCGTTTCTCAGCCACCACAGGGCTGTTTCCTCAGGCTATTGTACAAAAAACTAAAAGAAAATACACTTGCTATTTAAAACACATTGTGAGCTGTGATTGGAGATATGGTAATTGGTACCATGTGTGTTGAATTTTCATTAGCTTTGTTAACATGGGGACCACAGTATATACATACACACACACACACAAAAACTATTCATGCTTAACCCTTTTGTGCCGGGATTAACTTGTCTACATCGGAACAACTGTTCCGATGTAAACAAATTGAAATCTCGCGATCGTGCACGTGTTCGCAAGATTTCAATGATGGGATCACGTCAGGGGGGCATCCCTATGATGCTAGGCCCGCCCTCCAGACCGCGATCCCATCAGGGAAGCACCAGTGGCTTTAGGAAAGCCAAGCGGTTAGGACGTTGTATTTCGTCCTTTGGCGCTAAAGCCCAGCAAAATTCGGATGAAATAAAAACGTACTAACGGCGTTAAAGGGTTAATACAATGCAATGTGATCAACATACACATATATGGATACAATATGTTTCACATAGTGCAGATCTACAGAATATTAAATACACAACCCCCCATATGACCCCAGTAATATACTTTGGCCCTAAAACATCCAGGTCCTAAGATAAAAAATGAGCTTCCATTAAAATAGTATGACACATAAAAACCTCTTCAGCATGAATAATTGAAGTGGATATGCGAATCATTAGCAAAAAATTTGTTTTACCTGTCTGTATTGGTCAAGGGGCGCTATAGTGAACAGTGAAATCTACCAGAAAAAAGTTATAATCTTGTTGTAATCTTTCCGATTCACATAGCCGCCATGGCCTTCGGACTCGAGTGTCATGGGACCGCACAAATATCCGTGTCATCAGAAATTACTAATCCTGGCACAGAAAATGCTTGCGTCAGATGACCAACAAGCAGCCGTATGGATACGGAAAAACACACCTCAAAGCGGACTCCTCCTCTCACTGGAGTTTGAGCAGATATAGAAACTAGAGGCAATAGATCGATTCAATGAAATCTACGATAATAAACATAATAATATTGGCCACATAAATTGCAACAAGAATGTCTTTAAGATGTGATCGTGTATTACTTAATATAGTGTACAGAAATAGTTCCGATCATGATAATCAAAGTGTGAAATAACTGTGACATGAAAGATGTCAGTCTGATGTTATTGATCCGATATGTGAAATATGCAAAAAGTGAATAGGTGGGGTATTGAGAGAGACCCAGTGTGTACCCCATAAGTAAATATATAATGTAATGTTACCGAAAAGATAATGGCGACGATAGAGTGAGAATCGGTGAATGTACTGAAATAGTATGTTGCAACGATAAAGGTGTATATTGAGTGAATAGCAATGAATATATTAGACGTGGTTTATTACAGTAGTATAGATCTATAGAAAAATGTGAGTGAAATATGTCTATTTGCATATGGATCAGGATAATAGTAATATAAGTGGTAAAAATAGGATAATAAAAGATGTTATATGTTGTTAGATAGATAATGTATAATAATTAATCTGATTAGTTGATGCAACCTACAAAAGTGTATAAAACAATAATAAAATCTAAAATATGTGTTACCAATGTGTGAAAAGATAAGCGGTACAACCTACCCTAAATGGGAAATGGACCAATAGAAAGATGAAAACAATGCGATATATTAATGTGATAAATATCAATGATAAAATGTTACAATCTCTTTGATCGATATGCAAATAGACATATTTCACTCACATTTTTCTATAGATCTATACTACTGTAAAAAAACACGTCTAATATATTCATTGCTATTCACTCTAATATACACCTTTATCATTGCAACATACTATTTCAATACATTCACCGATTCTCACTCTATCGTCACCATTATCTTTTCGGTAACATTACATTATATATCTACTTATGGGGTACACACTGGGTCTCTCTCAATAGCCCACCTATTCACTTTTTGCATATTTCGCATATCAGATCAATAACATCAGACTGACATCTTTCATGTCAGTTATTTCACACTTTGATTATCATGATCGGAACTATTTCCGTACACTATATTAAGTAATACACGATCACATCTTAAAGACATTCTTGTTCCAATTTATGTGGCCAATATTATTATGTTTATTATCGTAGATTTCATTGAATCGATCTATTGCCTCTAGTTTCTATATCTGCCTATAATGACAGGCATTACGCTCACACTCCAGTGAGAGGAGGAGTCCGCTTTGAGGTGTGTTTTTCCGTACCCATACGGCTGCTTGTGGGTCATCTGACGCAAGCATTTTCTGCGCCAGGATTGGTCAGTTCTGATGACACGCACATTTGGGCGGTCCCATGACACTCGAGTCCGAAGGCCATGGTGGCTATGTGAGTCGGAAAGATTATAACAAGATTATAACTTTTTTCTGGTAGATTTCACTGTTCACTATAGCGCCTCTTGACCAAGACATAGGCGGCCGACAGGTAAAACAAAAAAAGTTTGCTAATGATTCGCATATCCACTTCAATCATTCATGCTGAAGAGGTTTTTATGTGTCATTCTATTTTGACGGGAGCTCATTTTTGATCTTAGGACCTGGATATTTCTGGGCCAAAGTTTATTGCTGGGGTCATATGGGGGGTTGTATATTGATTATTCTGTGCATCTGTACTATGTGTAACATACTGTATCCATATATGTGTATGTTGATCACATTGCATTAAAGGATACTGAACCCAAATTTTTTCTTTCATGATTCAGACAGAGCATGCAATTTTAAGCAACTTTCTAATTTACTTCTATTATCAAATTTTCTTCGTTCATTTGCTATCTTTATTTGAAAAAGAAGGCATCTCAGCTAAGGAGCCAGCATTTTTTTGGTTCAGACCAAGGACAGCACTTCTTTATTGGTGCTGTCCAATCAGCAAGGACAACCCAGGTTGTTCATCAAAAATGGGCCGGAATCTAAGCTTACATTCTTGCTTTTCAAATAAACATACTAAGAGAATGAAGAAAATTTGATAATAGAAGTAAATTAGAAAGTTGTTTAAAATTGCATGCTCTATCTGAATTACGAAAGAAAAATTTTGGGTTCAGTGTCCCTTTAAGCATGACAAGTTTGTGTGTATATATTGTGGTCCCCATGGTAACAAAGCTAATGAAAATTCAACACAAATGGTACCAATTACCATATCTCCAATCACAGCTCACAATGTGTTTTAAATAGCAAGTGTATTTTTTAGTTTTTTGTACAATAGCCTGAGGAAACAGCCCTGTGGTAGCTGAGAAACGCGCCACTTTTATTAAAGTTTGTTTTTATACTATACACTTGCTGCTGTTTGGATTGCACTTTTTATCCTATGTTCTGAATTGCGGTGTGACCTGCATATCGCATGGGATCAGTCAGCTGGGAGGCTAAGAAGCTCCAGCCTGCTTGTATTGCACCTGGAGGTGCATTGGGAAATGTAAGTGTGTTTTCTTACATTACACTTATTTTTTGAGCCGAACTGTGCTGGGCTATGTTGGTTCTGTCTCTTTCCATCTAGGAATATATCGATATCCATTCTTGGGAGACCACTTCAGACATTTGGTTACTCCTATACAGTTAGCCGGACAACTGTGAGGTTCCAGTCTGCCATTTAGCACCTCCGGTGCTATTCATCCGAGTAGCCTTTTGTCTCATTTGTATCCAGATTGTGTTGATGGTATTAGGCCATTTGGCGCCTCTGTTTTTCACCTTCCAGATCGCTCTAATTCTCAGGATCCTGACCTTCCTATGACAGAGAGCTGTCTCTACTCCCCTTGGAGTGTATATGGACTTTTTATATGATTATTATCATTTGCTTATCATTGGTGATACTTTGTTTATTTTATGTTATTGTATTTTTTTTTTGGTATCTTTATGAAGAGCGCCCCCTAGAGGAAACTTGTGTAGGCACATTTTTTCTTTTTTTTAAAAAAAATTAGACGTGTGCATTCACATCTTTTGTTAGCTGCCGAATGCAGAAGAAGAAGGCAGCTGCTCGCGGCCTTCAGCTCTCTTCAGAGCCAGATTTATTCTTGTTTAAGTTTGATTCCATACATATCTGGGTTTTCACATATCTTAGTGTGTTGCACTTTCACAAAAATAAATCCAGCTCCAAAACAGCCAAAAGCTGCGAGTAGCCTGCTTCATCCACATTTAGCAGCTAATGAAGCTGACAATTGCACACGTTAATTAAAAATGTATATTTTGGTAAATAACATTGAGCACTGTTGCTACTGTGATCACCTAATCACCTACTAAACTAGAGGTGACCTTTGTGCCAGTTCAGGCATAATCTGTATATTTATTTAAAAAAGAGGGACTTATACTTATCTACTATAAATAAAGTTAATTTTGAGTCTCTTGAGTCATCAAAAAAAAACAAAAAAAAAAACCTTGCCCAATAAAACCCTATGTGTTATGCTTTTATTTAATTTACTTTTAATATCTTTTGGTGAGGCTAGTGGCCATGTGTAGGTGCAGGCAATTCTCTTTCAAATGATGGGTCTTGGAAGTCTGTGGCTAGTAATAAAGCAGAGATTGAAGAATTTTAACAGCCTATCCAGCTCTCTCTACTGCCTGTCACTTCATTGCTCCTCCCCTTCCGACACATCCCTCCACATGTTTGTAGCGATGTCCTCCACTTTACATTGGTAAATAACTGTCTGTACTGCCAGGGATTACCGAAGACAGACATTCCCAATTATGATGAACAAAGTTTATCATTCATACAAAGACAGCGATCCGCCTTACGACATTGAAACTATTAATCTAGAAGGATCTCTTGAACGCATATTAGTTTTTCATGATGCAATAACTTAAATGCTTATGATACTCAAATGCTAAGTTGCTTGAAAGGCTCCCTGGAGAGCTGAAACGCGTAGAACCTGTTACCCGACACGATTGAAAGGAGAACAACCAGCTGACTGTTTGCTGTTATATGCTCTGGCTCCCAGAACCGCAAAGCTACTTGTGACTGGAATCCTCTTCACAAGGATTAAAAACGGTAGGAGTACACTGAAAGAGCATAGGAGATCATCATAAGTGTGCACACTTCAAAAGAGAAATCCTGTTTACATCTATTTGTTTCAAGTACATTTAACAAACACAAGCGGCAGAAATAGAGACTCCACCCCTACAGCTGATTTACTGGGTTAGTGTGAGACACCGCTTAAAGCTCACCCTGTGTTAGACACATTGGAACTTTTGCTGAAAATTTATTTCTAAGAAGATTCACATTTTTAACGTAACCAAGTTTCTTGAACCATTGTGGTTGATACCTGAATTGCAAGAACTGACATAAATTTATAGACTTTGCGTAACCCTGCAGTGATCGCGTATATTGTTGGATTAACCACCACCGATTTGTTATATATAATTGAACACAATATATTTGTGTATTATAGTGATCATAAAAAGTCTGCTTTAATATTTCATTTTTTAGAGTTTTAATAGATTATAAGTGTATTGACTTCAAAGTGAATGTGAGTTTCAAGTATTTTAATATAACAACGGTGTTATTATATTAGGGGGGTATTCCACTGATTAATTTGTTGTGGGTAATGTTTTAGAATTATCTAAATAAATGTATATATTTTTAATATAGCAATTTGCCTGTGCTTTTTTTTTTTTACACATTTTATATATATTTTTCCATTTATGATTAGTTTTAATTATTACATGTCTATATTTGTTATCCCCAAATAGTTTTACATACTGTTAAATCATTTAAGCACTATCTAGTGATTCGAATTTACTGTTAGACAGCCGTAGGCGCCACTCCATTCGTGGTTTGTTCATCTTTGTATTTTAGTTAACTGCACAAGTTGTGAGAAGTACAGTTAGTGAGGCAGGCAAGTCTAACATTAGCTTAAATCTCAGTCACCACAAATCGTATTTGTTTGCTTGAAAGTTATGCAGCCTATGTGTATAAAGCAGATTAGAAAATATCACATGAAACGGAAGATATTTTACCTCATAATATCTTCAGCTCACCAGCTTAAGTGTTCTGTGATCAGTTACTCTTTATAATGTCAGTGCAAGAGTTAATACTTTACTGAGATCTCATGAGACTTCGAAAAATCATGCTATTTCATAGTAATCTTCCTTAAACTGAGTGAACTAAAATAAATGTGCCGGCAAATGCCAGATACACACTCCCGTGCAATCCCGGGACATGCATCTTCATTGAATTTAAAGTCCCTTTACAATGGATATAGAGATGCTCATGTGATATTTTTATTCAGCTTTTAAAAGATATACTACATTACTGTTTAAGTGATTTAGCATTTGGGTATCACGCCCTTTTAAAAAGGGAAGGCAAAATCAAAATTAGACTTTTATGATTCGATGTTATATAAATAAAAAAAAAAATTCAAATTAATTTATTTTATCAAATGTACCTATTTTTCTTGGTAGCCTTCATTGTCACATAGCTCTTTTTCCGTGAGAGAATACTCACATAGCCTTAGAAGCGTGCACAGTTCTTTTCCATGAGAGAATACTGAGGTGGGCTCAGGAGTTTGCAAGTCTTAAGCACTATATAGACGTATAACATTGTAACAAGCGTTGATGCAAACACAGCTGCCATATAGTGCTCAATATTTATGGTAAAGGTTCTAGAGTGCGTTAAATCTTAAAGATATATCAAACCCAAACATTCTCTTTTGTGATTCAGACAGAGCATACAATTTTAAATAAAGTTTCCAATTTACTTTGGTTATAATTTTTTTTGTCCCCATGATATTCTTTGTTGAAGAGATACCTAGGTAGACACCTGGAGCACTATATGGCAGGAAATAGTGCAGCGATCTAGTGCTCTTGCAAATGGATACCATTCTTGCAAAACTGCTGCTATATAGTGCTCCAGCTTTCATTCCTGGTTTTCAACAAAAGAAACCAAAATGCAGAAAATTTGATAATAGAAGTAAATTAGGAAAGTTGTTTAAAATTGCCTGCTCTATCTGTATCATGAAACAAATTCTGTCTCTTGTGTCCCGTTAAGACAACCGGTATACAAATACAGCAAACCTACCTGACAATCCACGTTGCAATAGAAGGCCTGTTTGCATTTGCCACATTTTGACAAACCTTCTTTCCTGAGGAAAGCAAAACAAATGAAACATTCAGTGTATAAAATATTGTAAATCAGAGACTCATTACCGAAAATTCATTAGGCCACTATCAAGACATGCACAGAAACATTAACATATGGCAAGTACTATTTTCAGGATAGCCAATAATAACTAAATTCACCATAGCCACTTATATTGAGATATTCATATAAAAGATAAAATGACCTATTCATATTATAGCTGAACACTTATCCACTAAACGCACTGCATCATTTTAAGTCATGTAAATGAAGGGCCCAAGGTCACCACCTAAATATAAATGCATTTGCATAATCAACAAATGCATGATAAAAAGACAATGCAATAACAGTATAACACTTAAAGTGGGACAGTCAACACTAAAATTATTATTGTTTAAAAAGATAGACAACGCCTTTACTACCCATTCCCCAGCATTGCACAACCAACAGTTATATTAATATACTTTATAACATTTAAACCTCTAAATTTCTGCCTGTTTCTAAGCCACTACAGACAGCCTCTTATCACATGCTTTTTTATTTGCTTTTCACAACAGGAGACTACTAGTTCATGTGGGCCATATAGAGAACATTGTTTTCACGCCCGTGGAGTTATTTAAGAGTTAGCACAACACAGCATTAATTGGCTAAAATGCAAGTCAATAGATAATAAACAAAAAGTCATGTGATCAGGGGGTTGTCAGAAGATGCTTAGATACAAGTTAATCACAGAGGTAAAATGTGTATTAATAAAACTGTTGGTTATGCAAAACTGGGGAATGGGTAATAAAAGGGATTATTTATAGTTTAAAACAATAACAATTCTGATGTAGACTGTCCCTGAACTTCTAAGTAGCAGATTTTTTATGACAAATGTCAAGGTTATGGCTGTTTCCACTCCCACTGCATCACGTGACAGCCATCAGCCAATCACAAATGCATATATGTATATTCTGTGAATTCTTGCATATGTTCAGTAGGAACTGGTGACTTAAAATGACGTGCTCTATCTGAATCATGAAAGTATAAATTTAGACTTGAGTGTCAGTAATGTTTCTGTGTAGTGTTTGCTCTGCTGTACACTTACTAGTGATATTGCTCAAGTGAAGAAGGTGAAATGTTAAAAGGACATTAAAAACGCGGGGAAAGACAATGCTCTTATGTATCATAACCAGGCAATGGAGCGGTAATAAAAAAAAGTATATTCAAAGTTATCTCCATAACAGCACGAAAGCACCTAAAATGTAATATTTACCTAATTAAGAGACCCTTGAATTTGGCCCCGTACCTTAGCACCCATCCACCCACCAAATGTTTTTGCCTTGACATAGGAGGCAGGTAGAACCAATCAGAAGCCTGCCACCCATACCATTTAAAAAAAGAGAGACAGCCAATCATGCTTCAGCGTCTCTGCTCCTGGGACTAAATGTCAGTTATGAAGGTTAATGCGTTAACAAGTAACCCAGAAGCAGAAGTGTGGGAGAGCGCTCTGCTGTTTATTAAAGGGGAGAGCAGTAAAGCTTTTCAAAGTGACATGAAAGTCAAAATTAAGGTTTTA
Organism: Bombina bombina; assembly: GCF_027579735.1. Classification (NCBI taxonomy): domain Eukaryota; kingdom Metazoa; phylum Chordata; class Amphibia; order Anura; family Bombinatoridae; genus Bombina; species Bombina bombina. The sequence goes on along the minus strand of NC_069502.1, from coordinate 1,124,082,421 downwards.
ACAATTCCAATAGAGCAAACAATTTTATAAAACCCAAATGTTTTCTTTCATGATTCAAAATAGAACAATGTTAAACAACTTTTCAATTTAGTTCTATTATCAAAATTTCTTTGTTGTCTTATCCATTGTTGAAAAGCAGGAAGTAAAAGGGATATGAAACCTAAAATGTTTCTTTCATGATTCAGATAGAGCATGTGATTTTAAACAAACTTTCTAATTTACGTCTATTACCAAAATTTACTTTGTTCTCTTGGTATCTTTTAAAGCATGGCATATGCTTAGGAGCTGTCCCATTTCTGGAGCACAATATGGCAGCAGTTTTGCAAGAATGGTATCCATTTGGAAGATGGCAGCACTATTTCCTGCCATGTAGTGATCCAGGTATCTCTTCAACACAGAATACCATGGTAATGAAGCAAATTTGAGAATAGAAGTAAATTGGAATCTTTTTTAAAATGGTACAGGAGTGTGCACGTGTATGCAGCACTACATGACAGCAATTTTTAAACAGTGCAATACATTAGGAAGAGCACTATTTCCTATTATGTAGTGCTCCGGAAATTGAATAGATCTCTCTTCAACAAAGAATAACATGACAATTAAGTAAATTTGATAATAGAAAAAAAAATGGCTTTTTTTTCTTTAAGATACTTTCCAATTCTCTTCCATTATCAAATGTACTTTCTTCTTTTGGTATTCTTTGTTGAAACGCATATGCAAATATCTGCAGCAGCAATGTATTACTGGTAGCTAGCTGGTGATTGGTGGCTACACACATTTGTCTCTCGTAACTGGCTCAAAAGATGTGTTCAGCTAGCTCCCAGTAGTGTACTGCTCCTGACTTTGACTATGTGTTTAATATACATGTGCATTTTTCATTACTCAGGTTTTCATTCTACAAACTAAGGCCAGCAGCATTAGGCTATTTTCAATACCGGATTTTTGGTGTTAAATTTGTTTGTTGCACTTAATAATAAATCCAGTGCCAAAACTAGCCAAATGCCATTACCCGCAGCCACATTTGGCATTTGTTTGCAAAAACTGATGGTAAAGTTCCGTTAATCGCTATCAAGTATTGCATTAATTGATAAAAATCAATATAAGTTTCATTTATCGTTTTTAATAAATGTGGGTTTCAATCAAGTTATAACCTTTATAAAGGCAATTTCTAAACCTCATATACTCAACCCGTTATATTTTTTTTTCTACCTGTCGATCACGTTTTTTACTAAACCAATTGAAATTTAGGCCGTTAGGCGGCCGTCACTCCGCGTCATCTGCCCCTTCAAGCAACTGCGCATGCGCTATTTCATTTCTCACGGCATTGTAAATGGCGCGCATGCCCGTGTAACGCATGCGTGCTAATTACAGGTAGGAATACCTTACTATTTCATCGGCATCTTGTAAAATATACCGACAAGTGCTTCACTTTACTTTACTACTGCCCATTATAAGTATCGCATTATAAGTAATTGCAAAACTTCTATTATTTCCACGCACGCGCAAAAACATTTTTCTCGGGAGCGAGCAGGTAGCTGCGACGTAGGAGCGGGTGGGACCACTCTGTAGTGTAAGTAGATATCGGAGCAGGAAATGTCAGATGGGAGGAGCGAGGAGTGGTAAGGGAAAAAGTTTAACATTGCGATTTATTATTGTTAATAATTTACAAGCTTTGAAAACTTAGCCACTAAGCTAACAAAGTGACAGACAAACTAGTTTATGTACGTAAACTGATAAAATTTACCATCACTTTAATACCAAGATCCATAGTGATTTGAATTAAAGTGGCATAAAATTTAAACTTTAAAAATCACAATAGTTTTAAAGGGATAGTCTGGTTAAAATTAAACTTTCATGATTCAGAGAGAGCATGCAATTTTAAGCAACTTTCTAATTTACTCCTATTATCAATTTTTCTTCGTTTTCTTGGTATCTTTATTGAATGTAAGCTTAGGAGCCGGACCATTTTTGGTTCAGCCCCTGGGTAGCATTTGCTGATTGGTGGCTACATTTAGACACCAATCGGAAACAAACATTCTTGCATTTCAAATAAAAATACCAAGAGAACGAAGAAAATTTTATAATAGGAGTAAATTAGAAAGAAGCTTAAAATTGCATGTTCTATCTGAATCGTGAAAGTTTAAGACTATTCCTTTAATAAGAAGCATTTTTTTTGTTGTTTTTCAAATCTCTGTGCTGACATTACAATGTGGCAGCAATTAAATTCCATCACAATAAAAAATACAATGGCATACTGTACTGTATAAAGCCATGCTTGTTTTTTCTTTTCAATTTTTTTTTTTTTTTTTTGAGACAGCACAACGTGAAACTTTTTTTTAATTAAAATTGAAGAACCATTAGGCTTTAATATAATCAAAGATCAATGATTAATGACTGTTTTACAGAATGCTACACTGAGTTTTCAGGAACACAAATTAACAGGGATATATATATGAGAGATGCCATATAACTGAAAATATACTTCAGGACAACAATGGTTCTCATTGGTTTCTGCTTTGTGTCCCACTTGTCCCCAAACCATAATATACTATTAAATACAGTAATTGACTTTTTTTTAGCCAGTATTTTATACCAATTTTCTATTTGTTAATAAATCTACATAAATTAAAATAAAAATGCTTGCTAGGCTCATGAAAAAAAGAAAAAAAAAAAATACAGGAAAGTGAATCCAGCCACTGTGTTTAAAAGAACAGCTTTATTTCTCCATACCAGGGTCCAAGGAAAAGGCACAATGTTTCAGAGCTGCTATATAGGCCCTTAGTCATGGCTTCCAGGACCTATAGCAGGTCTGAAACATCTTACTTCCTGGACCCTGGTTTGAAGAAATAGAGGTCCCCAATTAAACAGAGGCTAGAATCATATTCTTTTTATTCTGCATTTGGTTCTGGCAAATCCAAGGTTCTGTACCTTAACAAGTTGTGTGTGAAGTTTTCCACCACTGATTTTGCATAATCAACAAATGTATAATAAAAAGACAATGCAATACAACTTACTCTCAATTCAAAATGAGCAGTTTGAAATTTCCTACATTTACCTGCTCCATGTATCATGTGACAGCCATTAACAAATCACAAACTCATATATGTATACACTGAACTCCTGCACATGCTCAGTAGGAGCTGATGCCTCAGTTAGTGCATATACAAATAATGTGCACAATTTAGCAATAAAAGTAAACTGGATTTTTACTTTATTTTTTTAAATTGTGTGCTTTATCTGAATCATTAAAGAAAAATAATGACTTTAGTGTCCCTTTAATTTTCTTACAGACTTAAAGGGACACTGAACCCAATTTTGTTCTTTCAGGATTCAGATAGAGCATGCAATGTTAAGCAACTTTCTAATTTACTCCTATTATACATTTTTCTTTGTTCTCTTGCTATCTTTATTTGAAAAAGAAGGCATCTAAGCTATTTTTTGGTTCAGTACTCTGGACAGCACTTTTTTTATTGGTGGATGAATTTATCCACCAATCAGCAAGGACAACCCAGGTTGTTCACCAAAAATGGGCCGGCATCTAAACTTACATTCTTGCATTTCAAATAAAGATTCCAAGAGAATGAAGACAAATTGATAATAGGAGTAACTTAGAAAGTTGCTTAAAATTGCATGCTCTATCTGAATCACAAAACAAAAAATTTAGGTTCAGTGTCCCTTTAACTCAAATGGTAAATTTGTCAAGCCCATGTCAGACATGGATGTGAAACTATATTGGCAAGTATGTGGAATTAGATGCAATTACAATTCTAACTACACTTATTATTAACCCCTTAAGGACCACAGCACTTTTCCATTTTCTGTCCGTTTGGAACCAAGGCTATTTTTACATTTCTGCAGTGTTTGTGTTTAGCTGTAATTTTCCTCTTACTCATTTACTGTACCCACACATATTATATACCGTTTTTCTCGCCATTAAATGGACTTTCTAAAGATACCATTATTTTCATTATATCTTATAATTTACTATAAAAAAAAAATATAAAATATGAGGAAAAAATGGAAAAAAACACACTTTTTCTAACTTTGAACCCCAAAATCTGTTACACATCTACAACCACCAAAAAAACACCCATGCTAAATAGTTTCTAAATTTTGTCCTGAGTTTAGAAATACCCAATGTTTACATGTTCTTTGTTTTTTTTGCAAGTTATAGGGAAATAAATACAAGTAGCACTTTGCTATTTCCAAACCACTTTTTTTCAAAATTAGCGCTAGTTACATTGGGACACTGATATCTTTCAGGAATACCTGAATATCCCTTGACATGTATATATTTTTTTTTAGAAGACATCCCAAAGTATTGATCTAGGCCCATTTTAGTATATTTCATGCAACCATTTCACTACCAAATTCGATCAAATAAAAAAAATTGTTCACTTTTTCACAAACTTTAGGTTTCTCACTGAAATTATTTACAAGCAACTTGTGCAATTATGGCATAAATGGTTGTAAATGCTTCTCTGGGATCCCCTTTGTTCAGAAATAGCAGACATATATGGCTTTGGCATTGCTTTTTGGTATTTAGAAGGCCGCTAAATGCCACTGCGCACCACACGTGTATTATGCCCAGCATTGAAGGGGTTAATTAGGGAGCTTGTAGGGTTAATTTTAGCTTTAGTATAATGTAGTAGACAACCCAAAGTATTGATCTAGGTCCATTTTGGTATATTTCATGCCATCATTTCACCGCCAAATGCGAACAAATAAAAAAAAAAGCGTTACATTTTTCACAATTTTAGGTTTCTCACTGAAATTATTTACAAACAGCTTGTGCAATTATGGCATAAATTGTTGTAAAAGCTTCTCTGGGATCCCCTTTGTTCAGAAATAGCAGACATGTATGGCTTTGGCTTTGCTTTTTGGTAATTAGAAGGCAGCTAAATGCCGTTGCGCACCACACGTGTATAATGCCCAGCATTGAAGGGGTTAATTAGGGAGCTTGTAGGGTTAATTTTAGCTTTAGTGTAGGTATCAACCTCCCACATGACACATCACACCCCCTGATCCCTCCCAAACAGCTCTCTTCCCTCCCCCACACCACAATTGTCCCCGCCATCTTAAGTACTGGCAGTAAGTCTGCCAGTACTAAAATAAGAGTTTTTTGGGGATTTAAAAAACAACAAAAAAAAACAATAATAATTCTGCTCTGTAGGATCCCCCCTTAGCCCCCAACCTCCCTGATCCCCCCCAAACAGCTCTCTAACCCCCCTCTCTGCCTTATGCGCCATATTGGGTACTGGCAGCTGTCTGCCAGTACCCAGTTTGAAATCAAATATGTTTTTTATAAAATTTTATTATTTTATTATTTTAAAAATACTATTTTCTGTAGTGTAGCTGCCCCCCCTCAACCCCCAACCTCCCACCCAACCAGATCGTTCAAATGTGTAATGTTCCCACCCTCTCTCCCACCAAGTACCACAGTTGTTCCATAGTGTAGGTTTCCCACCCCCCCCGCATGCGCACCCGCTCCCGTGCACGCGCGCACACATGCTCACGTGCACTCGATCCCGCCCCCCTTCCCTCCGATGGCCGCCCACCCGCCTCCCTGGATCAGCTCCCACCCACCAACGAACATGGCCATTGATGGCCGATGCAGAGAGGGCCACAGGGTGGCTCTCTCTGCATCGGACGGCTAAAAAATGTTATAGCAGGATGCCTCACATTTTTTTTCTAACACCCCACAGCCGCCAACTTTAGCACCCAAAAACTGCTATTAAAAAAAAAACAAAAAAACTACACACTATTTTGGGGGCAATTTGGGCACATTTAAAAAAAAATAACCAGAGGTCTGACCTCTGGTTAATTTTTTGAGCGCTAATTGACACCGCAAGCTCACAGTAGCACTAACCAGCCACTTGTAATGGCTGGTTATTTATCATGCGCCCCCACAAATGGGTAAAGTTGCTATTTTGTGGGTGCGCAATAAATTAGAGCTAGGCTTTAAAGTGAATGTAAAGTTTAATAAATAAGTGCGTGGTATCTAAAACTAATCTTAAAAACAGGGGCACTTTCATTCATTAAACTTTACAATGAAGCTTCTTTTTAAAAATACCTTTCTTTATGAAAAACAGACCGGCGATCTTCCGCCCCGTGTCTCCTGCTGTAGTTAGAACAGTGATGACAAATCTGGCTTCCACCAATCGTTGCATGCCCCCTTTGGCATTCAGCTCGTGGGGCCACATAATGATTGGAGGAAGCCGGATTCATCATCGCTGAGCTAACTGCAGCAGAAGATGCGGGCGGAGGATCGCCGGTCTGCTTTCCATAAAGAAAGGCAAGTATTTTAAAAAAGAAGCTTCATTGTAAAGTTTAATGAATGAAAGTGCCCCTGCTTTTAAGATTAGTTTTAGATACCAGGCACTTACTTATTAAACTTTAAAGTGAATGTAATGTCCATAAAGCAATAGGCACCGCCATTTTGGAACCTAGGTTTTATATTCTGCTGAAGCCAATTGAGGATAGCTATAAATGAGTCACTAGAGTGTGCAATAAACGACTGTGTGGAATCTAGCAGTGTGAAATATGGAGTCTGCATTTCCATTTTTAACAAACTTTTCGGAATTAAATTACAAGAAAATAAAACAAAACATAAATAATGAATATATACTGTAAACTTTTTTTTTTTACTGCACATAATTAAACACGTTGTATTGCAATCTCAAAAGCATTTAAAGGGGCAGTAAAGTCAAAATGTAACCCTTTAGTAACCACAGCACTTTTCAATTTTTTGACAGTTTGGACCAGGGCTATTTTTAAATCTCTGCGGTGTTTGTGTTTAGCTGTAATTTTCCTCTTACTCATTTACATTACCCACACATATTATATACCGTTTTTCTCGCCATTAAATGGACTTTCTAAAGATACCATTATTTCCATCATATCTTATAATTTACTATAAAAAATGTTTATAAAATATGATGACAAAATGAAAAAAAAAAAAACACACTTTTTCTAACTTTGACCCCCAAAAATCTGTTACACATCTACAGCCACCAAAAAACACCCAAGCATCTAAATGTTTTCCTGAGTTTAGAAATACCAAATGTTTACATGTTCTTTGCTTTTTCCAAACAAAGAAAGTCTGCCAGTACTAAAATAAAAGGTATTTTTTTTTAAATGTATAATTTTTTTTAGCATATTTACATATGCTGATGTGTAGGATTCCCCCCTTAGACCCAAACCTCCCTGATCCCCCACAAACAGCTCTCTAACCCTCCCCCTCTACCTCACTGGGAGCCATCTTGGGTACTGGCAGCTGTCTGCCAGTACCCATTTTGTGCAAAATAATGGCTTTTTATTATTTTTTATTATTTTTTTCTGTAGTGTAGCTTCCCCCCCGCCTCCCACGTAAGCTCCCACTCACCAACGATACCGGCCATCGATGTAAGGTGCAGAGAGGGCCACAGAGTGGCTCTCTCTGCATCGGATGGCCAAGGGGGGTTATTGCAGGATGCCTCGATATCGAGGCATCACTGCAATAACCGGAAAGTGGCTGGAAGCGAGCAGGATTACTTCCAGCTGCTTTCCAGACCAAGGACATACGCCATACGTCCTCGGTCATTAACTGTATTTTAAGGGGTTAAGCAACTTTCTAATTGACCCCTATTAACAATTTTTCTTCGTTCTCTTGGTATCTTTATTTGAAAAGTAGGAATGTAAGCATAGGAGCCAGACCATTTTTGGTTCAGAACCCTGGGTAGCTCTTGCTGATTGGTGGCTACATTTTGTAGGTATATCTACAAAAGTGAAAGCTTACTAGTGAACACAATCCAATATCAATAAATCACAGGCACTCTGAGAATGCGTTGTTCCCAAATAATGATACAAATGACCTAAGGGAGTATTGGTTGTGGGTTGTGTACTACCAAAAAGTCATTACACTTATTTAACATCTTTCAGTATCACTGGTAACACTATAACTGCCCTTGGACCTACAAAAGAAGTTACATATTGTCAGCTTCATTAAATTAGATATGAAACTCAAAACAAATTGCATTTGTGATTCAGACAGAGCCGACCATTTTAAAAAAAGGCTTCCAATTTATTTTTATTTTCAATTTGCTTCATTCCCATGATATTCTGTTTTAAAGAGAGACCTAGATAGGCACCTGGAGAACTACATGCCAGGAAATAATAGTGCTGCCATCTAGTGCTTTTGCAAATGGCGCCCAAGCAATACATCCCTGCTTTTCAACAAAAGATACCAAGAGAATGAAGAAAAAATGATAATAGAAGTAAATGAGAAAGTTGTTTAAAACCACATGCTCTATCTGAATCATGAACGAAAATTTTGGGTTTCATGTTTCTAACTCTGAAAATCCTTCTAAGTGGTTTCCATTAAAGGGACACCGAACCCAAATTTTTTCTTTTGTAATTCAGAAAAAGCATGAAATTTTAAGCAACTTTCTAATTTACTCCTATTTTCAATTTTTCCTTCGTTCTCTTGCTATCATTATTTGAAAAAGAAGGCATCTAAGCTTTTTTTTGGTTTCAGTACTTTGGACAGCACTTTTTTATTGGTGGATGAATTTATCCACCAATCAGCAAGGACAACCCAGGTTGTTCACCAAAAATGGGCCGGCATCTAAACTTACATTCTTGCATTTCAAATAAAGATACCAAGAGAATGAAGAAAATTTGATAATAGGAGTAAATTAGAAAGTTGCTTAAAATTTCATGCTCAATCTGAATCACGAAATACAAATTTTGGTTACAGTGTCCCTTTAAACCTAATATGGTGAATAATGTTCAGTATGCCACTACTACCATCCCTGTTGAGCATCAGGGTCAATGCTTTGGGAACCAAACATTTCATGAAGATGGTATGCCCATGAACATTCCAATTCTAAAGATTGTTTGCTTATCTGCCAGTTGCCCAATAGGAGTTCAAAACGCATTACATGTGGCTGGTCTATTAATAGATGTGCTATATGGGGAAAGATTTTGAGGCAGTGGGATGGCAGGTGATAATAATGAATAGGGTCTCTGTGAATTGAGTTAACAGCTGAAGATCTCATAAAATGTTAAAATGCTTTCCAGTACTCATAATGCAAAATTTTAATTAATTCAAAATATAGAATTTTAACAAAAATATTCAATGTTTGTTATAATTATTCAATTTCCCACATGATGTGCAATGTGTTGACTAATTTGTCATTACATTGTAAAGGGTTAGACGTGCTGTATTAACTCAAGTAAAGCAGTCTATATTTTATTTCTCCAAAATCAATTAAGATAAAGCTAAATCTATCAGTAATTAAGTAGTAGGTAAAACCAAGGTTAAAGAGGTATTTTGGAAAACTGTTTTGAATAAATAGATGAAAATCAGTAGCAAAAAGTGAAAAAAGCCCCTCAAAAGTGGATTTTAATTGAAATTCACAGTTTTATTTTGCATATTTATTATTTTTCTTTAATTTTAGTTGGTGCATTAATTCACAAATATATATATATATATATTATATATATATATATATATATATATATATATATATATATATACACACACACACACACACACACACACACAGGCTACCAGCATCAGTCATCTGTACCTGATCTGCAAACTGGTTATCTCATACGCTTTTTTTTTTTTTTTTGCAAAAATACACCAGGAACCTGAAATGCACTAAAATGCACTTCAATTTGGTAATTCACATACAAATCACAATATTTTTTTTGCAAATTAGTATTGTTTAAAAAGTAAAATGTGCTAAATAATTATTGTGTGTACACGACAGGCTACCAATACGATAGTTTGTTCCAGCAAACACAGAAAATGCTGGTGATGTCTTACAGTATGTCACTAGTAGCTTTTAGCGAATGCGTTGGGCAACAACACAAAGAAAAAAAAAACATGATTAAAGTATTGCCACATATATATTACATATATTTACAAATGCAGTACCATGTATATTGGTGTGTGTTGTAAGCCTGGCATCTGTGGAGAAGGGCACTAATGGGGGGTTGATAAATGAATAGAACGTGTATGTAGGGAAAATCTACTGGGAAAATAATTGAATCTGCAGGAAAAGTTTAATTGGAGCACAAACAGCAGCACCCTTAGATGGTTTGGAGTCATGGTTCCTAAATGTGTGGGAAATTCTGGGGTAATAGTACCAGTGGTTGCGCTGGTAGACCTGGAATGTAATGCTATTGGGTGACTCTGGTTATATAGCATATGTTAGTGTGTAGGGGAGCATGGTATAAGTGGGGGTGTACTGAGTACATGGCTCTTCTGTGAACATAGTAGCAGCATGACTTACTGAAAACTTGGTACCAGGGGGTTATTAGGAACATGGGATTTATAAAAGAGATAGAAGGATGACACGTGTGAATGATTATGGGACATAGTACCAGTGGAGACAGTGAGAAGGAGCATAGCACTATATAACCAAGGCATTTCCTAGACATAAAACCCACATTTTGTGGTTCTGCTGCATTGCACCACTGGTGGTTCACAAGTAACAGCGAAGGTTGCAAGTGGAAGATATAGCACCAGTATGGCAAAGACATTTCCAGAATATAAAACCTACATTTGGGGTTATGTAAACAAGACAGCAGCCGTGGCTATACTAGCAGCATGGCACCAGTGGCGAATGTGCTAGCTGAATGGCACCACTGGCGAATGTGCTAGCTGTGTGGCACCACTGGCGAATGTGCTAGCTGTATGGCACCACTGGCGAATGTGCTAGCTGTATGGCACCACTGGGGAACGTGCTAGCTGTATGGCACCACTGGGGAATGTGCTAGCTGTATGGCACCAGTGGCGAATGTGCTAGCTGTATGGCACCAGTGGCGAATGTGCTAGCCGAGTGGCACCACTGGCGAATGTGCTAGCTGTGTGGCACCACTGGCGAATGTGCTAGCTGTATGGCACCAGTGGCGAATGTGCTAGCCGAGTGGCACCACTGGCGAATGTGCTAGCTGTGTGGCACCACTGGCGAATGTGCTAGCTGTGTGGCACCACTGGTGAATGTGTGTGGCACCACTGGTGAATGTGTGTGGCACCACTGGTGACGTGCTAGCTGTGTGGCACCACTGGTGAACGTGCTAGCTGTGTGGCACCACTGGTGAACGTGCTAGCTGTATGGCACCACTGGTGAACGTGCTAGCTGTATGGCACCACTGGGGAATGTACTAGCTGTATGGCACCGCACCACTGGTAAATGTACTAGATTCACGGCACTACTGTCAGAACAGGACTACTAGATGACTTCAAACATTGCGGCCTTTAGACCCGGGATCTCTGCGTATTCAACCCACGTGTATATTGTGCAGCTCTGCCGTAAATCACGTAATAAGTGGGTAAATCAAAGGTCCAAGTTGCAGACATCAGATCACCTAATGCAGACACATTTCACAGTGCCGTCCGCTGACAGATCTCCCGTAATACCCATATTAGTAGTGAATTTACCTGGTAAAGCAGTAATCGCAGTGATTACCCCTCTCGTTCACGGTCAGCACGCTGGTGTAGGCCGGGCAGGAGAAGAGCAACTCACCGAGCTTAAAGTCCCGGAGAGCCTGCATTCCCCTGCCTTTCCCAGGGCTGACAAACCGTTCGATATCTTCTGCGGGTGCCATGTTGCAGGGGCTACAGTACAGACTAAGCCGATGTGTGAGTGTCACAGTAAGGCCGCTGCGCTAGTGAGCTGCTATTAATGTATCCGCGTCACCCCGAGACATCCAGACACTGAAAGACAGCTGTGCGGCCTGCGGGAGACGTGTGGTCCTACTGCCTGCAGCGTGCGACACCAGACTAAAGCATGTGTGTGGTACATACATGTGTGATAGACACTGTGTACTATACACTATGGTATTAGTACTTTAGATCACAGGTGCAAACAGCTTTCTTAAACAGACATGAAACACAATTTTTTTCCTTTAATGATTCCAATTTATTTCTATTAAAAGTATTTTGTTCTGATTGTTGTAATTCTTCATTGCGTAGAGTACCTACGTAGGTGGTGTGCATGTGTTTGGGAGAATTATCTGGAAGCAATTTTTGAAGAATGCTTTTTGATAGCAGCAGTGATTGTACAATGTATAACATTGTTAAACACATTCTTGCAAAACTGCCGCTATATGGTGCTTTTCACAAAGGTACAAAGAGTACAAAGTAAAGTTTATAATAGAAAAGCCACACTTTCAGTATTCTGTCTGCTTTTCCTTTTGTACCCTTAACAGTACAGTGTGAGGCTTTTTAAATTTTTAAAATAAATTTATTACTATTGTGTGCATGGGGCATCCGCAGACATTTTTCCAAGGGGGGGGGGCAAAAAAATAATAAAATACCCTGAGCATAATAATATCAGTAAAGCCTGTTGTACGCATGGCAACTCATTGGCGTCAAAAGACTGACTAAAGTGAGTGCTTATGCTTAGATATAAGGCAGGGCTTGACAAATATGATTTCAAAATCTCAAGCTCAAAAATACATTTTTGGGGCTGCAATATGATGAGATAATATTTTATTTACAACACATAGGGCTCGCTTTCAGTGAGACGTAAAAAATGGAGCCGTAAGCTACCGAAGTGTCCAACAGCTAAAAATAGTTTACGGCTCCATTTTAGTACCAGGTTTCCATTGAAATATTTTGCGCGTTGCGTGCAGTCGCTCTTTTTCGTGTAGGTGTAAGTTAACGTGTTAACGTTTTCATCCGACTTCGGATTTCTTGAAAATCAATTAGGTGTTATGATAACCCGACCTTACACTATAAAATTTACGTTTAACGTCTGTGCTCCTTACCTGTGATCACCTCTAAAGAGAAACAAAAACAAAGATACACTTATTTATAATACATATTTATTAACTATAAACAAATACTTTTATTTTATTATTAAAATGATATTTTCCACTTTATTAATATATGTAATATGTATTTCTGCCCTAGGTATAGGTCAAGTTTGAATTTTGTAGATACGTGCTTGCATATATTTTTATATTTAAATACATACTGATATTTACATAAGAACATAAGTGCAACTACGCATTCCTATACAAGGGGACAACAATAAATCATACATATTTTAGTTTTTTTCTACATTAAAACATTGTTTTACACCTAGTTGAGCAGGGTGTAATTTATTTCAATGTATTGACAGCCTCCGACATTGTATTAACACTTTGCGCTTTCATTGGAAACCTGGTATAAGTTATTGCTTAAGGGCTTCTAATACTTTTTATGGGACACGTAAATATTTTCAGCAGCCGTATAACGCATCATCAGAAGCAGTCGATAAACGAAGTTGCTTCGGGCACCATATTTATCGGTTTGCAACCTTGTGCAAACCTAATTACGGCTCGATGGAAACAAGCCCATACACACCACATAGAAAGTCTGTCACTCTCTTGCAAGCACACAGCTAGATTAAAAGCAAAGTGGTAAAGTTAGTAACAACCAAATGATGATAGCCCAGTACCATATCCAAGGCTTTTCCTCCATGAATCCCTAACATACAGCCGCACAATACCATCAAGCAAACAAACTGAGCTACAAACAAGGGTGACACAGGCGTTTTGTAGTTTACTTAGACACCTACAAAATAAGGAAATGGGCTGAACTTTCAAAATGGACTGGGTATTCATCAGTACTCACAGACAGCTGTACAGCTCCCATCAACTTAGGCCTCACTTCCATTGAGTCGTTAAAAATGGAGCCGTAAGCTACCAAAGCGGACGACAGCTAAAAGCAATTTACGGCTCCATTTTAGTACCAGGTTTCCATTGAAATATTTTTGCAAATAGCGTGCAGTCGCTCTTTTCGTGTAGCTGTATGTTAACGTGTTAACGCTTCCATCTGACATTGGATTTCTTGAAAATCAATTAGTTGCTAAGGTAACCCGACCTTACGCTATAGAATTTACGTTTTAACGTCCGTGCTCCTTACCTGTGATCACCTCTCAAGAAAAATAAAGATACACTTATCCATATTTTTAATAATCAAATATTATTTTTTAATATAATTATATTTACCACTTCATAAATATAAGTAATATGTATTGCTGCCCTAGGCATAGGTCTAGTTTGCATTCTGTAGATATGTTCTTGCATATATTATTATATTTAAATATATACTGATATTTCTATTAGAATATAAGTTCAACTATTCCTATATATGAGACAACAATAAATATCACTTATAACATTTTATTTCTACATTAAAACACTTGCATTATTTGCAAGTTTTATAATTTCAATAGAAAATATGTCCCAAAAAGCACAATTTTCCTCTTTTACACCTAGTTGAGCTGGGTGTAATATTTCTCAATGTATCGACAGCCTCCGACAGTATATTAACGGTTTGCGCTTTCATTGGAAACCTGGTATAATTTATCGATTAACGGCTTCTATTACTTTCTATGGGACGCAAAGATTTTTCGGCAGCCGGAGTCCAGCTGCCGATATTTGAGGTATAACGCTCCATTGGAAACAGTCGATAAATGATATTGCTTTCGACAGCATATTTAACGGTTTGCAAGTGCACGCAAACTGAATTACGACTCTATGGAAGCGAGGCCTTAGGCGGTTTTAACCCCAGACCAGCCTGGTTGCAAAGCCCATAGAGGAAAATAAAAAAATATTAAACACAACACATAGAATGTCTATTAGTCTCTTGCAAGCACACAGCTAGATGAGTAAGGTTTATTTTTAAACACAAAACAGAAGAGTAAGGTTAATCTAGCTGTTGTAATTGCAAAAGGGGTGCCTTGACTTTTTTTTTACCTTGGATTCAAAATTCCCCTTTTTGCCCCCCCCCCCCGTATGACACCCATAATTGTGTGTGAATATAAGGTTGTCTATGAACCCACATTTTTTTTCTTTCCATGATTCAGCTAGATATAGTTTTCAGCAATTTTCCAATTTACTTCTATTACCAAAATTTGCTTAATTCTTTTGTTATTGTTTGCTAAACGAGCAGCCATTGTGCTACTCGGATCTAGCTGAACACATCTAGTAAGCCAATCACAAGAGACAAATGTGTGCAGGCTACAATCACCAGCTATGTCATATTCTTTTTCAACAAACGGATACTAGAAAACAAAGGACATTTAAAAAATAGAAGTGAATTAAAAGTGTCTTAAAATCACATGCTCTAGTTGAATTATGCAAGTTAATGTTTACTTAACCCTTTAGCCAATAGCCAAACCCCCGCCCACCATTTACCTTATTTGGAGGAGCCAATCAGGGCTTTAGTCCTCAGACAACAAGGCTATAAAGTTAGTATAGAGTAGAGATGTGCATTATTTCATTTTAAGGTTAAATACCTATAGCGTGGTGGGGAGCTGCGTTTTAACCCTTCTTCATGTAGTCCAGGACCGCGCTAATAGCAGGATTAGTGCAGCTGTATACTGGGAGCCTGCGCAAAAGGAGATGGTTCGCGCAAAGCTCTGGGATCTGCCGCACTAATCCTCCTATTTGGCCTGGCCCTGGACACTTAAAAAGAATTGGAGAAGCATGGCTCCCAACCACACTATAGGTAAATTACTATTTAAACTACAGATGACCACTGTGTAACCTGAGAAAAAGTACCATTTACATTTGTTTTAAATGTTAAGTAATATTCAGTATTTATACCGAATTAGAGCAGCACACAAATATTCTGGAAAACACATTGTTCAGAATATTTGTTCCGAATGATTCATCCGAAAATTATTATTCAGTGCTGCATGTCTAGTATATAGAGTGATTACGCTTGCAAATTGTTAGTTAAAGCCAATATATATGTAGCAGGGTTAGCCTTTCAAAAGTCAGCAGGGTGCAGTTAAAGTTCTGGGAATTAGAAATTGCTCATTTTTCACAGCTCAAGTACATGAATATGGGGCACAATAAATAATGTAAGTAGATTGCAAAGTTGTCTCATTAAGCACTACTAAACATTTTATATAAACATTTCAAGGTGCTTGCTGTCCCTTTAAGTAGATTATATGCAATTTTAAGAGACTTTTCAGTTTACTTCTATTATTAAATTTACTGGCTGTGTGAAGCTGGCCCCCCCTACAATCAGCACAAATAAAAAATCCACTGTGTTTCGTTAGTGCTACGTTTGTGCTGTTTTGTGCCGGAAAAATTAAGATTTGTGCTGCTTTTATTTTTAACCCCTTAAGGACAAGGCCATTTTTCAATTTCTTCCCTTAAGGGGACATGAAACCCAAATTATTTCTCTCATGATTTAGAAGGAGCATGCAATTTTAAACAACTTTCTAATTTACGTCTATTATCTAATTTGCTTCATTCTCTTGATATTCTTTGCTAAAAAGCATATCTAGATAGGTGCAGTAGCTGCTGATTCTTGGCTGCACATAGATGACTCATGTGATTGGCTTACCCATGTGTATTGCTATTTCTTCAACAAAGGATATCTATAAAATGAAGCAAATTAGATAATAGAAGTAAATTGGAATGTTGTTTAAAATTGTATTCTCCTACCTGAATCATGAAAAAAAAAATTGGGTTTAGTGTCCCTTTAATTAAGGACCAGGGCTATTTTTACACTTCTGCGGTGTTTAGAGTTTAGCTGTAATTTTTCCTCTTACTCATTTACTGTATCCCACAACATATTATATACCGTTCTTCTCACCATTAAATGGACTTTCTAAAGGATACCATTATTTTCATCATATCTTACTAATTTACCATAAAAAAAAATATGATGAAAAAATGGAAAAAAACACACTTTTTCTAACTTTGACCCCCAAAATCTGTTGCACATCTCCAACCACCAAAAACACCCATGCTAAATAGTTTCTAAATTTTGTCCTGAGTTTAGAAATACCCAATGTTTGCATGTTCTTTGCTTTTTTTTTTTGTAAGTTATAGGGCAATAAATACAAGTAGCACTTTTTTCAAACCTTTTTTTTCTTCAAAATTAGCGATAGTTACATTGGAACACTGATATGGAATCCCTGAATATCCCTTAACATGTATATATATATTTTTTTTAGAAGACATCCCAAAGTATTGCTCTAGGCCCATTTTGGTATATTTGATTCTTATAAGAGTAGGGGGCGCCCTAAATTGCAATTATAACAGTGGTAAGATATAATCCTATTATATACAGATTTCTAGCAATCAGATCAAAACAATCAAATGTGAGATACAATAGAAAAAAATAATAATAAAAAATGATAAAAAATATTAAATAATAAATGAATAAGATACAATGCCACAAAAAATAGTGTGACAATTTATACAACAAGTGAGGGGACACTGATTATTAGTTGTAACAGTTCAGATTACTTAGTAGAAAGTCACTGTGTGGAGGACAGATATTTTAGAGGCAGCAATCTGTAGAGAATCCGGCCGGGATCCCAAGAAGATGATCTACAAAACTAAGAGAGACAGATGCGCCACATGGCCCAATATTGTTTGTTCAGCGGGGTACGATATATTCTAGTGGTATCAATATTAACTCACAATCTAGGAAAGCACTCCAGTTAGTGCAGCAGGAGCAGTCTGGGATTAATCACAGTCACCCAGCAAGACCGACCCTCTAGGGCAAAGTAGTATGTTTCTGTGATGGAAATACAAAGCAAACACAAAAGTGCCTATATGGCCTAGTACTGTTTGAACCAGAGGATGATGTTGTGTATATTTGAAATTATACTCACAATTTGTATAGCATCTTCATTGATGCTAATCAGGCAGGAAGGGGTCAATACAGTCACCCAACAGACTATGGCAGGTTCTCACAGCAGGCAGAGCAGCAGAGATCCCAAGGATCAGATTAGGTCCAAATGATACACAATAGCAAGTGTTTAAATAAAAAGTTGATACTTTACTTGATAAAACAAATAAAAACAAGCGACGCGTTTCTCAGCACACAGGCTGTTTTCCTCAGGCTTATAAAATGTAACTAAAAACACTTGCTATTTATAACAAACAATTGTAACAACCTAATTAGGCACACATGTTTAGGGGAGTGACAGAGAGCAAACCCCTATGGTAACATCCTATCACAATTTGCTATGATGAGTGGTAAATACGATACAGTGAATAACTAACTTAGCATAACCTTCTAATACAAAAAAATCCTCAGAGATCATACATGTTTTGTCTCTTATTAATATATCAAATTCACACAAAATTAGGAGATCCTATTGGGCACCACCTAAACCCTAGTGGCGATTTTATGGATTCCCTATGCAATTTTAATAATGTTACTTATATAAGTTTATTTTATTAGGCCGTGTAAGCTAAGAGAATTTGTAATTGTCATTAGAATGATATTACCTTGATCTTGTATAAATACCGATGTTTGTTTGTGTTTAATTCCTTATCGGCGTTCCCTAATGGAGTCTACGCATGCGTGTGCGCTCATCTATTGGTCATTACATGGCAGGAGCGCATGCGTGTAATGAAGTCAGACACATTGGGTCCTAGCCTATGAGATAGAATCCAGCCTTGGGCCAATCAGGATGGTTGATATCCCATCATGAGATGTGCCCAATTTAGTCCTTAGAATATATATTATAGATCGGAAGCAGCGGATAGCAGGTCCAATCCAAGACATTGGAGGCGGAACTGTTAAAGACAGTCTGTCAGAAACTAGTTAACACTAAAGTCCGTGCGTTCATATAGGCTAAGATGTACAGGTCAGAGATATATAATTCGTGATATTCAGTCACTGATTAAATAAATGTCACCAAAGGTCACCCAGCCCCCCTACAACAGCAAAAACATTAAACGGGCTGGCTGGTTAGTGCTAGGTTTGTGCCGTTTAAATCTCTGTTCTATCTTGTTTCATTTTTTACTTATTAGCGATTTAATAAAGGTCACCCAGACCCCCTAGAACAGCCGAAAGATATGAAACTGGCTGGTTGTTTAGTATTACGTTTTGCGCCGGTTTGTTGCCATTTAAATCTCCGCTCTATCTTGTTTTTTGACTTATTAGCGATTTAATAAAGGTCACCCGAAGGTCACCCAGCCCCCCTACAACAGCCAAAAGACCTGAAACGGGCTGGTTCGTTAGTGCTGTGTTTGTGCCGTTAAAATTTTTATTTGTGCTGCTTTGGTTTTTTAGTTATAACAGTTTGTTGTTTTTTGTCAGTGAAAATTTATGTAACCCACCATCAGGGAATAATATTACACAGATACTGATCTAAAAATCCAGGTATAAACCTTTTAAAATGTACTTAGTGTTTATCACTGTTCAAAAGTTAGGCTGGGACACCCACTGAGAGGGGCTGGAAAGCAAAAAGAGCATACACTCCCCCCCCCTCCCCTGCATATGAAAGGACCCTTTACACAAACAGGAGCAAGCTGCAGTAAGTAGACAACAGTCTTCTTCTAAAAATGTGGGGCTTGGTTAGGAGTCTGAAGATCAGCACAATGTTATTTAAAAATAAGTAAAACTATACAACAAAAATGTATGGGCTATATAAATGGATAATCTACATAACGTTTATGCAAAGAAAAATCTAGTGTACAATGTCCCTTTAACTATTTTATTAAAGTGAAAGTCAATCCTAGCGTTTTGTGAAACTCTAGGATTGACCATTGGAACAAATAAAGGGGACTTTCAGTCATGAAGTATAAAATAAAAGTGGGTGGGGTTTGATAATATATAATGCTTAATATTTCCAAAATGAAAAAAAAAGTACAAATGTTTGTTTTTGCAGCTCAAATCTGCACAAATAGCAGCACAAACAATGGTATATTTGTTTTTAAAATGTAATAATGTGGGGTACAAAGTGGGCGGTGTTTGATCAAATATAATGCTCAATATTTCCAAAACCAAACCGGTGTTCTGTCGAAAACTCCAATCTGATGTCACTTCTGGTATTTCCATACATCTGATTGGTCCGTGTCCTGTGAGTGACAGGATTCACAACCAATCAGATAGGCCCAGTAATCGCCTATTTTCACTATCTATTTTGCCTCCGCTAGAGGGCTCAAGGGGGGCAAAGCCCCCCTTGTAAACCTCATTCCCCAAGGTTTTACTTGGGGTGTATGCAAAGGGTCTGTGGTGGCCCCCCAGGACAGAGGCCAAAACAGATATTAAATAAAAGAATCACCGGAAGTGACGGTCAGATTGGATTTTTTGACGAATTGGAGTTCTTGACAGAACACCGGCACAAACGTTAATTTTTTAGCACAAATCAGCAGAAACTCAGCACAAACAAATGGTATATTAGTTTTTAAAATTTTATAATGTGAGGTGCAGAGTGGGCGGAGTTTAAACATATATGATGCTCAATATTTTCAAAACCAAACTGGCACAAGCATACGCTTTTGCAACACAAATCAGCACAAACAAATGGTATATTTGCTTTTAAAATGTAAAAGCATGTATTGCAAAGTGGGTGGGGTTTGATCAAATATAATGCTCAATATTTCCAAAACCAAAACCGGCACATACGTTAATTTTTTTTAGTGCAAATCAACAGAATCTCAGCACAAACAAATGGTATATTTGTTTTTAAAATGTAATCATGTGGAGTGCAAAGTGGGTGGAGTTTGATAATATATAATGCTTAATATCTCCAAAACGAAACTGGCACTAATGTTAATTTTTGAGCACAAATCAGCAGAAACACAGCACAAATTAATGGTATATTTTTATTCACATTTTAAAAGCATGGAGTGCCAACTTTACACAGCTGAGGTGAATTGGATGGCGGGTTACATAATTTTCACTGACAAAAAAAACAAACTGTTATAAATAAAAATTTTAACGGCACAAACAGGCACAAACACAGCACTAACCAACCAGCCAGTTTCATGTCTTTTGGCTGTTGTAGGGGGACTGGGTGACCTTTAGTGACCTTTAATAAATTGCTAATAAGTAAAAACGAAACAAGATAGAATGGAGATTTAAATGGCACAAACGTAGCACTAACCAACCTGCCCGGTTTCATGTTTTTTGGCTGTTGTAGGGGGGCTTGGTGACCTTTGATGACCTTTATTTAATCTGTAATAACTCAAAAAACAATTGCTATTATCTTAAAAATAAAAGCAGCACAAATCTTAATTTTTTGTGGCACCAAAACAGCTCAAACATAGCATTAACGAAACACAGTGGATTTTTTATTTGTGCCAATTCTAGGGAGACCAGCTTCGCACAGCCTTCCTTTGTCAAAAAAATAAAATACTTAGATAGGCTCAGGAGTTTAAAACACACAGTTAAATCAGCTCCAGAGTATCAATACACTACTAGAGAGGTAGGGATGGGGAGCTACACTACAGAAAAAAAGGTAGGATGTGGGACTTTAAATAAAAATCACTGCGGGTGGGAGGTGTGGGGACCACTACACTACAGGAACAAAAAATGTATGTATAGGTACTGGCAGACAACTTCCAGTACTAAAGATGGCCACCATTAGTGGCAGTGGGAAAGTAAGAGAGCTATTTGGGGGGATCAGAGAGGTGAGAGGGTTACTACACTGCATAAATATATATATATATATATATATAGATAGATATATATATATATATATATATATATATATATATATATATCTGCTAGTACCTAAGATGGTGGTGACCAGTGTGGGGGGTGATGGAAAGGGAAGCAAGCTGTTTGGGAGGGATCAGGTAGGGATCGGGTGGGAGGGTAAAGTTAATTTTAGCTGTAGTGTAGAGAACACTACAGCTAAAATTAACCTTACAAGCTACCTGATTAACCTCTTCACTGCCGGGAATTTTTTACATGTTTTACACTTTCCTGACATGTTTTTTTTTTTCTTTAAGAATTAACATATGGCTAAATAAAATAAGGTATATTATTGGCTTGTCCTTAAAGGGACATTCCAGCCAAAATTGAAATCCACATGGATGCATTTCAGTTTGAATAGAACCATTTTTGTAATATACATGTATTAGCAAAAATGATTCTTATAAAAGCTATAACGGTTTAAAGTGTATTTAAGTATGCACCGTGCACCGGCATTTTAAACACAGCACTTGTTCAGAGGGCCTAAGGTGCTTTTAATATCTGGTTATGACTCAATTTGTTAATTGCTGACATAATATAAGCCCCACTGAGGCTCTGAGCGGCTGCAGTATTTAAAATGCTGGTGAACTGAGAATATCTAGCTATGCTTCACATACACCTGCAGAGAAAAATGCTAACACTAAAGCAGTGAATGTCAATTTTGATGCTAAAGTGCCCGGTTTTTAAAAATTCGATTAAAAACAGGGGCACTTTAATTCATCAAAATTTACATTTCACTCCTGTTGTGAAAAAAACCTTACCTTTTAATCTTGACAGCAGCTCTAGCTTCCTCCGGTCATTGCAAGCCATTTCTGATGTCAGAAATGATGGATAGGTCATCCTCCAATAACGGCTCCCCCCCCCCCCTCCCCGGGGGAATCAGTGTCTGATTCAACGCCGTGATTGGAGGAAGCCGGATTCCTCATTTTAGACCCAGGAAGAGGCTTTGCGACGGGTGGAGGAAACTGGAGCTGCTGTGAAGATTAAAAGGTAAGTTTTTTTTCTCAACAGGAGTGAAATGTAAATTTTGATGAATTAAAGTGCCCCTGTTTTTAATCGAATTTTTAAAAACCGGGCACTTTAGCATCAAAATTGACATTCACTTTAATGCATTTATATTGCAAATGTGTTTCTATTCAAATATGTAATTCATCTATGTACTTTTAAATTTTGACTGGAATATCCCTTTAATTGGTTGGACTTTATGTCAATGTAATTTGTACCAATGTGTGAACACTGACGCTGATCCCTTGATGGACCAATCAAAAGCTGGCTGATAGTGACATGCGCAATGAACATGTGACCACGCCGAATTTTATTAAATTCATTGTTTTTTACTTTTTGAGCGATCATCTCTGGGGTTAGAAGTATTAATCTTCTATTTCAAGTGTTTTATACATCACACTGTTTGAGACCGCAGTGCTCAGCTCTCTACTAGTTTACCGCTCCAAGTTTGATGCCTCCTGTGTTGCCTATCTACCATCGTGGATACCAGAGTGTGAGTCAGCTGAAAGGCTCTGATGGTTAAGCCTGCTCTTTTTTCACTATTGAGTGCTAGATTGTGAGTATATTGTAATACTCTTTTGGTTTTCTAAGACCGCCAAACGTATGTCACAATTGGACGCCCTCTTTCTCTTTCAACTTATAGCAGACATACATGACTTTGCTATTGCTTTTCGGTAAGTAGAATGGCGCTAATTTCTGCTGCGCACCTCACTAATTGCTTATGGCAGACATACATAACTGCTTATAGCAGACATACATGGCTTTGCCATTGCTTTTTGGTAATTAGAATGGCGCTAATTGCTGCTGCGCAAAAGTGTTGACTCTCGGTAGACTAAAAAATACAAATATATATAAGAAAATATATATAAAAAGCAATAATAATTAAGCAGATTAACTGCAGGAGGATGTTCACATATTAAAGTGAACAATCTGTGTGGTGGCTGAGTACAATAAGGCGCAATGTACAGACAAGCACATCCACTGCTGCATTTATAGAGAACACTACATGATTGCATCCAATGATCTATGCTTCATAACAGTATCTAAAGAGAAATATATAAAACATAATTACAATAAAATAAAGATGAAAAATAATATACAGTATCTCACAAAAGTGAGTAAACCCCTCACATTTTTGTAAATATTTTATTATATCTTTTCATGTGACAACACTGAAGAAATTACACTTTGCTACAATGTAAAGTAGTGAGTGTACAGCCTGTATAACAGTGTAAATTTGTTGCCCTCTCAAAAGTGTCAATAATTTGTGTGGCCATCATTATTTTCCTGCACTGCCTCTAACCCTCTTGGGCATGGACTTCACCAGAGCTTCACAGGTTGCCACTGAAGTCCTCTTCCACTCCTCCATGACAACATCACGGAGCTGGTGGATGTTAGAAACCTTGCCCTCCCCACCTTCTGTTTGAGGATGCCCCACAGATGCTCAATAGGGTTTAGGTCTGGAGACATGCTTCTCAGCTCCTTTACCAAGGCAGTGGTCGTCTTGGAGGTGTGTTTGGGGTCGTTATCATGTTGGAATACTGCCCTGTGGCCCGGTCTCTGAAGAAAAGGGATCATGCTCTGCTTCAGTATGTCACAGTACATGTTGGCATTCATGGTTCCCTCAATGAACTGTAGCTCCCCAGTGCCAGCAGTACTCATGCATACCCCAGACCATGACACTCCCACCACTATGCTTGACTGTAGGCAAGACACACTTGTCTTTGTACTCCTCACCTGGTTGCCGCCACACACACTTGACACCATCTGAACCAAATAAGTTTAACTTGGTCTCATCGGACCACAGAACATGGTTCCAGTAATCCATGTCCTTAGTCTGCTTGTCTTCAGCAAACTGTTTGCGGGCTATCTTGTGCATCATCTTTAGAATAGGCTTCCTTCTAGGACGACAGCCATGCAGACCAATTTTGATGCAGTGTGCGGCGTATGGGCTGAACACTGACTGGCTGACCCCTCCACCCCTTCAAACTCTAGAGCAAAGCTGGCAACACTCGTCTATTTCCCAAAGACAACCTCTGGATATGACGCTAAGCACGTGCACTCAACTTCTTTGGTTGACCATGGCGAGGCCTGGTCTGAGTGCGACCTGTCCTGTGAAACCACTGTATGGTCTTGCCCACCGTGCTGCAGCTCAGTTTCAGGGTCTTGGCAATCTTCTTATAGCCTAGGCCATCTTTATGTAGAGCAACAATTCTTTTTTTCAGATCCTCAGAGAGTTCTTTGCCATGAGGTGCCATGTTGAACTTCCAGTATGAGAGCGTGTGAGAGGAATAACACCAAATTTAACTCACCTGCTCCCTATTCACACCTGAGTCCTTGTAACACTAATGAGTCACATGACAGCGGGGAGGGAAAATGGCTTATTGGGCCCAATTTGGACATTTCCACTTAGGGATGTACTCACTTTTGTTGCCAATGGTTTAGACATTAATGGCTATGTGTTGAGTTATTTTGTGGGGACAGAAAATTTACACTGTTATGCAGGCTGTACACTCACTACTTTACATTGTAGCAAAGTTTTATCTCTTCAGTGTTTATATACTAGTTACAAGGATAAATTACTGGCACTAGTCTTGTGGTAATAGGAATGAATGGAATAGTGTTGTTAAACACTTTCCGGTGCTACCCCCCAATAAAATATGACTAAAACAGGGATTTAGGGAAGAACCTGAAGTGGGGGTTTAATATTAGCACTCTTCCTATGTGATCAGTTAAAAAGTAACTTACTTTATTTAGTTTTTATAGTAAAATAGGAGAATAACAACTCCTTAAAGTACCAAAATTAGCCAAACAATTAGTACTTATAAATTATTATTTTATATCACCCCCCTGTTTCCTGGCCGATATCAGCAGGCCTCGGCTTCAGGTGATGGGGGTGACTAGCATTTACATTTTAAAACAGTGCTAAAAGCACTATAGACACAAACGCGTTTCTGCTGACTATAAGTACAGGCAAACCGAGGCCTGGGTGCTGCCCCTTTATATACACTTGACCTATACGATTACTATCCAATAAGATCTTTACATTCACTCAACGCCCCTAGTGTGGCTAATAATCGCCATGTTATGCGTCACTGGATGGGCGTGTAGTTCAGTCGACCATTGATTGGATATTGGCTTGTGACGTATTCTGTTTATGTTTATCCCAGGGTGGATTGACTGATTAGCGATCTAGCCGTAGCTGTCAAAGTTTCATATCCCGGTTAATGTGAATACATCTCACATTAGTGTAGATCTATGTTATGTCTAAGTCATCTTATAATACTGAGGTGATCTACAATAATAGGGTTTAATATGTACAACATCTATCTGTTGGATCATACGATCGTTATGTACCCTAGTGTAGATATGCTCGTGGATAAAATGATCGTTATGTCTCAACATGTAGATATGCTCGTGACTGCCTTAATCGCTTTAGCATATATAATGGCCAGTAGATAACTGTAATTGGTAGATAATGAATTGTATCATACTCTAAATACAAGGTAAGAGGTCATGTAACAGGTTTATCTCTGCGACATTTGCGGCATCACTTTAACATATATGATGGCCAGTAGATAACTGTAATTGGTAGATGATGATTATATAATATTCTAAATGAAAGGTTAGACTCCATGTGACTGGTTGATCTCTACGGCATTTGTATCCTATAGTGGGTAATTACACTTGCCGTTTAATAAATAGCAACTAGGATACATAACGATTGGGCAGATTTTCTTTATTATATTTACTTTGTGACATATATATAGCCCAAATATTTTGATATGTACTAACTATTCGTCCTATGACTTAGCCTTTCCCCCCTAGACCACTATTGATTCCAATAATGTTGTTAATTTGCCACAGTGTATAGATTATATACATATAAATACAGTGTGTGTGACTACACAAACATCCTGTATTAGACCACAGTTATTGTGGACTAATATTGCATTCACATTCTATGTTTAAGTTGCAGGTAAGATATAATGGGGTTGAGCTCGCATTCTATTTGCGGTAAAATGCGTTAGGAATCTTGACGGGGTAGGGTGTACCGCTCACTTTTTGGCCTCCCAGGACAGACTCGTAATATCAGCGCTATGGAAATCCCATAGAAAAAAGACTTTAGAAGTTTCCGTAAGTCGTTTTGCGGTAAGGCCAAAAAAGTGTGCGGTGCCCCTAAACCTGCAAGACTCGTAATACCAGCGGTAGTGAAAAAGCAGCGTTAGGACCTGTTAACGCTGCTTTTTCAGCCTACCGCAAAACTCGTAATCTAGCCGTTAAGTAGGAGTTTAGACTTTTAACATATTTTTGTAGAAATGAGTCTACGTATTGAGAGAGATTGGAGCTGAGGGAGCCTATGCCAGAGATTATAGGCCTTCCTGGTGAGTTTACAAGGCTTTTATGTATTTTAGGAAGGAAATAGAAGATTGGGATCCTAGGAAACTTGCATGAAAGATATTCAAATTCTTTATCATTCAGGATCCCAATCTCATTTCCTTTATCCAGGAGGACATTGAGTTTCTTTCTATAGGATTCGGTCGGGTTTAGATCAAGATTCTTATAAGTTTTCTCATGGGATAGAAGTCTATGTGCTTCTTTCATGTAGTTTTTTGTGTCCATGAGCACTATCCCTCCTCCCTTGTCCGCTGGCTTAATCTTGACTTTATTATTTTTTTGGAGGTTCTGGAGAATTATTTTATCCTTTTTACTTAAATGATGTCACATATTTAGCTGTATTACTTTTCTTTATATCTTGAGTACTAGCCTCTCAAAGGATTCTAAATTGCTGCCCCTTGCATAAGTGGGATAAAAGTTAGACTTTGGTTTCAGATTGGTGTGTGTGAAGTTGGACTGAGTGAGTGGACATGATGTATCTGTGGTAGATATCTGCATTTCCAAAGGTTGCTTCATGAAGAACCTTTTGAGTGTTAGGTTTCTTACATATTTCCTTACATGTATGTGGGTGTTGAATTTATTCATTCGTGCTGTTGGTGCAAATTAGACATGTGCGTTTTGTTTCGGCCGAATTTTGGGCGATTCGGAGATTCGAATGCAACCGAATTTCCGAATCGGAAAATCCCAAAATATACCGAAAATGAATAAATCAGTTTCCAAATTTTCAGATCAATTATTCCTATTCGGAATTTTTGATTGTTCTAATCTAAACCGCAGTTCTTAAACTGTCCACAAATATCAAAGCGCCAACAAAAGAGGCAGGGTCTTAGGCTCAAATACAATATTTATTATATTAAAATGATAACATCATTCCTGATAAAATTTAAAACAAATAACAGTTTACAAAAGCAATTTCTTCTTATTTAAAACTTGACCGTTATTGATTAAAATTCGTTATAAACAACGTGGGTTGACAACTCCAATTAGATACAATTATTAATTAAAAGAACTTAAATATTTCCCTCATGGATCCATGTTAACAGTCTAAAGTTATAACAATGTTTAATCTTTTCAGGTTTGCAAATTCACCAATCGGTTATGTGTGGTTTATCAGATTCTAATACCCCTCTAGTATGAGAGTATACCCTCTACTATCGGTATAGACTCCTATTCAAAACAATTTCTAAGACCAATGCGATAATCTTCCACAAATTTTCATCTGATCCTAATAGGTATTAATTTTGACAAATCTGGTAAGCTCAAAATACAGTGTTATTCCTTATATCGCCATTAAAAAATACTTTCACAAATATATTTGCTCAGCGGGTTACCACTACTAAATGGGTTTCAATTTCAACGTGAAAAACTTGCTGCGTAAAGATATTCACTTCAAATCAAAAAAGAGTGCCAATAATTTCCACTGTGACAAACAAAATAATATAATGGTGATAGTGACAATAACCACTTCGGTTCAAAATTTAAAACAAAACAAAACTAACACAATTTTAACTATGTGTTTAAACTTGGATTTTGACTATGTGTTTAAACTTGAATTTATCGTGAGCAATAACTTCGTTAGAATTATATCATAAAAAAATATATATACACACAAAAATTCGTGAGTCTATGATAACATTTTAATCCCTTCTCCTTTCTCTTTTGCAAATTTTCAGTGAAAAAAATGTCAGTGAAAAAAATGTCAATTGAAAAAATGTGCCGTATCAGATAAATTAATTTTCCAAAAAATTAATTAAAAACCTTGATTCCCAGTTAGTGTGGATTAGTCCCCAGATGGATATCTGGTCCATAGGCCAGTGGAGTTGCTATCAATCCTATACAGTTCGTATGTGTGTTGACCTTCCTGTGTGTTTGCAATTGTATGCGACTCGATCTCTCAACCTCTTGGGTGTTTGCAATTTTGTGCGGCTTGATCCCTCTGCTAAAACAGAAAAAACAATAGTGCAGATTGCCAAATATGATCCCTAGTGTAAGAAATACACTTACCAGCCAACGCGTTTCGGTCGTTAATCGACCTTTCTCAAGACTGGTTTTAATTCACACGCCAAGGTGTTTTTATACCTTATTGTTTTTGACCTTTTTCTGGTCCCGGAAGTAGTTGTCTTAACTCTCCTGTTTTCTTCAAATATCATATTAGTCGATATTTCTGTTCAATTCCTTAGTGATATTTTTCTTTTCATTCTACCTAGTTCAGTCTAAATTTTCTTATTTTTATTTGTGTAAACTTCTTGTACCCTAATTTCGGTTTCCTGATTTTTTAACCTTTCTATTGGCTAATCAAAATTTCCTTTTCTTAGTACGTGATTGGCTAGTAATGGGGGTATGTAATGTGTGAGAAAAATTGGGAAACCGAAATTAGGGTACAAGAAGTTTACACAAATAAAAATAAGAAAATTTAGACTGAACTAGGTAGAATGAAAAGAAAAATATCACTAAGGAATTGAACAGAAATATCGACTAATATGATATTTGAAGAAAACTGGAGAGTTAAGGCAACTACTTCCGGGACCAGAAAAAGGTAAAAAATAATAAGGTATAAAAACACCTTGGCGTGTGAATTAGAACCAGTCTTGAGAAAGGTCGATTAACGACCGAAACGCGTTGGCTGGTAAGTGTATTTCTTACACTAGGGATCATATTTGGCAATCTGCACTATTGTTTTTTCTGTTTTAGCAGAGGGATCAAGCCGCACAAAATTGCAAACACCCAAGAGGTTGAGAGATCGAGTCGCATACAATTGCAAACACACAGGAAGGTCAACACACATACGAACTGTATAGGATTGATAGCAACTCCACTGGCCTATGGACCAGATATCCATCTGGGGACTAATCCACACTAACTGGGAATCAAGGTTTTTAATTAATTTTTTGGAAATTTAATTTATCTGATACGGCACATTTTTTCACTGACATTTTTTTCACTGAAAATTTGCAAAAGAGAAAGGAGAAGAGATTAAAATGTTATCATAGACTCACGAATTTTTGTGTGTATATATATTTTTTTATGATTAATTTTTTATGATATAATTCTAACAAAGTTATTGCTCACGATAAATTCAAGTTTAAACACATAGTCAAAATCCAAGTTTAAACACATAGTTAAAATTGTGTTAGTTTTGTTTTGTTTTAAATTTTTAACCAAAGTGGTTATTGTCACTATCACCATTATATTATTTTGTTTGTCACAGTGGAAATTATTGGCACTCTTTTTTGATTTGAAGTGAATTTCTTACGCAGCAAGTTTTTCACGTTGAAATTGAAACCCATTTAGTAGCGGTAACCCGCTGAGCAAATATATTTGTGAAAGTATTTTTTAATGGCGATATAAGGAATAACACTGTATTTTGAGCTTACCAGATTTGTCAAAATTAATACCTATTAGGATCAAATGAAAATTTGTGGAAGATTAACGCATTGGTCTTAGAAATTGTTTTGAATAGGAGTCTATACCGATAGTAGAGGGTATACTCTCGTACTAGAGGGGTATTAGAATCTGATAAACCACACATAACCGATTGGTGAATTTGCAAACCTGAAAAGATTTGTTTGGTTAATTTTTGCCTACAAGCTTAAAGTAACCATTGCTGGCAACATTGTTATAACTTTAGACTGTTAACATGGATCCATGAGGGAAATATTTAAGTTCTTTTAATTAATCATTGTATCTAATTGGAGTTGTCAACCCACGTTGTTTATAACGAATTTTAATCAATAACGGTCAAGTTTTAAATAAGAAGAAATTGCTTTTGTAAACTGTTATTTGTTTTAAATTTTATCACGAATGATATTATCATTTTAATATAATAAATACTGTATTTGAGCCTAAGACCCTGCCTCTATTGTTGGCGCTTTGATATTTGTGGACAGTTTAATATTTGGTTTTTGACCACTAGGGGTCAATTTATCTCAGCCAAGGGTCATTATCAACAGGCGCTAGGTGATCTTTCTGTTAATTCTAAACCGCAGTTCCCTGACATCGCCGACACTAACTAAATCACTAAATAAAGCTATTAATCCCTAAACCGCAGTTCCCCGACATCGCCAACACTAAATAACTCACTAACTAAACCTATTAACCCCTAAACCGCAGTTCCCAAACATCGCCGACAAAAAACTAAACCTATTAACCACTAAAATGCAGTTCCCAAACATCGCCAAAACTAACTAAACCTATTAACCCCTAAACCGCAGTTCCCTGACATCGCCGACACTAACTAAACCTATTAACCCCTAAACCGCCGTTCCCAAACATCGCCAACACAAACTAAACCATAGGAAGCTATAGACCAGTTAGTCTGACATCAATAGTGGGGAAGATATTTGAAGGGATTATAAGGGATTATATTGATGAACATATTCGTGTAAACAAGATTATGAGTTCTAATCAGCATGGCTTTAGGAGAAATAGATCATGTCAAACTAATCTAATTAGATTCTACGAGGAAGTAAGTAAAAATATAGATAAAGGGGAATCAGTTGATGTGATATACTTAGATTTTGCAAAGGCATTTGATACAGTGCCACATGAGAGATTAATGCACAAAATTAAGGGACTGGGAATAGCTAAAAATGTTAGCTCATGGATAAATAACTGGATAAAAGATAGTGAGCAACGAGTAGTAGTAAATGGTTCATACTCAGATTGGACAAAGGTAATCAGTGGCGTCCCCCAGGGATCAGTACTGGGCCCTGTTCTTTTTAATATTTTTATAAATGACTTGGAGCAAGGATTAAATAGCGACATCTCTATTTTTGCAGATGATACTAAGTTAAGTAAGGTCATTAGGTCAGAGCAGGACAAACTCTCATTACAAAGGGATTTGCTAAAATTAGAACTATGGGCAAGTGAATGGAAAATGAGATTTAATACGGAAAAATGCAAGGTTCTTCATTTTTTGAAGTAAAAATAAGCAGGCTACGTATTTTTTGGGTGCACAATGCAGGGCAGCGGCTTCAAAGGCTAATAAGATACTAGCATGTATTAAAAGAGGCATTGATTCAAGGGAGGAAAGCATAATTCTGTCATTATATAAAGCCCTGGTAAGACCTCACCTTGAGTTTGGAGTGCAGTTCTGGGGACCGATTGCCAAAAAAGATATTGCAGAACTAGAAAAAGTTCAGAGAAGGGCCACAAAGCTAATAAGGGGATTGGAGAAATTAACCTATGAGGAGAGGCTAGCCAAACTGGGTCTGTTTTCTTTAGAAAAAAGGCGCTTGAGAGGTGACATGATTACTTTATATAAATATATTCAAGGCCCATATACAGAGATGGCAGAAGCTCTGTTTATTCCAAGAAAATTGTTTCTGACAAGAGGTCATAATTTAAGGTTGGAGGAAAGGAGATTTAATCTCCTGCAACGGAAACATTTTTTCACTGTAAGAGCAATAAAATTGTGGAACTCATTACCAAAGGAGGTAGTGAATGCCAATACCATAGATACATTTAAAAATAGTCTGGATACATTTCTGTATATAAACAAAATTCATGGATATGATTGCTAGTATTAAATGGATCACCTTTTAATGGGGTTATTTAAGCTTAACTGGAGCTTTTTGTAAGTATTTTAGATTTGTATAGGTTGAAGTCGATGGACTTCAGTCTTTTTTCAACCTTATCTACTATGTTACTATGTTATTAACCCCTAAACTGCAGTTCCCAAACATCACTGACACTAACTAAACCTATTAACCCCTAAACCGCTGTACACCCACATCGCCAACACTAACTAAACCTATTAAACCCATAACCACCGGCCCCCACATCGCAACAACCTAAATTAAACTATATTAACAAAAATACCTTAATTAAAGTTACAATTATTAACTAACTACCTATTTAAAAATAAATACAAACTTACCTGTGAATAAAAATAAAACCTAAGCTAGCTACAATATAACTATTTACTAACTACCTAGTTAAAATAAATACAAATTTACCTGTGAAATAAAAATAAAACCTAAGCTAGCTGCAATATAACTATTTACTAACTACCTAGTTAAAATAAATACAAACTTACCTGTGAAATAAAAATAAACCTAAGCTTACACTAATAAAACCTAACATTACAAAAATAAAAAACCTAAAATTACAAAAAAAAATTAAAACTACAATTACAAAAAATAATAAATACTAAAATTACAAAAAATAAAAAAACTACCATTACCATTGAAATTATCCAAAATAGTAAAAAATATTCCTATTCTTATACCCCGTTTAAAAAACAAAACAAAAAATAAAACACCCCAAAATAAAAAAAAACTAATCTATAATAAACTACCAAGGGCTCTCAGTAGAGAGGTTAGTGTTATTTTTTTTTTAAAACTTTTTTTGGGTTGTTTTTTTTTTAGATTAGGGTTTTTTTTTTTTTTTTAAAGATCTAAATGCCCTTTTAAGGGCAATGCAAAAGAGCTAAATGCCCCTTTAAGGGCAATGCCCATACAAATGCCCTATTCAGGGCAATGGGTAGCTTATGTTTTTGTTAGAGTTAGGTTTTTATTTTGTGGGATTGGTTGAGTGGTGGGTTTTATTGTTGGGGGGTCTTTGTAATTTTTTTTACAGGTAAAGGAGCTGATTTCTTTAGGGCAATGCCCTACAAAAGGTCCTTTTAAGGGCTATTGGTAGTTTATTGTAGCCTAGTGTTTTTTTATATTGGGGGGCTTTTTTATTTTTATAGGGCTGTTAGATTAGATTTAATTGTTTTTATTTTGGATAATTTAGTTTGTTATATTTTGTACTTTAGTGTTTCTTATTTTTTGTAATTAAGTATTTTTTATTTTTTGTAATTTTAGATTTTTTTTTTAGTAGTGTTAGTTTTTTTTTAATTTGTAATTTAGTTTATTTAGGGTTAGGGTTAATTATTAGTTTAAACTTAGTTTTTTTAATTTCATAGGTAAGTTTTTATTTATTTTAAGATTGGGATATTGTAATTTTAATTTAAAGTTAGGGGGTTGTTAGGTTTAGGGGTTAATAGTTTAATTTAGTTTTTTGCAATGTGGGGGGCTGGTGGTTTACGGGTTTATAGGTTTATTTAATAGCGGTGATGTGGAAGGCCACAGGTTTAGGGGTTAATAACTTTATTTAGTGGCGGCAATGTCAGGGAGCGGCGGAATAGGGGTTAATATCTTTATTATAGTGTTGGCGATGTTGGGGTGCAGGGGAATAGGGGTTAATAACTTTATTATAGTGGCGGTGATGTCAGGAGCGGCAGATTAGGGGTTAATAAGTTTTAAATAGTGTTTGCAATGCGGGAGGGCAGCAGAATAGGAGTTAATAGGTAGTTTATGGGTGTTAGTATACTTTGTAACATTTTAGTTATGAGTTTTGTGTAACAGTTTTGTTGCGCAAAACTCATAACTACTGCTTTCAGATAGGACGGATCATGTCGGTATAGACTGGAACGCAAGCATTTTAGCCTCACCACACAACCTGTAATACCGGCGCTATGGAAATCCCATGTTGAGTGTGGGATTGATGTTTCGTTACAGAATAAAATGTTTGCGGTATAGCTATACCGACAAGACTCGTAATGGCTGCGTTATGATTTTTACGCTGAAATGGCCATTTTTTTCAGCGTTAAAACCGTAACACAAAACTCGTAATCTAGGTGTTTGTTTTTTACATAGGATTAGAAAGATTGTCTTTTATAAGTAATCCAGGGGTGTACTTAGATTTAGAGCCAGATTGCAAGTTGAGCACAAGATATCGCTTCTGATAATGTGCGCTGGTATTACAAGTGAGGTGCAGTGCAATTGCACGGAAGCATTGCGCTCAGGCGAGTGCGCTTCTATAGTCTCCAATGGGAGCCTTGTTCTCATGCTGTCAGACACGGCATGAGAACTAGCACAGCAAAGAGGGTAAGTAGCGCAGCGATGGGCAGCAAATATAAATATATATATATATATGAATATAAGCACTTTTCAGTGTGTG
The DNA here is from genome assembly GCF_027579735.1 of Bombina bombina. Taxonomy (NCBI): domain Eukaryota; kingdom Metazoa; phylum Chordata; class Amphibia; order Anura; family Bombinatoridae; genus Bombina; species Bombina bombina. The sequence goes on along the minus strand of NC_069502.1, from coordinate 1,124,047,620 downwards.
TTTTTTTTTCTAACACCCCACACCCGCCAACTTTCAGCCATCATAACTGCTTCTTGCAGTTATTTTATTAAAAAATAAAAATGCTACAATTTAGGGGCAAATTGAAAGACATTTATAAAAATAACCAGAGATCTGAACTCTGGTTAATTTTATGAGCGCTAATTGCTACCATGCACTCCACTTGTAATTTAGTCCTTAGTGTTTTCCTAGCTCTAAGAAATCTTCTGCCCCTCTGAAAGAAAACACACCATTATCTGCCCATTTTAGCTTATATTTGCCTCATTTATGTTTCTTGCTAATGTTCTGAATAGTTACTTATTTACTCATTTATGCCTGGCACACAAAAAAAGCATTTTAAAAAGTGTTATAAACTAGTTAGTATATCTTATAAATGGGAAAATCCCAGCGCTGCAGAATTTCACAGCACTATACAAATAAATTAAATTATAATAATTTGGGAGTATGGAACCTGCAAGGCATCCGAAGCCCAATGATCAAAAAATTTGCCGGCATGGGGAGAAATTCCCGCCAAAATTTGGGATTTGTTCAGAACGTATACTATAATGTAGGAGGTTCTCCTTCACATACACAATTAATATTATTATATTAGATAAAAATCTCTCACAGTAAAATTTGAGTTTTCAAACCTCTTCATAGGGGCTGATTCATCAAGCTCCGAATGGAATGAAAAAGGAGTTAAGAAGCAGCAGTCTTAAGACCGCTGCTCCTTAACTCGTCTGCCTGCTCTGAGGCTGCGGACAGCAATCCGCTCGATCGCATACAAACGGGTTGATTGATATCCCTGGATTGGTGGTAAATCTGCAGGGGCGGCATTGCACAAGCAGTTCACCAGAACTGCTTGTGCAATGATAAATGCCGACAGTGTATGCTGTCGGGAATTTATCGATGTGCGGCGGACATGATCGCTACAGCAGATCATGTCTGTCCGCCCTTTCATAAATTGCCCCCATAGTGTCCATTATTCTTTTATCATCTTAAAGGGACACGAAACACAATTTTTTTTCTTTAATGGTTCACATAGAGCAGGCAATTTTAAGCAACTTTCTAATTTACTCCTACTATCAATTTTTCTTTGTTCTCTTGCTATCTTTATTTAAAAAGCAGGAATGTGATGCATAGGAGACGGCCCATTTTTGGTTGAGAACCTGGGTTATGCTTGCTTATTGGTGGGTAAATGTCAGCCTCCAATAAGCAAGCGCTTTCCATGGTGCTGAACCGAAAATGGGCTGGCTGCTAACATTTACATTCATGATTTTCAAATAAAGATAGCAAGAGACCGAAGAAAAATTGATAATAGGAGTAAATTAGAAAGTTGCCTAAAATTGCATGCTCTATCTGAACCATTAAAGGAAAAATGTGGGTTCGGTCCCTTTAACTAAACGGAGAGCGTTAGATCATTGGGTGCCATGAAACCAAGCTGTTTTTTTAATATCTGCTGCACCATATAATCATATTGGTGTATGCAGTGGGCACATGCCTAGTTGCCCTTCTCCAAAATACACCCCATTTTAATCCCAAGCAGAAGCTGCAGCATAGTTACCAACATATGAAAAAAAGCAGCAGAGCTATTAAATAAGCTTGTTGCATATAAATTGCACACAATGTACACTAAATATTGTATTATTTAGGGCTAGATTACAAGTGGAATGCTAATTTACCACACGCCCGTAACCAGGCAAATTCGCCTATTTACAAACGCGTGATAAATAACCAGCCATTACATGTGGCTGGTTATTGCTACCGCAAGCTCGCCCAATTGCCCCCAAATTTAGTGTAGTGTGCATTATAAAAAAATAAAAAATGTAGCCTCTTTTTTTATATTAATAACTGCAGGAGGCAGTTTTAAGGGGTTAAAAGTGGCGGGTGTGGGGTGTTAGAAAAAACGGCACTGAAAAGTGCCTTTCCATTGCGGTTTATGTATATGCTTATATACATATATATTTATTTGTTAATATGTGTATATACATATACTAACACATAAATATATATCTATATATACATATATATTTGCTGCCCATCACTGTGCAACTTATCCCCTTCACTGCGCTAGTTTTCATGCCATGTCTCACGGAATGAGAATGAAGCTCCCATTGGAGCCTATGGAAGCGCACTCTCATGAGTGCAAAGCTACTGTGCAGTGCGAGGTCACGTTCTCATTGCAGCTCACTTGTAAAACCAGTGCACATTTGCGTAAGCGATATTTTGTGCTCAGTTTGTAATTTGGCCCTTAATCTGTAAACTGCAAGATATTCAAAGATACAAGTTTACCAGATTAGATATATTACTTTATTATTCTGCAGTTCTAATGTAACGTGCAGAAGGCTCAGATGCTACAGTGTGCCAACAAAAACAAACTTTACATAAGACCAACAAAGACCTCGGGGCCGATTTATCAATGTCTGTCCGACATGATACGCTGTAGTGTATCATGTCCGACAGACATTGCTGAATGCCGATAGCATACGCTGTCGCATTTAACATTGCACAAGCAGTTCACCAGAACTGCTTGTGCAATGCCGCCCCCTGCAGATTTGCCACTAGCAGGGGGTGTCAATCCGCCTGATCGTATAGGACCGGGCGGATTGCAGACCACAGCCTCAGAGGCAGCGGGCCAGTTATGGAGCAGTGGGGATAATTCGGCCTCCTCAAGTCTGATTCCCATAGTCACATACACCCATGGCAAGACTTCGTACAGGGCAGATTTTTAAAGTGTGTGAGACAATCACACAACAGTACAGGAGTCCAGAAGCCAGCACTGTCCTGGAAAAAACATCTTGGTTACCTTGGGACCTGGAAAAAAACTATATAGAAATGGACACTTTGTGGTTTTACCTATGTTAAAGGGACATGGAAGTCAAAATTAAACTTTTATTAATCAGATAGGGTATGCAATTTTAAAACACCTTTCAATTTATTTCTATTTTCAAATTGACTTCATTCTCTTGGTATCCATTGTTGAACACATACATAGGTTGACTCCGGAGCAGAAGTGCACTACTGGGAGCTAGTTAGTGATTGTTGGCTACACACATATGCTTCTTGTCCTTGGCTTACCAGATGTGTTAATCTAGCTCCCAGAAGTGCATTGCTGCTCTGGAGTTAACTTTAACTATGGCTTTAACCTATTTTCAGGTGCTAAACATATAGTTATATGCAAATAACAGTGCAATAATACAATTACCCTTAACACATTAGTGCATTTACTTTTTTTGCACTTGTATGTCCCCTAAAATGTAAATAAAAAATGGGGCTATATAATAATAATGCATCATATCACTACAAACCTAAGGGCCCGATTCGAAAAAATTTGCCACCGAAAAAGTCTGACACTCGCAGGGGCAGCCCTCATGGAATTCCATAAAAAAGATGTCTGTAATAGAAATAATGAGCTCTGTGCTATGTACAAGTTTACAATGGAGGGGGAAGTACACAGGGAGAACCCAGCGCATGTTTGTACTTTAATATTACGCATTATACAAATCAAATTACGCTGTTAGGAGTGCACTTTACAGTAAAATAGTTGTTATTTTGGTATGCATAGGTTTTCTTATCAGAGTAATTAGCGTTTTGAGTATTTTGATAAAAAGCTTGCTACTTTTATTCGTGAGAACAAAACAGTGAGATTTGTGGGGTGAAAATGTTTACAGAATTACGCTGGGATTAGAGAGACAATTTCATACACGCCCATGGATCGCCCTTGTTCAGCCCATTTAACAAAAAAACAACAATTACGCTTTATATTTTGTACTTCTAATTACAAATTTCTGTGTGTTTTTTGCACATCCAATGTACTTAAATTACAATTTACTCATTGCATAGTTAATATGATTTACAAATTTTACGTTTTTGATAAAATATAATTTTTGGTGAACAGTTTTGTTACGATTTTTGATGCACCTTAAAGGGACAGTCAAGTCAAAATTAAACATTCATGATTTAGATAGGGCATACAATTTTAAACAACTTTCCGTCTACTTTTATCATCACATTTGCTTTGTTCTCTTGGTATTCTTTGTGGAAAGCAAAACCTATACCATATACTAATTTCTAAGCCATTGAAGGCCACCTTTTATCTGCTGCATTTTGACAGTTGTGCACAGATAGACAATGTTAGTTCATGTGTGCCATTTAGATAAGTGTGTTTATTCCTGTGGAGTTACCTATGAGTCAGCACTGACTGGCTAAAATGCAAGTTTGTCAAAAGAACTTAAATAATGGAGCAGTCTGCAGAGGCTTAGATACAGGATAATTACAGATGTAAAAAGTATTTTAATATAACTGCAAAAATGGGGAATGGGTAATAAATGGATTCTTTTTTTAAACAATACAAATTCTGGAGTAGACTGTCCCTTTAACAATACATTTTTTTTCCTGAGTATTTTTGTGCGAATGGTTCAATTATTTGTTTTGTATGATGTTTAATTTACGATTTTCATTGTGCACTTTTGTAATGTATGCATGAAAATGCAATATACGCCCGTTAGCGAGACACCCTGTTTTAAGGGTATTATGTGGCTTTACATAATCTCACAAGGGAAAGAGAAAGGTACTGACAAACATTCTTAAAGAATCTCACCAGCCCAGAGAGCTTTATAGAACCGGCCCTAAGTCACTCAGACATATAAGGCTAGATTACAAGTGAGGCACAAACGGTTTTGCGCTAGTGCAATCATGTTTTTGTAAGCCATTTTTATTTTGCGCAATCGCCCTTTTATCTTCAATCCTTTCCGCGATCTCAGAGCTGTGGTTAACTGTTTTCCGAAACTAAAAACTTTAGGATTTCTTGGCCATTTTTCAGAGAATATGAATGATAACACAAAAACGTTTCTTTCACTCATGGTTAGTGTTTGGCTGAAGCCATTTATTATCAATCAACTGTCTTTACTCTTTTTAAATCATAATGACAACAGAAACTACCCAAATGACCCTGATCAAAAGTTTACATACCCTGGTGATTTTGGCCTGATAACATGCACACAAGTTGACACAAAGGGGTTTGAATGGCTATTGAAGGTAACCATCCTCACCTATGATCTGTTTTCTTGTAATTAGTGTGTGTGTATAAAAGGTCAATGAGTTTCTGGACTTCTGACAGACCCTTGTATCTTTCATCCAGTGCTGCACTGAAGATTCTGGATTCTGAGTCATGGGGAAAGCAAAAGAATTGTCAAAGGATCTGTGAGAAAAGGTAGTTGAACTGTATAAAACAGGAAAGGGATATAAAAAGATATCCAAGGAATTGAGAATGCAAATTAGCAGTGTTCAAACTCTAATAAAGAAGTGGAAATGAGGGGTTCTGTTGAAACCAAACCACGGTCAGGTAGACCAACTAAAATTTCAGCCACAACTGCCAGGAAAATTGTTCCGGATGCAAAGACAAACCCACAAATAACTTCAGGTGAAATACAGGACATGTGGTGTGCCTGTTACAAGATGCACAATAAGGAGGCACTTGAAGAAAGATGGGCTGCATGGTTGAGTCGCCAGAAGAAAGCCATTACTACACAAATGCCACAAAATATCCCGCTTACAATACGCCAAACAGCACAGAGACAAGCCTCAAACCTTCTGGCACAAAGTCATTTGGAGTGATGAGACCCATATTGAGCTTTTTGGCCACAACCATAAACGCTACATTTGGAGAGGAGTCAACAAGGCCTATAATGAAAGGTACACAATTCCTACTGTGAAACACGGAGGTGGATCGCTGATGTTTTGGGGATGTGTGAGCTACAAAGGCACAGGAAATTTGGTCAGAATTGATGGCAAGATGAATGCAGTACGTTATCAAACAGAACCCCACATTTTCCACTTCTTGATTAGAGTTTGAACACTGCTGATTTGCATTCTCAATTCCTTGGATATCTTTTTATATCCCTTTCCTGTTTTATACAGTTCAACTATCTTTTTCCCACAGATCCTTTGACAATTCTTTTTCTTTCCCCATGACTCAGAATCCAGAAACGTCAGTGCAGCACTGGATGAAAGATGCAAGGGTCTGTCAGGAGTCCAGAAACTCATTGACCTTTTATACACACACACTAATTACAAGAAAACAGATCACAGGTAAGGGTGGTTACCTTCAATAGCCATTCAAACCCCTTTGTGTCAACTTGTGTTCATGTTATCAGGCCAAAATCACCAGGGTATGTAAACTTTTGATCAGGGTCATTTGGGTAGTTTCTGTTGTCATTATGATTTAAAAAGAGTAAAGACAGTTGATTGATAATAAATGGCTTCAGCCAAACACTAACCATGAGTGAAAGAAAAGTTTTTGTGTTATCATTCATATTCTCTGAAAAATGGCCAAGAAATCATAAATTCTGCCAGGGTATGTAAACTTATGAGCACAACTGTATATGTGTTTATATATGTTTACATATATATTAATGTATATATATGTGTCTATATGTATTTACCGTCTTATATACACATATAAAATTATTAATATATATGTACACATATATAAAAATATATATACTGTAAGTGTATTATAGCCTTTTGCCATTAAACAGATGAAAACATAATAAAACATATTTATGCAATATTCATATTTAATAAAGATTTTAACTATGTATTTACTGTAAATATTTCAAATGTGCTAATGTAAATTATGCTATGTTGTATGCGCAATGGGTGTTTGTTTGTTTTTTCAACAATTTTTTTTCTCCATTGACTTCTATAGGGTATGCGAAAAGGCGATGGAGTTTGCGCAATCTCAGGTATTAGTTTTTTCCCCCCACTTTTTTTCTCCATTGATCTCTATGGGGGAATATATGCACATTTGTTTTTCACACTATTCGGGTTAACGCTAGCACCAAATACGTGCGGGTTTTTTAACTTGTAAGCGCAAAAATGAAAATTCAAGCAGAGTTTTCGCTTACACAAAAAAAATTCTGCACCACTTGTAATCTAGCACATATAATGTATTCCTTACCTCTTCTGTTAGTTATTGTTACTATGACATCTTTGGACCTTATTAGAAACAAAATGTAGAATTATAAGTACTATAAGAGTTTTATAATTCTGTGTATTTATCTGATCTATGTGTACCATGTTGCTTTGTGCTTTGTGCTTATTCACGAGTAAATCATTCTCAAATAGCAACAAACATTTTCATAAAAATGTATAGCAAACTAGTAAGTTTATTCTGTGACAGAATATTTAGTAGCCCTATAATTACTTCACAAAAATCAGTTAATGAAAGTGCTAATATTTTTTATGCAATTGTAAAAGTGTTCTGTGCTACCCTCTGCTGGCTGATAATGAAGTTATTAAGGACAGAAATCAACTATGAGAGGTTTTTGTATATATTATTCTGGGCTAGATGACAAGTGAAGCGCTAAAATGTTAGTATTATTCTTTACTAATATCGGTCAAGTTAAATGAATAGCACTTTTATTTTTTTACTCATATTACAAGGTAAAAGTATTTTTTTATCACTCAAGAGATAGTCTAGGGACACACTAACATCTGGTTGGCTGATCCCAGACTATCCTCTAAACCAATGGTGTGCTAAACATCTGCTCGAGAAGTGCACTGCACACACATACACACACATATATATTCTTGGTGGAATTATATATAGCCATATGGGAAGGAGATGCATATATTACTAAAGTGTGTGTGTATATATATATATATATATATATATATATACACATATGTGTGTATGTGTATATATATATGTATATATATATATATATATATATATATATATACACATATGTGTGTATGTGTATATATATATATATATATATATATATATATATATATATAAACAGTATCTCACAAAAGCGAGTACACCCCTCACATTTTTGTAAATATTTTATTATATCTTTTTATGTGACAACACTGAAGAAATGACACTTTGCTACAATGTAAAGTAGTGAGTGTACAGCCTGTATAACAGTGTAAATTTGCTGTCCCCTTAAAATAACTCAACACACAGCCATTAAAGGGACACTGAACTCAAATTTTTTCTTTTGTGATTCAGATAGAGCATGCAATTTTAAGCAACTTTCTAATTTACTCCTATTATCAAATTTTCTTCATTCTCTTGGTATGTTTATTTGAAAAGCAAGAATGTAAGTTTAGATGCCGGCCCATTTTTGGTGAAGAACCTGGGTTGTCCTTGCTGATTGGATAGCACCAATAAACAAGTGCTGTCCATGGCCTGAACCAAACATCTGTTGGCTCCTTAGCTTAGATGCCTTCTTTTTCATATAAAAATAGCAAGAGAACGAAAAAAAAATGATAATAGGAGTAAATTAGAAAGATGCTTAAAATTGCATGCTCTATCTGAATCATAAAAGAAAAAAATTGGGTTCAGTATCCCTTTAATGTCTAAACCGTTGGCAACAAAAGTTCGTACACCCCTAAGTGAAAATGTCCAAATTAGGCCCAATTAGCCATTTTCCCTCCTTGGTGTCATGTGACTCGTTAGTGTTACAAGGTCTAAGCTGTGAATGGCGAGTAGGTGTGTTAAATTTGGTGTTATTGCTCTCACACTCTCTCATACTGGTCACTGGAAGTTCAACATGGCACCTCATGGCAAATAACTCTCTGAGGATCTGAGAAAAAGAATTGTTGCTCTACATAAAGATGGCCTAGGCTATAAGAAGATTGCCAAGATCCTGGAACTGAGCTGCAGCACGATGGGCAAGACTATACAGCCGTTTCACAGGACAGGTTCCACTCAGAACAGGCCTCGCCATGGTCGACCAAAGAAGTTGAGTGCACATGATCAGCGTCATATCCAGAGGTTGTCTTCTAGAAATAGATGAATGAGTGCTGACAGCATTGCTGCAGAGGTTGAAGTGGAGGGGTCAGCCAGTCAGTGCTCAGACCCTACACCGCACACTGCATCAAATTGGTCTGCATGGCTGTCGTCCCAGAAGAAAGCCTCTTCTAAAGATAATGCACAAGAAAGCCTGCAAACAGTTTGCTAAAAACAAGCAGACTAAGGACATGGATTACTGGAACCATGTCCTGTGGTCTGATGAGATCAAGATAAACTTATTTGGTTCAGATGGTGTCAAGCGTGTGTGGCAGCAACCAGGTGAGGAGTACAAAGACAAGTGTGTTTTGCCTACAGTCAAGCATGGTGGTGGGAGTGTCATGGTCTGGGCCGCATGAGTGCTGCCGGCACTGGAGAGCTACATTTCATTGAGGTAACCATGAATGCCAACATGTACTGTGCCAACATGTACTGTGACATACTGAAGCAGAGCATGAACCCCTCCCTTCAGAAACTGGGCCGCAGGGCAGTATTCCAACATGATAATGACCCCAAACACACCTCCAAGACGACCACTGCCTTGCTAAAGAAGCTGAGTGTAAAGGTGATCGACTGGCCAAGCATGTCTCCAGACCTAAACCCTATTGAGCATCTGTGGGGCATCCTCAAACAGAAGGTGAGGGAGTGCAAGGTCTCTAACATCCACCAGCTTCATGATGTCGTCATGGAGGAGTGAAAGAGGACTCCAGTGGCAACCTGTGAAGCTCTGGTGAACTCCATGCCCAAGAGGGTTAAGGCAGTGCTGGAAAATAATGTTGGTCACACAAAATATTGACACTTTGGGCCCAATTTGGATATTTCCACTTAGGGGTGTACTCACTTTTGTTGCGAACGGTTTAGACATTAATGGCTGTGTGCCGAGTTATTTTAAGGGGACAGCTGTACACTCACTACTTTACATTGTAGCAAAGTGTCATTTCTTCAGTGTTGTCACATGAAAAGATATAATAAAATATTTACAAAAATGTGAGGGGTGTACTCACTTTCCTTCCCATACGATTTTCAGGGTAAAAAGTGGCTTTATATAATTCCACCAGGTAAATAGGACTGCAGAGTATTCTTATAGAATCTCACCAGCCCAGAGATCTTTTTAGAATCATGGCCTTAGAAAGTAGCCGGCTACTTGTGATCAGAAAGTCCATTCCACTATAAAAATAAGTTCATATAAAGGAAAAATCCTTATATATTAAAGTACAATAATGACACACAAAGCAACAAGCTTAATATGTCCAGCAGCTTAGAATAAAGAGTCCGGCACCTATAGTCAAGTTAATATGCCCTGCATTAACAAATTGGTAGATTTACCAAAGGTCGAGCGGACATGTTTTGCTGTAGCGAATCATGTCCGCTCATCCTCGCTAAATGCCGACAGCACTCACTAGAAATGCTTGTGCAATGCCGCCCCCTGCTTACTGGCGCTAGGAGGGGCCGTCAATTATCCCGACCGTATCGGATCGCGATGATTTCAGTCCACCACCTAAAAGGTGGCAGAGAAGTTAAGGAGCAGTGGTCTTACAACCACTGCTTCTTAACTTTCGTTTCTGGCGGACCAGAAAAGATGGGGCATCGATGCAGCATCCGCTGCTTAATAAATCTACCCCAACGTGTTATCTAATGTCTGTATTTACGTGACAACAAGAACAGACACTTTAGATTTCACATTTATCTGATGTTGCATGCATAGTGTATGTCAGCAATTACACACATTACTGTAAATCAGCTGAATTCCAGAAAATATATTTTGTAAAAAAAATTAAAATGGTAATTTAGTAATTTATTATCCTGGATGATAAATTCCAGCTTCTCTGGGGATGGTGGACAGAAAACATAATTTTCCAGGTTAAATAATAGAAAAAAAAAAAAATAAGTACATAGCAAAGTTTTTTTTCTTTCTATATTTAAACATTAGACATGATTGAGAGGGACAGTCTCTAATTCTGAGCTTTGTTCTGCTTTCCCTCTGAGACAGCCATATCTCCCTTTCGATTGTAAATTCCCACGGGAATAGGGCCCTCAATTCCCCCTATATTTGTTTGCTACATTTTGTCCAGTGTCTTATATTGTAGTATCACCATTGTACTTTTATCTTTGTACCCATGGACAGTGCTGTGGAACCTGTTGGCACTTTATAAATAAAGAATAATAATAAAAAATTTCCCTTAGCGCCGCCCATGCAGCACACAAACATGCCCATGTACCAACCCACCAACTGGCACACCTACAATTCTGTCCACTAACCACCCATAACTCCGCCCATATCAACACAGCCCCACCCACCTCCTGAGTCCCAAATACCCAGACACAAATTTGGGTGGTATGCTTTAACCTCTATTTGTTCTAGGTACATAGATATGCTTGTGTCTGTGGGACAGCTGTAAGCAAATGTCTGTAACCAATTTGAAGCCTGTTTTTTGTAGCATAAAATAGGTAAAGCAGAAACAAACATTTTTTCTGCAGACACAAAAGGCTTTAGAAGGATCCATGCTGTATATCCCTATTGCCTGTCAGCACCACCTATCCTTTGTGAGTGTGCCAAACAATCCACAATTTTTTTTAATTGTACGTTATGATGATGAAATTTTTTTTTTTAATATGTTGCCATTTTTATTTTTCCTGCTTCGTCTTCTCTTTTTCTGCAGTGTAGTGAATTATTGTTTCATTGTATTGCTGCTACATAAAGAGACTCCCTGAAAGTGGAAAGTGCATGCAAAGGGCCTCAACATTGCACGTGTGTGGTACAAATAAGGAAGCCCCCACATAGAAAACAGAGAGCCATATGGCTAAGCTTTTGATTGGCTGACAGCAGGAAACGTCAGCCGGATAAAAAAAAAACTACATGGGGAGGGGTGGTGTCGGCCTTAGAGACTCTGTAAAAAAATATTGTTGCAAAAAGAATATTTAATAAACCTCTTTAAAATAATGGATTTACAGTTTAAATGACACTCTATTAGATATTTAGAAACTGCTTTATCATCACTTTAAAGGGACATAAAACCAAAAATGTTCCTTATGTTATTCACACAGAGTATACAATTTTAAAAACAGTTTCCAATTTACTTCTGTTATCAAAGTTAAAGAGAATACCTGGGTAGGTAGCATGAAGTGTCTGGTGCACTACATGACAGGAAACACTACTGTCATTGAGTGTTTAAAGTATTCACGCTCTTTAACCTACCTACTTGCTTCTCAACAAAAGGATCCAAAAAGAACAAATTAAACCTGATAACAGAAGTCAATTTGAAACTTTTAGGCGTAAGTCACTGGCGACTCCAGGAGTTATTTACGCACATTTCTGGACATCGCTAGTTTATCCGACTTACAGCACTTTATAAACTGCCGGCGGGGTTTATGTGATTCCCCGATGTGCAAGGTTAAATTATGGGCAGCGCGGGATTCAGTAGTTGCGCTGAGGCCTGCGCCGCATATGTAATCTCGCCCCAAGAGTTCTATTAGAATTATAATTTGACATTCATCCCTTTCATATAAGTTTCCCATGTCCATCTAAACCTTATGTGATACTGTAAAAATACTGTAAAACTGTGAAAACATTTTAGTCACATAACCCTTATATCTGGAATTTAAAGTATAAAAGGGGTGAAGCTCTAACCCTGGATATACATTTAAAGGGACAGTCTAGTCAAAATTAAACTTTCATGATTCAGATAGGGCATGCAATTTACTTTTATCATCAAGTTTGCTTTGTTCTTTTAATATTCTTTGTTGAAAGCTAAATCTAGGTAGGCTCATATGCTAATTTCTAATCCCTTCAAGGCTCCCTCTTATCTCAGTGCATTTTGACAGTTTTTCACAGCTAGACAGTGCTAGATCATGTGTGTCATATATATATATATATATATATATATAAAACATTGTGCTCACTCCCGTGGAGTTATTTATGAGTCAGGGCTGCTTGGCTAAAATGCAAGTCTGTCAAAAGAACTGAAATAAGGGGCCGTCTGCAGAGGCTTAGATACAAGGTAATCACAGAGGTAAAAAGTATATTAATATAACCGTGTTGGTTATGCAAAACCGGGGAATGGATAATAAAGGGATTATCTATCTTTTTAAATAATAAACATTTTCAAGTAGACTCACTTCAAAATATAGGGTCTACATTTCTTACAGTTATGAGGTGACTATGGCACTTAATGCACATTATCATCCAAATGCATAGATAGATAGATAGATAGATAGATAGATAGATAGATAGATAGATAGATAGATTTTTAAATATATAAAATATTTAACAATTATCATAATATGACATGCAGGTTTTTCATACATTGTTTCATACATTTTTTGCTAAATTCTATTCTGTAACATATTAAACTACAAGTATGACTATGAATACAATATTTGTGAAGAACAGTTTAACTTTTTAGAATATTATGGTGCTTGTTCTATAATGAAGAAATTGTTGTGAAATTATTATGAATATAACTCTAAATAAAAAAGGTAAAAAATATCATTAAAAAAAGCAAGGGTAAAAGGTGAAAAAAACATGAGAAATTCAACAGGTAACAGAAGGATGTTGTAGTTTCTGAAGAACAGGAGATAAGTTAAAAAGCATTTAGTAAAAGAAATAAAATCATCCTTCCTGTGCAGGAGGAAGGGAGTTACAGAATGCTTGAGAAACTGAAAAAAACACGAAGCAATTAACACCATTTATGAATAAAGATCAGGTGAGAAAGGAAATCACCTCCTGGCCTTTGGAACCATATTTTTGCTGCCTCTTGAAATTCTGTTTTCCTGAAACAAAAGGAACAATGTTATGGAAAAGTGGGTGCCAGGTATTTTAGGAAAATGAGAAACATTGAAGCGGATAACAAAGACAAAGACAATAAAAATTATTTGTAATATGCCGAAAGCAGCTGAAAGCTGAGACAAAAGGTGAAATAAGCTTCTCCGGTAAGATGACTGAGCCATGGGAAGGAAGGAGGGAATGGTGATTCACAGTAACCTGTGAGAGACACTGCCTGGATGTTTATCATATCTGCTGCAGATTGTATTCAGACCACCTTGTTGAGTGACTGTGCAAGGTTACTGGTTCCATACCCTTAAAGAGATAAACAGGAAGGTATCTCACAAGAAAACTCCTAATGTAGCAGGAATGTCAGGTCGTATGTTAAGCCCAGAGAAAGCTTTGCTAGAATGGTTGATTTTACTATTTACTGATGACAGAAAACAGCAGAATTAAAAGGCTGTTTAACTCTATATCCAATATGATGATTCCATTCATAGGGCATTGGAAATAAATGTTATGTCGTAGAGATAAACATTTCTAGATATGTTACACACAAAAAGTATAATAAAATATAGAAATGAAAACAACATGCAATTTGTGATGTTGTGGGCTGTTTTATATAAATATACTAAAATGAAGATAGAAAATATGAGTCATATATCCAAACACATTCTAATTATGCAAAGGAATTTAATTTTAAAATCTTTATTAGGATTGGGACTTATAACACAAAAAAAATAGAATTAATAGGCATGGACTATGACAAAACTGCATTCTAAATGAAAATAGTTCAAAAGGTTAACATTTATACACTATTTATAATATAAGTATACTTTAATGACAAAATTCAATATACTATAAATATAAATTATTTTACAAATAACACGAGAGTCCTCCAATCCAAAAATATTTCCTTTCCAACAATGAGATAACTTAATCCATTGGAGACGTGCAGAAGACGCCAAGGATGAGTTGCCAGGACCCATAAAGAAAGTCTTTCCTGAAGAATGTTCCAAATGCTGTCATCAGGATCCGCCCACTATAATATCCCAAAGGAAAGATGCCTTCCTGGAATAGATCTGTATAAAGAGTTGAGTACAGAACAGATGTGACAATTAAGTATATGTATTCAGAATTTTGCAGCAAAAGCAACTCTGATGCCCAGTTGCTATTTTACACCACTTGGACTCAGCATAACTTGTACGTAGTTAAAATAGTAACATTCAGGTGGTCAGAAATCTGTAATGATTATCTGTTTTTAATTGGAAGATACCTTCTTTAGCTTCCCATCAAATACTACCAAACCTAGCTAATTTTATCATATATATAGCAGACCACTCATCCACCGAGAAATCATTTATTGTGGGTCTTGGTTCCCAGCAGTGCTTAGCAAACTGTTTCTATAAGCATATTGATCTCCTTGTGCTTTTACTAGCTGTAGGAGAGCTGCTGATATTAGATGCCAACTGTCATGAGATGCAGGACATATGCAGGACACAGCAATGATGGTACAACTCTATTTTATTACAGAGCATAGCAATACACATCCAGACAGGTTGATTGTACTAAAACTAACTGCGACACAGACACCGGACCTAAGCCCCGCCCACATGCTAGGACATCACATCCTGCTATCATCACATCTTCCCCTTTTTCAAAGACAAAGCATACATTCGCATATATTAAATAACAAGGTACACCAACAGGGTATACAACAACATTTTGTTTTAGAACATTATAAAAACAGATAGATTAGAAAACATGAACAAATAAATTACATCCTGACTTGGACATCGGGGTAGACTACCCTAGTCCACAGTGACCATGGGATTATTCTGCCCATACTTCCGGTCACTGTTCTAGCTAAAGTCAGTCCCTGTATCGGGCCGGAAGCCTCACCACTCTTCCGCTTGATGTAACTTTGCATGAACTGTCCTCTGATACAGAAGATGGTGAACAAGAGTCTGCTGGAGGCAAAGATATATCCCCGCTATGATCTTGCTGAGGGGAAGGCACCTCTCTTAGAACAGGGGATCCCACCGGCGGTGGTACTGAGGTATCCGGTTCCAGACTCTCAGGTACAGGCTGAAGATGTCTTCGGTTACGGCGTGTAACCGTCCCTCCCTCTGTAAGGACTGTGTAAGACCTTGGTTCTGGAGAGCGGCCCACTACCGTAGCAGGCGTCTTCCATTTCTTCTCATCATCCAGTTTAATTCTGACACTTTGGCCCGCTTTCAGTTCCTGTAAAGGCCTGACAGAATGTCTCCTGTCGTAGAAGAAACGATAACCCTTTTTGGCCTCTTCATCCCTCCTAAGGACTTCGTCCCGAGGAACAGGGCCAGGCGGCTTGAAGACACCCACTGAGGGTAAAGTGGTGCGAATCTGGCGTCCTAGCATCAGCTGTGCCGGGCTAAACCCGGTGGCTTGAATGGGCGTCGCCCTGTATGACAAGAGGGCTAGGTACGGTTCAGATTGCTTTAGAATGAATTTTGTTGTTTGAACTGCCCTTTCAGCCATTCCGTTGGCCTGCGGATAATGTGGACTTGACGTGGAATGTACAAAATCATATTCCCTGCTGAAAGCACTGAACTCTGTAGAAGCGAACTGCATGCCATTATCACTCACCAGCTCCATTGGAATGCCCCAGCAGGCGAACAAGCTCTTCAGGCGAATGATAACGGCCTGACTTGTGATATCATTCAGGGGTGCTATTTCCAAATACCTGGAATATTAGTCGATAACAACAAGAAACTTTTTCCCGTGCAGTTCGCACAAATCAGCAGCTATTTTCTGCCACGGCCCCGCAGGCAGCGGAGTAGACATTAAGGGCTCCCTTCTCTGAGTAGGCCGGCGTTCCCGGCAAAAGGCACATTTAGACACGTGATTTGCAATGTCGGAGCTGATCCCAGGCCACCACACAGCTGTAGCTGCTCTTTCTCTGCACTTTGTAATGCCTAAGTGGCCATCGTGAATCCTGTTTAACATCTCCTTCCTCATGCTGACAGGAATTACAATACGGTCTTGGAACAGCACCAACCCCTCCAGCTCCGTGAGCTGCGACCTCTCTGGCTGGTAAGCATTTAAAGACATCCAGGCTGCCCGGCTCTCGGGCCAGCCATCTCTTATGTACCTTATAACTTCTTGCAGATCTGTGTCCAAATATGTCTCTTTCTTTATCTCTTCCAGTTTCCTTGAAGAAATGGACTTAGAGGCCAGAACTGAATCAACATACACTTTTACATCCGACTCTGTGGAGGATTCTTCAGCAGCAGCCAGCGGGAGCCTGGACAGTGTATCTGCCACAACCAGCTGCTTCCCCGGCACATGCACTGCCTGAACATTGAACCTGAGTAGTCTCATTAAAAGTCTCTGGCATCTCAAGGGTGTTTTGTCGATGTCATAAGAATTGATAAGAGGGACTAGCGGTTTGTGGTCAGTTTCCAGACTAAATTTCTCCAAACCCACTAGATAACGCTGAAAGCGCTCACAGGCCCAAACTGCAGCCAGGCACTCTTTCTCAATTTGAGCGTATTTTGACTCCGCAGCAGTCAGTGTGCGGGAACAGTAGGCGATGGGCTGTAGTTTGTTGTCATTCAGCTGCAGGAGTGCAGCCCCCAACCCATAACTGCTTGCATCAGCACTAACCACAGTCTTTTTTGAAGGGTCGTAGAACCCCAGCACTGGGGCAGACCCCAGCAGGGACTTAGCATGCAGGAACGCTTTTTCTTGTGAGGGTCCCCAGACCCAGGCAACATCTTTCTTAAGCAACTCTGTGATAGGGTGCAAAACTGTAGATAAATCTGGAAGAAACTTGCCCACGTAATTTACAAGGCCCAATATCTGTCTCAGCTCATGTACATCAGAAGGGCTTTTCATCTGTTCGATAGCCCGAATTTTCTCGGGGTCCGGCTTGATGCCATCCCCATTGATGATATGCCCAAAGTAGCATAATTCAGTTTTCCTAAAATGACATTTTTCTTTATTCAGCTTCAGCCCAGACTCTTTGATAGCCTGCAGCACACAACTCAAACGCTGATCATGCTCCTCCACTGTAGACCCATACACTAGAATGTCATCCATGACGACTGCTGTGCCCACGTGGCCACTCAGGAGAGAACTCATTTCCCTCTGAAAGATCTCAGGAGCGGAGGATATCCCAAAGGGAAGTCTGCAGAAACAGAACCGACCTACCGGAGTGATAAAGGTAGTCAGTTTGCGGCACTTTGGATCCAGGGGGATCTGCCAAAAGCCGCTAGAAGCGTCTAATGTGGAAAAGAACTTCGCCCCAGCCAACTTCGGGGCTATATCTTCCAGTGTCGGCAGCACAAATCTCTCCCTCTTCACTGCCTCATTCAACCTTTTCAGGTCCACACAGATGCGCACCTTTCCGTTTTTCTTTGCAACTGGAACAATGGGGGCACACCAATCAGTTGCTTCAACAACCTCTTCAATAACCCCCATAGACTTCATGCGCATGAGCTCTTTCTCCACTTGAGGCATGAGCGGGAACGGAATTCTACGAGGAGTAGAAATACTGTACGGGACTGCGTCACTTTTAAGTGCTATACGGACAGGTTTGCAGCTCAGTAGGCCCAACTCGCCAAACATATCTTCAGAGATCTCATTCACTCTGGCCACGAGGCCCAAGTCACAGGCTGCTTTTCTGCTCAATAAACTGTTAACACACTGACCTCGGATCACATGCACCCACATGGTGAACTTCCTTTGTTTGTACTCACAGCTGGCAAGAAATTTCCCCACACAATCAATGCGGCCACCAGGACTATGAACATTTGTAGTAACCTTCGCCAGCTGGGGCTGTCGAGGCAGTTTCATAAATTCAGCAAAAGACATTACAGTGATATCAGCTCCTGTGTCAATCTTAAAATCAACCTTGGCTCCCATTACAGTAAAGGTAACTTTCCAATCTTCCTCTGAGCTTGTCCGTTCCACAACAGACCCCACAAAAGACACTTCCTGACCCTCCTGGTCACTGTCCACCTGCATCTCCTTAATGTATTCAGTTTTACACACCACTTCAAAATGGCCTATTCTGTTACATTTTCTGCATCTTTTATCTCTGGCCGGGCATATAGCACTCTGATCATGAGCCCGGTAGCACCGTGTGCATCGGCCATGTTGCGCCCATCCACTTCTAGGCCTTTCCAGTACTTTAGATCTACCGCTCACACTGTGCCTTTCACTAGTAATTTTCCTAGACTGTTGCACTTCATCCACAATACTCTCAGACCTCAGATCAGCACTTTGCTTTTTCACCAGTTCACTCTGGCGGGCCATCCTAATAGCCCCGTCTAACGTTAAATCAGGCTCTAACTGCAGCTTCAGGGAGACTTCAGCATCTGCAATTCCAATAACTATTCTGTCTCTGATTTGCTCTTCTTTAGCAACACCAAACTCACAGAATTCAGCTAATTCATACAGGCTGCGCACAAATGACTCCACAGATTCTCCCACACGCTGATTACGTTTGTGAAAACAAGCTCTCTCATGAATCACATTTCTTTTGGGCACAAAGTGGGCACTGAGTTTATCCATAACTATATCAAAGTTAACTTCGTCCCCTTCTTGGAAAGTAAAAGCATTGAACACTGGCTCTACATCTTTCCCCATAGAATATAAAAGAGAATTAACTTGTACTTCACCACTCTCCTTGTTCAGTTTGGATGCAATCCTGAAGCGCTGAAACCGCTGACGCCATGTGGGCCAAGCTGCAGGCTGAGAAAAGTCAAAAGGCTCAGGTGGGGTAAACTTTGACATCGTCATCATCAGAAACAGAAGCGTAGTCCAGAACTTCTGACACCATGTCATGAGATGCAGGACATATGCAGGACACAGCAATGATGGTACAACTCTATTTTATTACAGAGCATAGCAATACACATCCAGACAGGTTGATTGTACTAAAACTAACTGCGACACAGACACCGGACCTAAGCCCCGCCCACATGCTAGTGACATCACATCCTGCTATCATCACACCAACTAGAACGACCTGGGGTTCCCCATGGGCTCTTCAGTATTTTGTAGAAATGCCTATGATTATGACTGTCTCACTTCAGTTTATGTTACCTTCCAAACAATCAATATAACCTCAGTATACCTAGTGTAAAACATAAACAGACCTTTGAAGGGATTTGTACCCATGAATATCAACTTAAAAATAGGTTATCATATGAGAGGCAAAATTTGCCACATGGCTGTGCTTTATCTTTGTAAGTAGTACACACTCTAAAAGACAAAATTGTCATTTGTTCCAAATAGCTTTGTTCAGCAGCAGCTAACCACACACTAGCATGGAAGTATAACTGAGATTGTAAGGTTTAAATGGTGCTAAGAACAAAATTGTAACACTATGTAAGAAAATAAAAAATGAATCCAACAGATCTTCTTTTACATTTTTAAGAGCATATCCATTTGTACCTTAACCCCTTTCGCTTTCTTTGGTATTGGCAGCTGTCTGCCAGTATCCAATTTATAGTTTATTAGATTTTTTATTTATTTATATATTTTTCTGTAGTGTAGTGGTTCCCCCTCCCCCTGATAGTTATTTAGGTCCCCCATTCCAATCTTTTTTTCTGAAGTGAAGGACCAGTCCCTACCCCTCCCTCCCCCCTCCACAGCTGGGCCGCTCACCTGCATCCGCATTCCCTCCCACACCTCCACCCGGCACCAACGGAGATTGTTACAGACAATGACACAGATCATTTCCCTGTCTGTAACAATATGGCAATCTGCCTTCATATGGTAATGAAGTATTAATCATGCCCCTTTACTGTATGATGGTAGATGCTGGAAGCCCAGAAGCAGCAAGTTTTGGTTGTCACTTGACTGCTTGGGCTTCCTAAAGCTGCAAAATAGATCTACGTTATGCAGTACAATGGGCTATGTACCGCATGACGTAGATCTATGTCAGTTAGGCTTGATATAGTGTATTCATTAATTCAAGGAACAATTATAATTTGAAAATGTAAAAAAAGATATATATGTGTAACTTTATATTCTTTGTATAAAATCCAATAAATACAATTTAAAAAAAAAAAAAGAATGAATACAATTTTGTCAGCTTCAATGATAGAGATATGCTTGTTTTTATCTGTATATACTCATTAAATTTTACCTGAGTATTACACACCTGCCTGAACCGTATCTTTCTTTGCTGCTGGCAATATTGTTTGGTCTTCTGTCCTGACGGTTTCCTTTGAGGTCCCTTTTCCGAGATTCAACCTGTCCCATTGGCTCCTCTGCTGGTTTCCGCTCTGACGCTGTCCGTTGAGTGACGTCTGCTTCCAGTGATCCGAGTCCACGGTTGTCTGACGGGCGACTTTTGGTCCCGTCCTGCCTGCTTCGGTACACGTTTGTACCGCTACTCTTGTGAGTATTACACTGTGGGGGGACCTGTCTGCTCTACCTTCGACTGGTTGTTTTAGACGATACTTGTCCCATGAGGCGCCTCTTCTATCTGTCTCCTACAGGTTACCCAATGATAGAGATAGTATAGTATGAATTATTTTATATACACTTAATGATTTCCCAAAGAAATTATGAAAATTATTTTTTGAATGCAAGATCATGGTTAAAACTTTGTAACAATATTTTTTTTAATATTACATTTAAAATGTATATCCCATACATACGTTGGGAGTTCACTCATTACTTGCGCCAACTTTTAGATGTGTTAACAATAACATAATGGAAACCTACCAGCAAAGGTGTATTTTACGCCTACACCATGTTTAAAACGATTGTTTTTACTTTAATTAGAAATAAGAACAAACAATTACAAAAACTAATGAAAGCCCAAAAAATTCAAGGAGGTTATAGTAGGTACTGTATGTGCCAAACTGCTTAATATGAACAGTTAGCAGAAATTAACAAAACAATAAAGAATACGGGTGTGCTATAGGTAAAAATAGGAAGATATGTTGCTTGATGGCATAGTAGACATACAATTTATTAAAGGGATACTAAACCCAATTTTTTTTTTAATGAATCAGATAGAGCATGCAATTTTAAGCAACTTTCTAATTTATTTCTATGATCAATTTTTCTTCCTTCTCTTGCTATCTTTATTTGAAAAGCAGGCATCTAAGCTAAGGAGCCGGCCCATTTTTGGTTTAGCACCCTGGATAGCGCATGCTGACCAATCAGCAAGTGCAACCCAGGTGCTGAACCAAAAATGGGCCAGCTCCTAAGCTTATATTATTGCTTTTTAAAAAAGATAGCAAGAAAGCGAAGAAAAAATGATAAAAGGAGTAAATTAGAAAGTTGCTTAAAATTGCATGCTCTATTTGAATCATGAGAGAAAAAAATGTAGGTTTAGTATCCCTTTAAGTAACTAAAACATAAACAAGTATGTACATAAAATGGTACGGGTCTAAAAACATTTCCACTTACCATGACATATATAAAAAATAACATGCCATAGTGATAAATATTTTTCAAATAAACTGAAAAAGAACTTGCAACAAAAATCTCTCTAATGGCTACATTACTGTCCCCAGGGGATCATGCCTTCATCTGACAGACAACCTGTAAAATCAGGAGGACAAGCCGGGAGACTGCAGAAACCAGTGTGACCAAACCCATAAGTAGAGTAGAAATCCCCATTATCATATTACATGCTAATTCTGGTGTTCCAAAGAAAAAATATTTGACTGGAACATAAGCCAAATGGATATGGCTTTCTCTAAATTTTGTGATACATTTCCTATTAGCTCACATAAATGTCAACACATTTCTATAGGACAGCAGAAAGCTATAAATGAAGGAAGGTACTTGTGCACTATATACCCTGAAGCAAAGGCCAGAAAGTTACTTGTGTTGGATTCAAGCGCTAGACATCATTGTTCATTGTGTAACCTTTTGTCCTCTTTAGGGGAGTGTATGACTATGATCAAAAAATTATAAATGTATTAATAAAGAATATATTAATATAAAAAATATGATCACCCCCAGTAATTTATCAGATCAAATTCAGAGCTAAATCCATCAGGAAGGTACATTTTTAATGTAAACAAACAGTATATCTGCAGTAAACATCACTTCGGTTCACTTACTGGCAGTGATTATCATTTTATTACTATATTATGATTTTTGTATGTTTGCTTTGTATTTAAGGCTGAAATTTGTTTACTTCAGTGCCCTAACAAGATTGACTGATTATTTTTCATTTTTATTAAATTTGCTGTTAGCGCTCCTGTGTGGATTTTGTTTCATTAAAGGGACAGTCTTGTCGAAAATAAACTTTCATGATTCAGATATGGGGGCCTATTTATCAAATGTCTTGCGGACCTGATCCGACAGTGCGGATCAGGTCCGCAAGACATCGCTGAATGCAGAGAGCAATACGCTCTCTGCATTTAACATTGCACCAGCAGCTCACAAGAGCTACTGGTGCAACGCCGCCCCCTGCAGAATTGCGGCCAATAGGCCCCCAACAGGGGGTGTCAATCAACCCGATCATACTCGATCGGGTTGATTTCCGGCGATTCCTGTCCGCCTGCTCAGAGCAGGCAGACAGGGTTATGGAGCAGCGTTCTTTAGACCGCTGCTTCATAACCGCTGTTTCTGGCGAGTCTGAAGACTCACCAGAAACACGGGCCCACAAGCTCCATTTGGAGCTTGATAAATGGGCCCCATGGCATGTAATTTTAAACAACTTTCCAATTTACTTTTATCATCAGTTTTGCTTTGTTCTCTTGGTATTCTTAGTTGAAAGCTAAACCTAGGTAGGCTCATATGCTAATTTCTAATCCCTTGAAGGCTGCCTCTTATATCAGTGCATTTTTACAGTTTTTAACAAATAGAGGGTGTTAGTTCATGTGTGCCATATAGATAACATTGTGCTCACACTCGTGGAGTTACCTAGGAGTCAGAACTGTTTGGCTACAAATTCAATGCGTCTGCCAAAAAGAACTGAAATAAGGAGGCAGTCTGCAGAGGCTTAGATACAAGGAAATCGCAGAGGTAAAAAATATATAAATATTACAGTGTTGGTTTTGCAAAACTGGGGAATGGGTAATAAAGGGATCATCTATCTTTTTAAACAATAAAAAATCTGGTGTAGACTGTCCTTTTAAACTCTCCCAGTGCATTTGGAATTCAAGCATCTATTAATATAGTAAAAACTGCGATGCATCAGACAGGGCCGCCACTAGAAATTTTGGGGCCCCTGACTTAACCATTGATCAGGTCCTTTGACATGTGCAATTTTTGACCAAGTGACTAAAACTTATATGCACTTTATTCTTAACTGTCTATTTAAACTTGGAAATGTTGTAAAGGTACTAACACCCAAACACAGAAACACACAGACACACTCATACACTGAAACACACACACACTCACACATAATGATTCGCATATAGACACTCTAGCAGACACACAATGAAACACACTCAGACATAGACACCCAAACAGACACTCAGCACTTGTTTACATTGACCTGACAAGTAATGAGGTAAACTACAGTTTTGTAAAAAAAGGAGATTTCTAAAACAAAATATGGAGTTCTGATTATCTTTTTGTAAAGGAAGATGCCAACTAAATGATGACAACAGCATGCAGTGGCTGAAAGGAAGGGCCCTGCACTGCCTAAACAATAATTTAAAGGTTAAATGATGGATTGGTGACTTCCGGAAAGGTCTCATTAGTCTCAAAGTCTGTAGAAAGATGTGAATAATCAGTAGTAAGGTCAAAATGTCCTAAAAAGGAACAGACAATGGACACACACACATACAAACTCAAACTTGTACATACATCCAAGGAAACACCGACAGAGACAGCCTCAGAAAACACACAAAGACATACACACACTGAGACACCCACAGAAAACACACAAAGACATACACACACAGAGAGACAACCACATAAAACACAGAAAGACATACACAGAGATACCCACAGAAAACACACAAAGACATACACTCACAGAGAGACAACCACATAAAACACAGAAAGACATACATAAACACACCCTCACTGAGACATCCACAAAAAAAACACACAAAGACATACACACACCCTCACAGAGACACCAACAGAAAACACACACCCTCACAGAGACATCCACAGAAAACACAGACATACACACCCACCCTCACAGAGGCATCCAGAAAAAATACACAAAGACAAACATACACACACCCTCACAGAGACACCAATAGAAAAAGCTCAAATACATATGCACACACCCTCACAGACATCCACAGAAAATGCACAAAGACATACACACCAACCCTCACAGAGAGACCCACAGAAAAAAAATACATACACACTCATAGAGACACAAACCAAAGCACAAAGACATAAACACAGACACCCACAGAAACACTCACAGGAGGAAGCATGTATGCACCTTGCATCCCCTAAATCCAACAGTGTGTGACATGCATGATAAAAAAAAATGCAGAAATTAAGAGATCACTTTTTAAAGAATCATATTTGTAAATGTGCAAACAAAAATAATTCTTTGAATTCAAAATTGTACATTAATGATCTGGGTAGATGACTAGATGAAGAAAAGTACTTTTAAAATGTTGACATGTTTGTTTGATTTTTCCCCATTATCCCCAACCAAGAGCATCACTTCAAATATAGTGTACAAATGTTCCCATCTTTCAGCTGTACTTATGGATTTTGAAAATGCTGTACTCTATATGGTCTTGGTGGAACCATAAGCTGTGGTACTCATACCATTAGATCTGGTTAAATGCAGGATTTAGGCTTGTTGGTATGTATTTCAAAATTAAGTCAGCTGTAGTGTAAACTGAACAGTTTATTTTAACCTGTCTCATTTCAAACACTGAGCAATCTTAGTCTGAGAGTATAACATGTTATGCAGATGTAAAAATCTTAGATAAAATGCCTCCTTGCATCTGGAATGTCCTTGCATAAAGGGGCAGTAAACTGGAATGTAATATATATATATATATATATATATATATATTTAAAAAAATGCATATCTGCCAGCCAAAAGGGCACCTACCATTTGTGTATTGAGGAGGAAACATTTCTGCATGGTTTTAAACATAGAATTTCTACAGCATTGTCAAATAATCATAAATACACTGCTGCTAAAAAAATGTGTTTTTATGGACCCCTGGCCCCACCATACAACTACTACCACACTGAAGTTACAATCCGAAATTGCACAAAGAAATAAAAAACATTTGCTAAGTAAGTCCTACCTCCTCTGCAAATTAAAGTGATCTGCTGTCTGACTCAGGCACACACTGTACAAACAAAGTGCCAAGTCTGTCTCACACTGTGCATAGTGGTTTAGTGCACACTCAGAAATCCTCTCAAATGCTAATAATTTACTCCTTGTAATAACATTTCCAATGCTCAATTAGCACTGTGCTGTAGTACCCACTGGTGGCTGACAATTTTTTATTTTTTATTTTTTTAGTTCTTGCCTCATGGGGCCCCCCTGGCCCATTGGGCCCCTGACAGGAGTCACCCCTGTCACCCCCTGATGGCGGCCCTGGCATCAGATATATCCATACTGACGATTGAAGAGTCAGTATGGATATATCGGATGCATCGAGTCAAAATTAAACTTTCAGGATTCAGATACAGGATGCAATTTTAAGCAACTTTCTAATTTACTCCTATTATCAATTTTTCTTCATTCTCTTGGTATCTTTATTTGAAAAAGCAAGAATGTAAGTTTAGTAGCTGACCGATTTTTGTGTCAGCACCTGGGTAGCGCTTGCTGATTGTTGGCTACATTTAGACACCAATCATCAGGCACTACCCAGATGCTGAACAAAAAATGGGCCGGCTCCTAAGCTTACATTCTTGCTTTTCAAATAAAGATACCAAAAGAATGAGGAAAAATGGATAATATGAGTAAATTAGAAAGTTGCTTAAAATTTCATGCTCTATCTGAATCATGAGAGTTTAATTTTGACTAGACTATCCCTTTAATGTATTTAACTTTTTATGTATTATTGAAGGTATATGGTTTTTAACACAGATATGCCGGCTTGTATACATTTTTTTTTGTTGTTGTTGTGCTATATAATATAATAATAATTTGCGATTTATATAGCGCTTTTCTCCCTGTGAGACTCAAAGCACTTTACAGATATACCAACATAAGACATAAAGTTAGGAGTTTCTGAAGGTCAGATAAGCGGACTGAATGCCTGATGGAAGAGGTGGGTCTTTAGCTTTTTTTAAAAAGTCTGTAAGGACAGTGCCTCTCTGATTGCGCACGGTAAAGAGTTCCAGAAAGTAGGGGCAGCGTGGCAGAATGCTCTGGAGCCTGAGTTTGTCCTTTTTATTGGCACTGAGAGGAGGGATGTGTTGGCTGACCTAAGTGAACGGGATGGGATGTAGGGTGTCAGGAGCTCTTTCAGGTACTGTGGGCCTTGGTTGTTTAAGGCTTTGAAGGTCAACAGGCCAATTTTAAAATATGTTCGCCATTTAATTGGAAGCCAATGCAGGGAGTGGAGAACAGGTGTTATGTGGCAGGAGCGAGTTTGATTGGTCAATAGTCTGGCTGCTGCGTTTTGTACTGTCTGAAGGCGATGGAGTTCTTTTTTTAGGAGGCCCAAGTAAAGTGCATTGCAGTAATCTAGCCTAGAGGATACAAATGCATGGATTAATGTTGGCATATCATCAGGTGGAATTAAGTGTTGTATCCTGGCTATGTTTTTCAGATGAAAGTAGGCAGATTTTATTACGGAGGAAATCTGCTGTTTAAAAGATAGTCCAGCGTCAATCAGCACTCCGAGGTTTCGTACCTTTGCTGAACTAACGAGTTCAGAGCCTCCAAGCTCCAGGCCAGTTGGGTGATCGTGGGATATTTTTGATGCTCGGGGTCCCCTCACCAAGAGTAACTCTGTTTTGTCCGGGTTCACTTTGAGACAGCTAGCATTCATCCATTCTATGAGGTCTGTTAAGCAACTGTTTATGCGGCATGCTGGGTCTGTAGTATCTGGAGCAAAGGAGAAGTAGAGTTGTGTGTCATCAGCGTAACAATGATACCTTAGGCCATGTCGGTTAATGATGTCCCTCAGTGGTAGTAAGTAAATTGAGAATAGCATGGGAGACAGGATAGATCCTTGTGGAACTCCGCAGGCCAGTTCTGTTGGTGCTGATGAGCTTGATCCTGATATTACTCTCTGTGATCTACCAGCGAGGACAGATTTAAACCAGTTAAGGACTGTGCCGCCTAGACCACAGATGTACTGCAAGTGCTCTATTAGAATCCTATGGTCAATGGTGTCAAATGCAGCTGAGAGATCCAGGAGGATTAGAATGGAGTAATCAACTTTGTCTCTTGCCATGAGGAGATCATTTAGTACTCGGACTAGCGCTGTTTCAGTGCTGTGGCGACATCTGAAGCCTGACTGGAAAGGATTGAATATGTTTAGGCGTGCTGTATAGAATGTTTCAGTTTGAGTATATTGAGTCCATGGTCACCTGACCACATACACATGACACAGTGCGAACGAGAAAATATCGGAGAAAATTAGTGATGATCCCAGTGGTATTAACTACAGGGCTGCAATTGTAACTTTGTGTTATGTTGTTCACTTTGACATCTTACTAGCAAGGCAATTGGGAGTCACTGTTAAAGAAGTTGCTGGAGTTTCACAGTTGCATCTGAGTGAGTTGATTACTTTTGAATTCATGTTACAATTATCCCTGATGGGCGTGCCTTTCTTCAGACATCTTTAGCCTCATGTATGTATTTAAGCTATATCACTTCCACATTGTAAGTGACTTTTATTGGGGTATTATCACCCTTAAAGGGACATGGAACCCACAATTTTTTATTTCATGATTTAGTCAGAGCATACAATTTTAAACAACTTTCCAATTTGCTTCTATTATCAAATTTGCTTCATTTGCTCTGTATCCTTTATTGAAGCATATATCAGGTGAACCAATGACAAGAGGTATAAATGCGCAGCCACCAATCTGCATCAAGCTCCCAGTAATGCATCACCGCTCCTGAGCCTACCTAGGTCTGATTTTCATAAAAGGATACTAAGAGAAGAAGCAAATTAGATAATGGAACAAATTGGATAGTTGTTTAAAATTGCATGCTCCATCTGAATCATAAAAAAAGTTTTGTGGTTTTATGTCCATTTAAGCTCTTTGATGGACTGTGGTTAATTGGCCCTTGTTCATCCATTTATGATTAGGTAATAAGGAGCCCGTGACTAATCTGCTTCTTTGTGAAGACCCATGTGATAGCAGGTATCAAGATCATTTATTTATACCACTGTAGGGGATGATTTTTTTTTTAAGGAAGCCGCACCAAATGAAAGGGCTATGTGCAAAGTAAATCATTTTCTAAAGACACCCAGCTAGGTCCTTCTTTTGGTCTGATTTAGAAGGTGGATTATGACCAACATGAAAATAAGGAATTAAGGACACAAAGACCTCTTAAAGAACAATTTTATATATATATACAGGAACAAAAGACTTGCACTCACTGGGCTTTTTGTATCAATATTTACTTATCAAATGACATTTGATAAGTAAATATTGATACAAAAAGCCCAGTGAGTGCAAGTCTTTTGTTCCTGCATATAATTCTTTACTAGCACCCTGGCAGTTGTGTTGAAGTGAGAGTGCACATCTCTGCTACGAATATATATATATATATATATATATATATATATTTAGAAGAATGGTTTGACGTACATGAGTTTAGCAATAAAGGATTGTTTACAAAAAGCCATTCTAGTTATTCTAATGTATCCTTCTTAAAGTGAATGTAAAGTTTAATAAATAAGTGCCCGGTATCTAAAAATACTCTTAAAAATAGTGGCACTTTCATTCATTATACTTTACAACAAAGCTTCTTTTTAAAAATACTTACCTTTTGCTTTATGGAAAGCAGACCGGCAACCCTCTACCCACTTCTCCTGCTGAAGTTAGCACAGCGATGATGAATCCGGCTTCCTCCAATCATTGGGTGCCTCACGAGCTGGACACGAGCACAATATTTGCATTCCATTCAGTAATACCAGCGCACGCAAATGTGCACTGGTATTACAAGTAAAGCACAATGTGAACGAGACCTTGTGTTTGCATTGCATGGAATATTTGCGCTCATGAGAGCGCGCTTCCATAGACTCCAATGGGAGCCTCGTTCTCATCGTGTCTGTTAGACACGGCTGAGAACCTAGCAAAGTGAAGGGGGTAAGTTGCGTAAGTTGAAGTATATATTTAAATATGCTATAACTATGTGGACTCTAGTGGTAGAATGTGCACCTACACTTTCTTGTTTTTTTCAATTAATCATTGCTGGTCACCTTGGTAGCACTTCAACAATGTGTGTGCTAGGTTGCAAATAGTCTTTTTGTGGTGTGCTTAAAGGGACACTCAATCAAAATTAAACTTTCATTATTCAGATAGAGCAGCTATTTTAAACAACTTTCCAATTTACTTCCATTAACTAAACGTGCACAGTCTTTTTATATTTAAACTTTTTGAGTCACCAGCTCCTACTGAGCATGTGCAAGAATAAGTGTGTATGCATTTGTGTATGGCTGTTGGCTGTCACATGGTACGTGTATGCATTTGTGATTGGCTGTTGGCTGTCACATGGTACAGGGGGAGTGGAAAAAGACATACATTTTAAAATTGTCAGAAAAAAAATCTACTACTCATTTGAAGTTCAGACTAAGTGCTATTGCATTGTCTTGTTATCTTGCATTTGTTGATTATGCAAATCTACTGTGTTGACTGGTCCTTTAACCAAAAAAAAACCTTTGTTGTATCTTTTAAATTAGGGAGCTGACCAAACCCTCCTTTTGGTTAATGCACACCACCCAGTTCAGGTGTGTTCCAGTTTAACTATTGTGTCATATATATATATATAGCTAAGGAACTCTGCATAGACATAATTTGCTGCAGTGTGGATACTGATTAGCATAGGACCAGTCTGATTTGGGACACCTTGTAAGTGGTAGACTGGCTTAGCAGAATATGATATATATGTTTGTGTGACTAAGATCCCATTTTTATTTAAAAGCATATTTTTCTGATAATATTCTTTGCAATTTAAATATATGTCGATATTATTGTGTGAGATGTCTATCCCCAATCTTATTTGAACAGTGCAAGTATATTTAGCAAATTGAAGTATATATTTAAATATGCTATAACTATGTGGACTCTAGTGGTAGAATGTGCACCTACACTTTCTTGTTTTTTTCAATTAATCATTGCTGGTCACCTTGGTAGCACTTCAACAATGTGTGTGCTAGGTTGCAAATAGTCTTTTTGTGGTGTGCTTAACCAAAAAAACCCTTTGTTGTATCTTTTAATAAATAAGTGCCCGGTATCTAAAAATACTCTTAAAAATAGTGGCACTTTCATTCATTATACTTAACAACAAAGCTTCTTTTTTAAAATACTTACCTTTTGCTTTATGGAAAGCAGACCGGCAATCCTCTACCCACTTCTCCTGCTGAAGTTAGCACAGCGATGATTAATCCGGCTTCCTCCAATCATTGGGTGCCTCACGAGCTGGACACGAGCACAATATTTGCATTCCATTCAGTAATACCAGCGCACGCAAATGTGCACTGGTATTACAAGTAAAGCACAATGTGAACGAGACCTTGTGTTTGCATTGCATGGAATATTTGCGCTCATGAGAGCGCGCTTCCATAGACTCCAATGGGAGCCTCGTTCTCATCGTGTCTGTTAGACACGGCTGAGAACCTAGCAAAGTGAAGGGGGTAAGTTGCGCAGCGATGGGCAGCAAATATTAAATATATATGTATATATACATATATATTTATGTGTATTATGTGTACATACACATTAACATATAAATATATATGTATATAAGCATATAAATAAAACAATCAAAGAGGATAAAGTAAAGGGACTCCTGAATATAAATATTTGTAAAGCCACCATGTGGATATCTATTCCACTCGACCCCTTATGCAGGTTTAAAAGACAATTCATTGTAGAAAACCGCAATATCCAAAACCAAAAAGCACAAACTTTTATTTGTTATTTCCTCTTTCTTTAGTGTTCGCAGCACACACTCTAATGTTTATATTTTGTGGTGTGCTATGTGAGTTCATCTATTTATGTACTAACATGTCAGGGTGTATCAGTTCTCTCATTCTACTACGTTTTATGACTAACAGTGTACCATTTCATTGGTTTTAACTTTGTCCAATGAGTGTTGATTTTGTCTTTTAAATAGCCAGCACACCAGTTTCCAATTAGCTATGATTACGGTCTTTACCGAAACATGTTAGCGGAACAACTTTGGTAACACTGTTATGCTGGATCCCCCTATCTTCTTCATTTTTTATCCCAAGTGGAATTCAATAAAGACTTTGTTTTTAACTGCAGCCTGGATATCAATTTTTTCGTTTGATATATAAGCATATACATATATATTTATAGTAATTACACAGTCCCCATGGACCGCAATGTAAAGGCACTTTTGAATGCAGTTTTTTTCTAACACCCCACACCTTCACACTTTAAACCCTAAAAACGTCTTTGTGCAGTTATTTTTAATAAAAATAAAGATGCTATTATTTTTTTATTTTTTTAAGGCACACTACACTTTATTTTGGGGGCAATTCGGGGAACTTTTTAAAAATGAACCAGAGATCTGATCTCTGGTTAATTTTATGAGCGCTAATTGCTACTGCGAGCATAGCGTTTTCTTCCTAGTATGTGCTCTGACTTAGAAATGTATATCATTGTTGCAAGGAAGCAGGGGTGGGAACAGTGTTGTCAGAGTGGGGAACCAGAAAATAAAGTGTGAGATAGTTGCTGTATAAATAAGATGTCAGATATATTTCTAAACCACCTGGATTTACAAACACTACAGTATAAAATATTCTACTAATAAAAAAATGTTTATGAGTAAGGTTGGGCACGATCCTGAGCCTCCAGTCATTTCTGAGGTGCACAGCCCTGTGATTAAAGGGACACTGAACCCAATTTTTTTCTTTTGTGATTCAGATAGAATGTGCAATTTTAAGCAACTTTCTAATTTACTCCTATTATCAATTTTTCTTCGTTCTCTTGCTATCTTTATTTGAAAAAGAATGCATCTAAGCTTTTTTTTTGTTTTAGGACTCTGGACAGCACTTTTTTATTGGTGGATGAATTTATCCACCAATCAGCAAGAACAACCCAGGATGTTCACCAAAAATGGGCTGGTATCTATACTTATATACTTGCATTTCAAATAACGATAGCAAGAGAACGAAGGAAAATAGATAATACGAGTAAATTAGAAAGTTGCTTAAAATGTCATGCTCTATTTGAATCACGAAAGAAAAACTGTGGGCTCAGTGTTCCTTTAAGCAATCCTTGTGCCTCATTTAACGTGGCAGGGGGATTTCTGTATTATCTGTCCCCGCCCGCATGATGTCCTGGGGGGATGTGCAGTTACATTCATTAACAATTGTCCAAAGCAAGGTGAGCAGTATATAAAACAGTCCTTGCAGGAACCCCCCCCCCCCCCCCCCAAAAAAGGTCCTAAAACTTTAGGTACATTTGTCCAGGGTTTGCAACTTTCAGAAATCAAGCTAAAATTGCAAAGCTTGCTGAACTGGGTGTTATAGTTATGTCCATGTTTACAGCAGACCTGTACTTACTGTATATATAACTGACCAGTCAAATTATGGTTGAAAATATACCTTTTTCCCCTTTGCATGCAAGAAGGGTAATTGTCCACAAGATGGCGAGCCAAATCAATCTTAAAAGGTGTATCACATTTGAAATCAGGAATTGTATGAATTGTACTTCCTTGTATGACATTTATTTTATGACATGCTATGAATGCCAGGTGCAATATACTGGTTTAACAACCAGAGATGTCTGCACGAGGATTAGGAGCATCTTTCTAACATTAACATAAGGTAAATTATCTGCACCCATAGTTAAGCATTTTGTTAACAAGTACAATAAAATAGTGAACTCCTTCAAATGGAAAGCAATTGAGTATGTTTAACCAACTAAGCGATGAGGTGACAGAGTGAGATTTTTAGAAAAAATAATAATGCACCAGAATACCATCAGGTCTTAACTTGAATATGACCTGATTCATTTTTGGGAATAGTGCAACTATGGAAAGACAATGCTGGAGTTCAGTAATTAGCATTTGAAAAAGTATTGAAACCTTATGGTTTTAAGAAAAGTTGTTTGTATAATCAAATGTTATTGCATCATGTATTCAATTTGTAACTGATATCAATACGTATACAATGTATCAGCATATGGTTACAATGTGTGTTTTTAGGAATATCCAATAAGGATTGTTTTAGACTAACAAATAGTGACACAGATGTACGACTACAGCTCTTTGCCGAAACCAGGCAGGACCCGCCGACTATTCTGACGTGCTGTGTGATTTCCTTGTGAAGTGTCCTGTAGCATGCTTTTTTTTAAATAAACATTTTAACTCCAACTCTGTGGATCTTCTCCTATGTTGAATTGATGCATATCTGCCTTGTTCTAAAATACGTTATACACAGTCCAGCAGTTTTTTTCTACAATTTTAGCTTTTGTACCACGTGACGTTAAGGGGTTGAGCAAGAGACTCGCTTTCATTGATGGAATCTGCTGAAGAGTCGGGAGCATACTGAAGAGATCGTTATACAAGTTGTTACAAGATCGACTCCTTCGGAGTATGTACGTAGAGTTGGCATATGTTTGGCAGTATATCCTGTTTCAGTACTGATACGGTGCTAAAGTCTCCCCTCCATGGTAAGACATGTTCCCTAAATATAGTGTGTTTTTTCTTGACTGTGTGATTAAATCAAATTAAACACCTCCCCACAATCTGCCACATGACAATGCATTTTATAAATGAAAGGGCCATGATATCCAAATGTTGAAAAACTTGAAAGTGATGCAGCATAGCTGTAAAAAGCTGGCTAGAACAGTGGTTCTCAACCAAAGTGACCTCAAGGCCCGGTTAATTTGAGCTGGACATGTCCAGGGCCCAGTAGCTTTATATATATATATATATCAGTCAGGCAAATAGGACCTGGATCGAGGGACCAGCAAGTAGGGGGCCCTCAAATGGCATCTCCACGGATCCCGGTGTGTTAAGGACACAGCTTTCAGTTTGCTCAATTGTTTTATGACGGAAAAATTCCGTCATATGTCCTTAAGAGGTTAAAGGGACACTGAACCCAATTTTTTTCTTTTGTGATTCAGATAGATGCAATTTTTAGCAACTTTCTTATTTACTCCTAGTATCATTTTTTCTTTGTTCTCTTGCTATCTTTATTTGAAAAAATAGGCATCTAAACAATTTTTTGGTTTAGGACCCTGGACAGCACTTGTTTATTGGTGGGTGAATTTATCCACCAATCAGCAAGAACAACCCAGGTTGTTCACCAAAAATGGGCCGGAATTTAAACTTACATTCTTGATTTTTAAATAAAGACACCAAGAGAATGAAGAACATTTGATAATAGGAGTAAATTAAAAAGTTGCTTAAAATGTCATGCTCTATCTGAATCGCAAAAGAAAAAAATTGGGTTCAGTGTCCCTTTTAAGCTGGAGTTTTCAGTTTCCCTATCAGTAACTAAGCAGTTAAGTGTGGGATTAGTGGGGGCCCTGGAGTGTGGGGGTCCTGCCGGGGGTCTGTTGCTGTGAGGGCCATGGAGTGTGGGGTCTGGCCCTGAAGGTTGGAGGCCCTTTCTCTGGCCCTTAATGTTGGGAGTCCTGGTACTGGAGGTTGAGGGGCATGTTGGGGGCAGGGCAGGGCAGGGCAGGGAGGCTACCATGTTCATTTGCATAGCATTGAATACATTTGGGTCAGTGTGAGACAGTTTTCTTGGGGCCTTGATTGGTCTCAGTCTGCCCCTGGTGTGCAGTGGGGGCATGACAGGTTGGGGCCCACCAGCAGGGCTATCACGGCCCGGTACTGGGCCACGGCCCAGCTGTTGAGAAACCAGGGACTAGAAAATATCACCTGAACATCTCTATGTAAAAAAATAAAGATATTTTACCTAAGTATTCACAACCCACTGTAAAGGACTTTAAGCAGCAAATCAGTATGCCTGTCCGGAGATTTGCAAGGGAGCGTGCCTCATGCACTCTCATGTTGTTTCCCTATTCAGTTTAAGGAAGTTTACTATGAAATATCATGAGATCACAGTTCATGATCTGAGGACTGCTGATGCTGATTAGCTGCTGTTCATTTCTTTCTTTTTTATTTTTTTACCTGCAGCTGGGCAGTAACTGAAAGATAACTTTTACAGAACACTTACTCTGGTGAGCTGAGGAAATTGTGAGGTAAAATATCTTCCTTTTTTACACATAGATGTTTTGGTGATATTTTCCTTTCAGCTTTTTACCGTTATGCTGTATCACTTGCAAGTGATTTAGCATATAACTATTATGTCCCTTTAAATATTTCTAATACTAATTTATTAAAACTGCTTTTTTTGCGAAAGTGATATTTGCACTCCACTGAGTAATACCAGCTCATGCTAATGTGTGCTGGTATTACGAGTTGTTTTGTGTTCGCATTGCACTCATGAGAGTGCGTTTCCATAGGTTCTAAAGGGAGCCTTGTTCTCATGCCGTGACACAAGGCATGAGAACCTAGCGCAGCGAAAGAGGTAACATATATATTTACTGGGTAATCACAATGTTTATACAGCAGAAAGTGTCACAGTTCACGTGAAGACCAGGGATCCTACCAAATCCCAGGTACACAGCAAATCACATAGACGGTCCACAGCACTTGTAAAAAGTTTATCTTACTTTATTGGCAAACACCCCACTCCCGCCAACTTTACCCCAAAAATACTGCCTATTGCAGTTTTCTTTTTTCTTTTTTTTTTTTAAATAATGCTACATTTAAAAAAGAAAAATGGCACCTAAGTTTGGGGGACATTTATAAAATTAACCAGAGGTCTAAGCGCTAATTGCTACTGCAAGCTCGCGGTAGAAATAACCAGCCACTTGTAATGGCTGGCTATTTATCACACTCCTACAACCGGGCAAACACTTCAGCACTAGAATGCAATAAAAGGTCAATTTCAACATGTCAGCATCCATTGACTTAAAGGAGGTGGAGAATAACCTTGATACGATGCTTAGAAAATGTATTTCGTGTTTCATGTCCCTTTAAAGACAGCTGCACTAGAGGAACACCAGTAGTATGGTGTGTAGTAACATAGTTGCACCTAGTGGAATAATGCCCTTTAATACACTACCTAGGCATTATCCTTATACAAATATAAATTAACTGATTAAAAAGAAGCCACTGCTTTATAAAGATTGATAACTTTCTTTCAATGCCAGCACTGCAGGAGTCCTGGACGGTATCTGTGAGTTGTGCTCATATCTGCTGAGAAGGAACAGTTGTTTGACTGTAGTCATGCACAATTAAATCTTCAACCCTTGTAAACATAATTCTCAGCAGCTGAAGACAACAGTCACAATCTGGTGCTGTGCTCTCTCTCTACTAGAACTACACACATGCTATGTATTGCGCCGTACCTCTTAACCCTTCTGCGCTTGAATGGCTCTCACTGATTGACAGTACAAAAAGTAATACACAGCTTGAAAATGTATCATTCGACACAGAAGATTTTTTCCATCAAAATTAATTTTCTAGAGTAGAATACACTTCTGGTTTACAGGGATGTTGAATTAAATTTTTTCTTTTCTTTGTTGCATCTATATTTTGATATGAATTAAAGTGTTTTGTTTTTGGAAAATGGATGTTCCTTTGCTGAAAAAAAATAAACGCTGTTTTTGCACATGAAGAGTGTATCGCTGTCTACAAATAGAGTGGTGGCTGCTGTCTGTATCAGCCAGTCAGCTTCTAACCCATGGACGACATTATACACGTCCTGTTCGTTTAAAAAAATTAACAGCTTTAACTTAAAGAGACATGAACCCCAAAATATTTCTTTCATGATTCAGATAGAGAATTACATTTTAAACAATATTCCAATTTACATCTATTATCTAATTTGCTTCATTCTTTGGATATCCTTTGTTGAAGAAATAGCAATGCACATGGGTGAGCCAATCACACAAGGCATCTATGTGCAACCACCAATTAGCAGTTACTGAGCCTATTTAGATATACTTTTCAGCAAAGGATATCAAAAGAAGTAAGCTAATTAGATAAAATAAGTAAAATGGAAAGTTGTTTAAAATTGCATGATCTGTCTAAATCGTGAAAGAAAGAGTTTTATGTCCCTTTTTAGTGTATTTTAATATAATATTTTGCTGAAGTTAACATCCCTTTATGTTTTCCAATTTCATCTAAAATTCACAAAACAAATTAGGTAAAAATTGGTACAATTGTAAATAATAGATCAAGATTTCTTATCAAATTGTAATTACAGTATATATACTTTATATTTCAAAATTCTAATCCCTTGGAAGTTGAGTCATTTCTTTTCCTTATGCAGAGGCTCTTATTAAAATGTTTATCTTAGCAACATACTATATTTTCATTATTTATTTTTACCCCTTCACACTCATTCAATTTAGATAGGAAAATTGAGGATTTTAGAATTCTCAGAACTTGACATGTGCACTGCTGTCTTATCAAGGCTATCTCTGCTACATATATGTCTACAATTGGCTTTATAAGATAAAAACTGCAAAACAATTGTTTTTTTTACTAACATTATGACTGTGACTAGCCTTATTGCCTGCAGACTAATGCCCAGATTGGCTCACCCAAATAAGGCAAAAGGTGGGTGGAGTTTGGCTATCGAAAAATAAATGCAGTAAAAAGGATGTTAATTTGTTCTGAAAACATTATGACTTGGCTGATATGTTATTCTATAGCAACACAACAGAAATATCTGGAAATAACAAGGTGTTTACTGACCCTGGAACCCCTTGAGTGCTAACGACGGCTCAGAGCCGTCGCTAGCACTCAACCACCTTTAGAGCAATCTGGGGGCTCCCAAGCATCGCCAGGGCTTACCGTTACGTGCGGTGACATCACGCGCAATGACGTGATGACGTCACTGCGCAACTTTATTTAAAATTTACAATACAAAGTATAGGGAAAGGGGGCATGCTGCTGTATCTCAGGCATCTAGGCAACTACATACCCCCAAGACCCACCGTTGGAAAGGTAATCGCCTAACCTTTCCAACGTCTTGGGGATCTGGGGGGGGGAGTCAAATTTTTTTTTAAATAGTAAAAAACAGAAAAAAATGATATCCAGCTTATCACTCAAAGGTATTTTGCAATATACCCCCTTGATTTGCAAAGGTACCATTGACTTTTGGATTCCAGCTGCCCCACATCTTGTGGTATTTTTCAGTGTTTGGGAGCTGAGCTCTCAATAAACCTTCCGGTCCCTCCCCTTTAAGAGCTCAGGGCAGGAAGACATGATGTTTTTTTTACAAGGGTTAAGTATTCTGATCATAAGTGATACATGTGGTAGCTATAATAGATGGATGGCGAAAGAGTGCCACTTACACTGACTCCTTCCTTATCCAAAATGGTAGCCAAGTGTAGTGTGCATTACCTGAAGATTGTCTGGCTATGATAATAAGTCATCTGCAATGCATGGGGACCACTAATCATAAGTAGCTATAAAACACAATTTGATGTCCCATCCATAGGAAATACTTGTCCATCCTCATCTTGCTCCATCGAGTCACCCCCCCCCACATATGCCCCATTTTACATTACAGTAGATAGAGGTAGTGCTGCAAAATCTCTTTACGTGCTATTTTATAAAAGTGTTGTAATTAAATTAACTTGTTAAAGCGACATGGATGTCAAAATGAATCTTTTATGGTTTAGACAGAGCCTAAAGCTAAATTTCAAATTGACATCTGTTATGGAATTTAACTGTTTCTCTTGGTATCCTTTGTTCTAACTTACCTCAACTTACCTTGGTATCCTTTGTTGTAACTTACCTTAGGTTCAGAAGAGTGCATGTGTCTTGAGTAGTATCTATATATAGAATCATATTTAAAAAACAGCTGCCATACAGTTAGCCCCCCTAATAGTAAGTTCTAGAACTGCCACTGCTTGTGACACTTGCTCCTCAGCCCACCTCAGTATGCTCTTAAGCAATATAGCTACTTTTCAACAAATGATATATTTAGGAGATTATGAGTGGAGCCCTCTCTCCTGCTCCCATGCTAACTCTACTAGAAGTAAGCTTTTTGCACGCACCAAGTAGCAAGCATATTACAAATCGAAAGTAAAAAGTTATAGCTCATGCACTAAACCTATGCGTGCAAAAAGCCGAACTTAGAATATTGTGCGTGCATTAACCTATTCCCCCATAGAAGTCAATGTAGCATTGCAAAAAAGTTTTAAAAAACGCTAACATCCTACTTGTGCGCTAACCTGATCACATATTCTCAAGTGCGCTAACCTGACATGAAAATATGAATATTTCACATTCCAATGTTCTGCACATAAAATAATATGTTCTATTTATTCATAAATACATATTTCTACAATATATATCTATACCTATATACCTATATGATTATATATAAGTATAGATAAATATAGGAATATCTAGTTATAAATACTTAGGACATATTCCCCTATGTGCAGACCATTCGAATGTGAAATATTTACAGTAAATACATAGTTAAAACCTTTATTAAATATGAATAATGCATAAATATGTATTTTCATGTTTTCATCTATTTGACTGCAAAGGGCTCCAACTATATATGTATTTATATGTGTACATATGTATTTATGTGTTAATATGTTAAAATATATGTCTGTAAATACAAATATTCATCATATAATATAAAAGGCCAAGTGTGTTTGTCTGAAGCTGTCATGCACAGTAGTGACTGTGCAAGGACAAACACACCTGGCCTTCTACAAACTGACCTGCAGCTGATCTCCACAGTGAGGTGGGCGTGATGTGGGTGGGCGTGACGGGGGCTGGGCCGTAAATGTAAAAGAGGGGGGGGGGAATCAAAAGAGAGGGGGGAGAGAGAGCAAAAGAGGGGGAGAGAGAGAGTAAAAGAGGAGAGAGAGTAAAAGTGGGGAGAGAGAGAGAGAGCAAAAGAGAGGGGAGAGAGAGCAAAAGAGAGGGGAGAAAGAGCAAAAGAAAGGGGAGAGAGAGCAAAGAGAGGGGACAGAGAGCAAAAGAGGGGTGAGAGAGAGCAAAATAGGAGGGGGAGAGTGCAAAAGAGGGGGGAGAGAGAGCAAAAGAAGGGGGAGACAGAGCAAAAGAGAGGAGTAGAGAGAGAGAGAGTGCAAAATAGAGTTCGAGAGAGAGCAAAAGAGAGGAAGAAAGAGAGAGCAAAATAGAGGGGAGAGAGAGCAAAAGAGAGGGGAGAGAGAGAAAAAGAGAGGGGAGAGGACAAAAAACGGGGGGGGGGGGGAGAGACAAAAAGAGAGGGGGGAGAGAAAGAGAGAGAGAGCAAAACAGAGGGAGAGAGAGAGCAAAAGAGAGGGGGAGAGAGAGAGAGCAAAAGAGAGGGGGGAGAGAGAGAGAACAAAAGAGAGGGGGGGAGAGAGCAAAAGAGACGGGGGAGAGAGAGAGCAAAAGAAAGGGGGGAAAGAGAGAGAGCAAAAGAGAGGGGGAGAGAGAAAGCTGTATTGCAAAAAATGGCCTGTGTACATGGGCTTTAGGACTAGTATATAAATAAATAAATACATATGTAAACACATATAAACACACACACACACACACACATATATATATATATATATATATATATATATATATATATACAATATATATATATATATATATATATATATATATATATATATATATACATATTTAGACATGTATAGGTATGTATCTCTATGTTAAAGCCCTTTGCAGCCCTGTCCTGTATGTATCTCTATGTTAAAGCCCTTGCACCTGAGACCTCATATCTTTTAGCCTTTTTAACTTTTTTTGTGCAATATTTTGTTATTGTATTTTTTATTAGATGCTGTTATTATGAGTGTAACTGTACTTTTAAGTGTAATTTTAATGTGTTTGGTGCAACTTTTTATTTGAGCATTAACAGTTAACCTTTGAAATCATGTTTACTTTTAAATTGTAGTATGTGCGCAACTTCCTACGCATGCAAACAGGTGCGAGTACCCGGATATTGCTCTTGTGCAACTGTTAGCGTGCTGCTTGTAATCTGGCCCACAATATTTTTGCCATTTTTCTGTCTCATTTTTTGCTGGTGTTTGCAAGCTCATGCCCATACTTATGTGCAATCTGATGGATTGGAATATGAGCAGAGAAATCCCATTTTTAATTATCTGTGGTTGTAAAAAATGGATTTAAAGATAGATTATAATAGACTAGTCCTAAAGCCCGTTCACACGGACCATTTTTTTGCAGTACAGTGGTCCCACCCTTGCTCTCTCCCCCCCCCCTCTCTTTTGCTTTCTCTCTCCCCCTCTCTTTTGCTCTCTCTTACCCCTTTCTTTTGCGCTCTATCCCCCTCTCTTTTGCGCTCTCTCTCGCTCTACCTCTCTTTTGCTCTCTCTCTCCCCCCTCTCTTTTGCTCTCTCTCCCCCTCTATGTTGCTCTATCTCTCCCTCTCTCTTTTGCTCTCTCTCTCCCCCTCTCTTTTGCACTCTCTCTCCCCCCCTCTCTTTTGCTCTCTCTCCCACCTCTCTTTTGCTCTTTCCTCTCTCTTTTGCTCCCTCCCTCCCCCCTCTCTTTTGCTTTCTCCCCCCCTCTCTTTTGCTCTCTCTCTCTCCCCACTCTCTTTGGCTCTTTCTCTCTCCCCCTCTCTTTTGCGCTTTTTTCCCTTCCTCTCTTTTGTGCTCTCTCTACCCCCTCTCTTTTGCACTCTCTCTCCCCCTATCTTTTGTGCTCTCTCTCCCCCTCTCTTTTGCGCTCTCTCTCCCGCCTCTCTTTTGCTCTCTCACCTTTCCCCCCTCTCTTTTGTGCTCTCTCCCTCCCCCCTCTCTTTTGTTCTCCCTCTCTTTTGTTTTCTCTCTCCCCCCTCTCTTTTGC
Source organism: Bombina bombina (assembly GCF_027579735.1). Lineage (NCBI taxonomy): Eukaryota > Metazoa > Chordata > Amphibia > Anura > Bombinatoridae > Bombina > Bombina bombina. The sequence goes on along the minus strand of NC_069502.1, from coordinate 1,124,005,116 downwards.
TCTCTCTCTCCCCCCTCTCTTTTGCACTCTCTCTCCCCTCCTCTCTTTTGCACTCTCTCTCCCCCCTCTCTTTTGCACTCTCTCTCCCCCTCTCTTTTGCTCTCTCTCTCCACCCTCTCTTTTGCTCTCTCTCTCTCCCCTCTCTTTTGTGCTCTCTTTCCCCCTCTCTTTTGCTCTCTCTCTCCCCCTCTCTTTTGTTCTCTCTCCCTCCCCCTCTCTTTTGCTCATTCTCTCTCCCCCTCTCTTTTGCTCTATCTCTCCCCCTCTCTTTTGCTCTCTCTCCCCCTCTCTTTTGCTCTTTCTCTCTCCCCCTCTCTTTTGATCTCTCTCTCTCCCACCTTTCTTTTGCTCTCTCTCTCCCCCTCTCTCTCCCCCTCTCTTTTGCTCTTTCTCCCCCTCTCTTTTTCTCTCTCTCTTCCCCCTCTCTCTTCCCCCTTTCTTTTGCTCTCTCCCCCCTCTCTCCCCCTCTTTTGCTCTCTCTCTCTCCCCCTCTCTTTTGATCTTTCTCTCTCCCCCTCTCTTTTGATCTCTCTCTCTCCCACTCTCTCCCCCCCCTGTCTCTCTCCCCCTCTCTTTTGCTCTCTCTCCCCTTTTTCTTTTGGACTCTCTCCCCCTCTCTTTTGCTCTCCCCCTTTCTTTTGCGCTCTCTCTCTCCCCCTCTTTTGCTCTCTTCCCTATCTCTTTTACTCCCTCTCCCCCTCTCTTTTGCTCTCTCTTTCTCCCCCCTCTCTTTTGCTCTCTCTCCCCCCTCTCTTTTGCTCTCTCACCCCTCTCTTTTGCGCTCTCTCCCCTCTCTTTTGCTCTTTCCCTTCTCTTTTGCTCTTTCCCCTCTCTTTTGCTCTCTCTCCACTCTCTCTCTCTTTCTCCCCTTCTCTTTTGATCTGTCTCTCTCGCACGTGCGCAACTGAGACGGATTAGTTCTGATGGGCGTTAAAATAATACCTCATTGTCCTTACTTCCACTTAGAAAGCAATGCATGTCACAAAATTTAATATGTATTTTGAGGAGATATCAGCTCAGGAAGCACATGCTTTGTTGAAAGCACAGTGCACTCCTTAGACCGATTTTGTATCTCCCTCTACTATCTTCCGCTCCCAGTCAGAGCGGTGTTGACCATTTTCTGTATTTTCTGTATGATAATCAGGGTTATATTGGTGATGCTCTCTCTCTCTCCCACTCTCTCCCCCCCTGTCTCTCTCCCCCTCTCTTTTGCTCTCTCTCCCCTCTTTCTTTTGGACTCTCTCCCCCTCTCTTTTGCTCTCCCCCTTTCTTTTCCGCTCTCTCTCTCCCCCTCTTTTGCTCTCTCCCCCCTCTCTTTTGCTCCCTCTCCCCCTCTCTTTTGCTCTCTCTTTCTCCCCCCTCTCTTTTGCTCTCTCTCCCCCCTCTCTTTTGCTCTCTCACCCCTCTCTTTTGCGCTCTCTCCCCTCTCTTTTGCTCTTTCCCTTCTCTTTTGCTCTTTCCCCTCTCTTTTGCTCTCTCTCCACTCTCTCTCTCCCTCTCTTTCTCCCCTTCTCTTTTGATCTGTCTCTCTCGCACGTGCGCAACTGAGACGGATTAGTTCTGATGGGCGTTAAAATAATACCTCATTGTCCTTACTTCCACTTAGAAAGCAATGCATGTCACAAAATGTAATATGTATTTTGAGGAGATATCAGCTCAGGAAGCGCACGCTTTGTTGAAAGCACAGTGCACTCCTTAGACCGATTTTGTATCTCCCTCTACTATCTTCCGCTCCCAGTCAGAGCGGTGTTGACCATTTTCTGTATTTTCTGTATGATAATCAGGGTTATATTGGTGATGCTGCACAGGTATTAAGCGCACTGTTTCTAATTGCTCTTCCAATGAAATGTAACAGGCGCCATTTTGACTCCTTGATTCTAAGCTAAAAAACGGAGAACGGAGCAGTGTTGTTGATTCCTGCCCCCAAGTGTTAATGTCTCAGTAGTTGGAGGGGCTATTGTCCAAGTGTATTTTAAACCATTTGGGACCTTGTGGTTCAACGGTTATGGAGATGATCTGTCTTACGGTTTCTTAAAGTAACAATGCACAAACTCCTTAATATATAAAATGGACATTTTTTATCATACTTTGGAACTGGGGTTTGTTCCTGTGTTTTATTGCTTCTTATATCCTACGCAAGTTTTATACAAGCAAACAGTTTTATATTATTTAAAGTGACAACACCATTTTTTGAAAGACAAACATTTTCCTTTTTGTGCTTGTTTCTGTGAGTTTGTTCACGGAGTTCTGCTCCTATGGACATACGTCTGCTCTGCCTTGAATTATAAGATTTTTTTTTTAGCCTCATGTCTCTCAGGATGCTGCTGTTTAGGCAATGCCACAGTTTTCTCCTTAAGCGTCCCAAGCCTTCATGGCTTCACATGCAGTGCCCTGCAGTTCCTCTCAGTCTCTTGGAGGAGTTTAGTTGCTGGCAGAAATTGCTGCCCAGGTATCTTCAGCGGTATCTGTGGCATTATCTGCTTTTCCTATACTAAAGGGAAATCGCAAGAGGAAAATTAGAGATTCAGATGGTAAGGTTTCTGTTCCGCTTTCTGCTACTAAGGTTGCTCTTCCTCATAGGTTGATGAGGATTCGTCGGTAGCCTCTGAGAGTGAAATCTCAGAATCAGACAGTATAATTCCTTCGTCTGATGCTGAAATGGTAATCTTCAGATGTATACTTGATCACCTCGTGTATTGTTAAAGGAGGTTTTGGCTACTTGGACGACACCAATACTCCTGTTGTTGTCAACCCTTGAAAGTTTTGCAAACTTTATAATTTCTATAATGTTCCTTCCTATGTGGAAGTGTTTCTAGACGTGCTATGGAGATTTTTCCTATCTCTGACTCATTAAGGTGCACAGTGCCTTACGTAGAAAAGACATTTCTACTATGGCTCAGAGATCTTGGATTACTATGGAGAATAGCTGCTCCTTTAAGCGTTGGTCTGGCAGAAATTACTTCTAATTTATGGGTGGAAAAAAGGGTCTTTATTACCATAAGACAAGAAGACGAGACCTAAAGGATGTCAGAGTAATTTTTGTTCCTTTTGTAACTTCAATGGACATTCTTCCTCTTCCAAGCTGGTCCAAGCCTTCTTGGAATAAGGCACAGTAGTGTGTTGCTGAGGATATGATTATGTTCATATCTTTTTAAGGAAGCATTAGAAGAATCCCGCACCTGAGTTTAAGTCAGCATGAAGAGTTTGTCCCTGATCCGGGATCAGATCAAGTGGGGGGCAGACTTGCTCTGTTTTATCAAGCTTGTATGTGAGTTGTCCCAGTTCCTTTGGCTGTGGACACTGTATCTCAGGGTTACAAATAGTATCCATATCTTTACCATCAGGGGCATATTCCTCCTCTAATATTTATCTGCAGTTCAGACAAGAGGGAGGCATTATTGAAATGTATTCAGGATTTTTCCGCCCTGGGAGTGGTCGTTCCAGTTCCTGTAAGGGAACAGGGTCTAGGATTCTATTCTAATCTGTTTCTGGTTTCCAACTAAGGGGAACCTTGTTGTTCTATTTAGACCTAAAGTGTCTCATCAAATTTCTCAGAGTATCCTCCTTCAAATGGAGACCATTCGTTCTATGCTTCCCTTGGTACAAGAGGGTCAGCATGAAGATCATAGTCCTGAACGATATGTATGTTCATGTTCCCATCCACAGTGATCATCAAGTTCCTGAGATTCGCCTTTTAGACAAACTCTTTCAGTTTGTGGCTCTTCTGTTTTGGCCTTGCCACAGTTCACAGAAGGTTCTGGGGGCTCTCTTGGCAGTGTTTAGGTCACGAGGAATTGCAGTGGCGACCTACCTGGACGACATAGTGGTTCAGGCACCATCTTTTCAACAAGCAAACTCTCATTAAGAGATTTATTGTCTTTTTAAGTTTCCACAGATAGAAAGTGAATCTGGAAAAGAGTTATTTTGTTCCAGCTACAAGGGTAGTTTTCTTGGGGAGCATAATAGTTTCCCTATCAATGGAAATATTTCTGACAGAGGTCAGAAAATCAAAGATTCTTTCCTCTTGCCTCTCTTTCCAGGCTATTGTTCGTCCATCAGTGGCTCATTGTATGTCATCATCGATTCCATTTTAGAGCTTTTCAGTTCTACATGATCAGTCAATGGAATGGGGATCATGTGGTTCTGTCTCAGAGGACAGATTTAGATCAGTCGACAAGTGACTCTCTCCCGTGGTGACCTTTTCAGGAGCATCTGTCTCAGGACACATGCTTCCAGTGATCTTCCTGGGTTATAGTGTCCATGGATGCCAGCCTGTTGGGCTGGGGCTATGGATTCAGTAGGAGTCTGCTCTTTCCGTAATCTTTTGGAGCGGAGAGAGATTCATGATACTCTGATGGCTTGTCCTTCAGTTGTCCTTACCCTGGTTTTTAGGTTCCAGTTGGACAATATTACCTCAGTGGCTTTCATCAACTTAGGGAGGAACCAGGAGTTCCTTAGCCATGAAGGAGGTGGCTCGGATTGTTCTGTTTGCAGAATGTCACTATTGCTGTCTATCTGCCATCCACATTCAGGAGTGGACATCTGGAAGCGGACTTCCTAATCAATTTGAGACATTTCTTCTGGGAAGTGGGCTCTCCATCTGGAGGTGTCCTACAGGTTAACCCTCATCTAGGGGGTGCCTTAGTTGGATCTGATGGCATCTCAGTAGAACGCCAAGTTTTTAAGGTTCGGTTCAAGATCAAGAGATACGCAGGCCATTCTGATAGATGTTCTGGCGTTTCCTTGGGATCTCAGTATAGCATACTTGTTTTCCTCTGTTTGCTCTCCTTCCATGAGTCATTGCTCGTATCATTCAGGAGTGAGCAGCAGTTATTCTAATAGCTCCTGCATGGCCTCACAAGATCTGGTATACAGACCTAGCGTAGATGTCATCTCTTTCACCTTGGAGGTTTTTCTCTGAGAAAGGACCTTCTAACTCAGGGTCTATTCTTTCATCCAAATATCGTTTCTCTGAAACTGACTGTTTGGAGATTGAACTCTTAGTTCTGTCTAAGAGTGGTTTTTCTGAGTCGGTCTTTGTGACCATGTTTCAGACTCGCAAGCTTGTTACCAAGATTTTCCATACGGTATGGTGTACATACCTTTTTTAGGTGAATCCAAGGGCTACTTTTGGAGTAGGTTCAGGATTCCTAGGATTTTGTCTTTTCTCCAGGAAAGTCTGGAGAAGGGTTTGTCAGTCAGTACTCTCAAGAGTCAGATTCTGCATTATTTACTTTGTTTCGCAAGCGTCTGTTGGATGTGCCAGATGTGCAGTCTTTTTGTCAGGTCCTGGTTAGAATCAGGCCTGTGTTTACATCTGTTGCTCTTCCTTGGAGCCTTAACCTTGTTCTTAAGGTTTGGCAGCTGCTCCATAGGAGCCTTTGCATTCCGTAGATATTACATTCTATTTTAGGTTTTTCTTCCAAAGGTGTTTTTCGGATAAAGTTTTAATCAGGAAGATTGTTGTTTCTTTTCTGGATCTAATCCTTCTCATAAGGACCGCTTTTTGCTCAACTTGGATGTTGTGCGTGCTTTAAAATCGTTTATCTACTGGTGACTAAGGTTTGTCTCCAATCTTCTGCCCTGTTTGTTTGTTTCTTTGGCAGTAAGCTTCTGTTTCTTTTCTTTCTCTCTGGTTGAGAAGTAAATTTGTTTTACTTTGAGTCTGCTGGTCAGAAGCCTTCTGAGAGATTTTCAGCTCTTCTTGAGTTTTCAGGGTTGAAGCTTCTGTGGAACAGATTTGCAAGGCCGCAATCTGGTCCTCTTTGCATACTTTTTCCAAATTTTTCAAAATTTATATTTTTGCCTCGGCTGAGGCTTCTTTTTAGGAGAAAGGTTTCTCAAGAGGTGGTGACTTCTGTTTAGGTCTGTCTGTCTTGTTATCCCTCCCTAGTCATCTTAGTCCTCTGGCTTAAGTATTGGTTCGCAACAGTAATTGATGATGTTGTGGACTCACCATATCTTAGGAAATAAAAGAAAATGTATGCTTACCTGATAAATTTATTTATTTCTGGATATGGTGAGTCCACGACCCCACCCTTTTCTTTAAGACAGTTGTTTTTAGCTAAACCTCAGACATCTCTTCACCTTTGTGTTACTCTTTTTTTCCATTTCCCTTTGATCGAATGACTGTGGTTTGTGGGAAGAGAAGTGATACTTATCAGCTTTGCTGTGTTGCTCTTTGCCTCTTCCTGCTTTCCAGGAGTGATATTCCCAACAGTAATTAATGACGTCATGGACTCACCATATCTTAGGAAAGAAATCCCTTTTATCACTACCCACTACTCAGGGGTTGCTCAGATCACGTGACCTACCCACAGGTGGGGGGAGGGGCACCTCATTTGCACCTGATGCTACCCACCCCACCTGTCAGTATTTATTGGTCCTTTAAATCTTTAGCATCTTCAAGATGGCTGACAAGGCCTAGAGAGGACAAATGTAGGTCTGTGGTTTGCTGATTCTCCTCATTCAGAGGAGACTTGCCTGATAGTTTAGGACTGGACAATCTATTGGCAGGATCAGGGGGCTGATATGCTACAGGATATTTCTCCTCAGTGAGAGCATAGTGAGCTAAAAGTGACTGCAACCTTATTGACACTCGCCTCTTGTACAAGCATAGATGTTTTACCAGCTTTTGTTCTTTTTCGGTTTATTAGGCAGAACTGTGTCAAGTGTCACAAGTGAGGCGCAAATAGTTTTGCACTAGCACAATGGTGTTTTTGCGAGCCATTTTCATTGCGCTGATATTACAAGTGGAGCACAATCCTTACCTCGATCTCAGAGATGTGGTTAACTGTTTTCAGAAACAAAAACCTTGCACAAAGCACTTTAAAAATACATTACAAAGTACAGTTACCCTCATATTAACACTGTCTGATAAAACGTTTTTAATAAAAACATTGCACAAAAAAGTTATAAGGGCTCAATGATTGGAGATCTCGGTTGTTAGGAAAAACAAGGCAGGCAAATGACTTTAACATTGAGACACATAAAGATACATAGCTAAAGATGTATTTACAGTCATATTTACACATATAAAATTATTAATATATATGTACACAGACACACACACATATATATATAAGTGCATTATATCTCGGAGAGGGAAGAGGAAGGTCTCACTTTCCTCCCCCCTTAATTTTTAATTTTTTTTATTTTTTTATTTATCCCTACCTTCACCTACAATTCCTTCTTTTCCTCCTACTCTATACATTTCCACTCTTTACTCTCTCATTCTCATTTTCTAACTGATTTCAGATCAGATTTTACACCATTTACGTACACAAAAAACTCAAAAGGATACTGTTTTCTCCTTCTAAAAAGAGTTGCCAGTGGAACACTGTTTATGACTATCATGTATTTCATTGTATTGCAATAGATTCATTGATCTGCTGCTGTACCCTGTAATCTTTTTTTTCGTGGTTCAGATAGCAACTTTCTAATTTACTCCTATTATCAAATTTTCTTCATTCTCTTGGTATCTTTATTTGAAAAGCAAGAATGTAAGTTTAGATGCCGGCCCATTTTTGGTGAACAACCTGGGTTGTTCTTATTGATTGGTGGATAAATTCACCCACCAATAAACAAGTGCTGTCCAGCGACTGAACCAAAAACTGGCTGGCTCCTTAGCTTAGATGCCTTCTTTTTCAAATAAAGATAGCAAGAGAACGAGAAATTGATAATAGGAGTAAATTAGAAAGTTGCTTAAAATTGTATGCTCTATCTGAATCATGAAAGAAAAGATTTGGGTTCAGTGCCCCTTTAACCCTTTGAGTGCTAATGATGGCTCTGAGCCGTCACAGAGTTTCTCACTCTGGTGCTAATGACGGCTCAGAGCCGTCACTAGCACTCTCCCACCTTGAGGGAGATCTGGGGGCTCCTTGCTGCTCCTACCCCGGCGATCATGCCTGTAGAGTGACAGGCATCGCCGGGGCTTCACGTGATGCGCGGTGACGTCACACGCAATTACGTGATGACGTCACCGCAACTTTATTTATACTTAACAATGTTAAGTATAGAAGGATCTGTATCTCAGGCATCTAAGCAGCTACAGACCCCCAAGACCCATTGTTGGAAAGGTAACTTTTCCAACAGTGTAAGTCTTGGGGGTCTGTAAAAAAAAAAAAAAAGTTGAAAAAAAAGTTTTCAAACATTTCAAAAATAATAATAATAAAAAAAAATATTAGCACCCAGGTGGGAAATGGCTTAGCAGCCAAAGGGTTAAGCTAGGTTTTTCATGCCATTCATGTTAGTGCTAGCACAAAATATTTTTTTTTTAACTTGTAATACAAACACAACTCCACAAGCGCAAACATGAAAATCCTAGCAGAATTTTTGCGATCGGGGGAAAAAATTACAGCGCCACTTGTAATCTAGCCCTCCTGTGTCTTAAAGAACTATGGTCACAGTAACAGTGGGCTGTTCTCATTCTGCTATTCAACATAAAAGTTGCTAATGTAACCTGATTTGTTAAACTTTATTGAATTGTAGTTAATTCAGAAGCATTTAATTTATAGCTGCAACTATTTGTGTCAACAGTATGTAAAGTGACATACATCATTTGTTTAAACCCAGGTAAGCAGCTATCATGATGGGCGCGATCCGATATAGATCGTAGTTTGCGGCGCAAGCGAGGGAACCCGCGTCGCCTGCAGTTTCAGTTCGCAACTCTAGCTATCCAATATTCAGCGCCGTCAGATGCTAAACTGGCGTAAGTAGGAAAAACCGTCGAGCAGGCAAAATGTGCGCAAATACACATTTTAGTCGTCGCAAGTACTTGCGCCAGTATTTTGTTCACGTAAACTCTCAATAAAGTGTAGTTTTATGCAAATTAGCCTATGACTCGTAAAAAATAACGCCAGTTCTAAGAGATGCGCCACGTAATGACGAGATTCAAAATTCATACTTAAACCCCTGCGCAGCCGCCATTTTCTTTAGTGTGTTTGGTTGGTTCTTGGAGCTACAGCACACTACAGTGAGTAGGAGAAAGTCGTTAGAGTAGAGAGAGAGGCGCATTGCATAATATTTAGTTAGGTCGGATTTGGTGGATTTGATAAGCTTGTACATTTACTGTCACTTTTTTACATATTGCACACATTTTGCATACACACATATACAAAATACACAACACTTTTTTTTTATAACACCTTACACATTTTATTTATCTTTTACAGTTTGAAAGGCTGAGTGTTTGGTTGTGATTGTGTGTGATTGAAGTGGGAGTGAGTGTGTGAGTGTGTGTAGTGTGAGGATGTCAGGGAGAGCTAGGGCTGGGGGGAGGAGGGAAGGGGAGTTGCAGGGAGAGGATTATGGACAGGAGGAGCAGCAGGGTCCCCGTCAGGGAGTGAGCGGAGTGGGGAGAGGGAGAGCCAGAAGGGAGGATGGGAGTGGGGTTGCCCCAAGGCCAGGCACACTCAGAAGAGGGATAGAGGGTGCACATGGGGATAGAAGGGGGGAGGAGGGAGAGGATAGGGAGGAACCCACACCAGGGACATCCCAGGGAGGGAGCCAGGCGGCCCAGGACGAGGAGCGTATGAGGTGTCCTAACTTCACTTTTGCAGAAAACCTTGCTCTAGTCCAGGCTGTCCTGGAGAACCATACTGCCCTCTTTGGACAAGAGAAGGGCAAAGGAGTTGTCCGTAGGTGTAAAGATGCCTGGCAGAAGGTGGTGGAGGCCGTTAATGGTGTGTCCCAACAGAGGAGGAATGTGGATGGCCTAAAGAAGAGGTGGAATGATTGTAAGAGGAGAGTCAAGGAGAAGATGGGCCAGGAAGCAATGTCCCAGAGGGCAACAGGAGGTGGGCCTCACTATGAGGCGGAATACAACCAGTGGCAGGAGCTGATTCGTAGGTCCCTGAGCGTCACAGCAGTCCGTGGACTTCCAGGGGCTCGTGACTCAGGGATTGCAACATCAGCGCAGCATGCTGGTGAGTAACATCCCACACACCAGTATTATATGTATTTGAGTTATAATATCCTGTATTGTCACACATTCCAGTACACAATGAGGAGCATGGTATTTTGCCTACTAACAACAAAATATACAATGAGATTTAACATTAAAGGGACATGAAACCAAATAATTTTATTTCATTATTCAGATAGAGAATACAGTTTTCAACAACATCCCAATTTACTTCTATTATCTATTTTTCATCATTATTTTCATAATCTTAGTTTATTAAATATCAATGCACATGGGTGAGGCAATCACACGAGGCATTGATGTGCAGCCACCAATCATCAGCTTATGAGCCTATCTAGAAATGCTTTTCAGCTAAGAATATCAAGAGAATGAAGCAAATTAGCTAATGGAAGTAAATTACAAAGTTGTTTAAAATTGCATGCTCGGCTAGCTGAATCATGAAAGAATAAAAATGGGTTGCATGTCCATTTAATGCTACTTAACACATTGAAATTCATGATATGAGGTGGAATAGTGAAATACTAACATGTCTCAGAGTAACACAGGCCACAAGCCACATGTAGAGTTTTCAGTAAATGGACACTATAGTCATCACAACCATAGTGTCACTTAAAGAACACATTTTCTCCATCACTGACATGTACACAGAACTATTGTATGAAGCACATACATGTATACTTTGCATATTAAAACCCATCATATCACATAACATGCATGTTATAGAGTTTGACATGAGAATGTGGATAGGCCCTAGCATGTACATTGTATGCCCACATGGATATATATCTGACTGTACTAATCCCTCTCATCATTTGACTCCTCCACAGAACCTCCAGTCACCAGGGTGCCAACGCCCATGCATCCCCCTCCAACACCGGATCAAAGTATTTCTCCACCTCGACCACCGGCCCGGAGAGTCCAGCAGGAGTATGCCAGGCATGACCTGGGTTGGACTGCCTCAATTGAGAATCCCAATGTTATGCCGCCTGCATTACAGGAGGATACCTGGCAGGAGCCCTGGCCGGAGGAATATTCTTTTGGCTTGGAGGGGGAGCCAAGCCAGCCCCGAAGGGTAGATGTCTTTACCCCCCCCAAGAATATCATGCCACTCAGGGATTCTACCAGCAGGCTGAGTGGATGCACACCAGCAGCCAATGGGACTATCAGTCCATCCGGACATCTGCACCATCGGCAGCAGTTGAAAGAGCTCCACCAGCTGAAATTCCGGGGCCTGCACCCCTAGCTGAGATTCATCACCCTGCACCCCCAGCTGAGATTCCTCGCCCTGCACCCCCAGCTGAGATTCCGGGGCCTGCACCCCCAGCTGAGATTCCGGGCCTGCACCCCCAGCTGAGATTCCGGGGCCTGCACCCCCAGCTGAGATTACACAGCCTGCGTCACCAGCTGAGGATCGAGAAATAGAACCGGTGCCTATAGTCCCTGCTGGGGAAGAGCCCATGGATCCACTGACTTCCGCCATGGGTGAAGAATACATTTCCCTACAGAGGAGGCAAACATTGACCTGTGAGAGTCTCACATCAACCTGCGAGAGAATGCAGAGGGACCAACGCAGGTTCTATAGGAGCCAACAGCGATTACAACAGCGTTCCATTGAGCTGCAAAGGGACATGGCAGCATCTGTAACTGCTATGGTACAAAACCAATCGCAAATGCTGAGAGTCATTTCTGACATGCAAATCCAGAGTGAACACAGATGGAGGGAACAGAACCAACTGTTGGGTGTGTTGGTGGAGCATTTCACCCACCAGCAGGACATCGCCTCAAGCATCTCATCTGTGACCAGCACTCCTACTGGATCCACACAACCCAGGAGAGGCAGGAGACCCACTCCAGGCCCCTCAGCCCGCTCATCTAAGAGGCCTAAAAGAAAATAAATCTTGTTCTATTTCATCCTAAATCTTGTCCTCTGTTATTTACCATATAATTGTCATCCACATCCATGTGAGGTGTGTTTTAGTACAGTAATATTGTTAAAACATATAATAATACCTGTGTTGAAATGGGCCAAAAAGGTATTATTATCATGTTTCTGACATATTCCTGTTCGATAAACCACATCACATAGTTGTGTATGAACGGTACATATAGTAATATTCACTTCTAAGATGTAAATCAAGGTTTCTCACATCCAATATAAATTGACACGTGGGTATATATAACTAATAATGTATTTACAGAAGGTGTGAACATAAGGTATAAATATCCATTATCCTCATTCTTAATGATAGTCAATAAATCATAGTGAACTAAACATGAATGAAACAAATGAGAAATATACAGTAATTAGGGTTGTTAAAGGGACATGAAAGCAAAATGTTTTCTTTCATGATTTGTAAAGAGCAGACAATTATAAACAACTTTCTAATTTGCTTCTATTATTTATGTTGCTTCATTCTATTGATATTCTTTGCTGAAAAGCATATCTAGATATGCTTGGTAGCTGCTGATTAGTAGCTGGATACAGATGCCTCCTGTGATTGTTTCACTGTGTGCATTGCTATGTCTTCATTAAAGGATATCTAAAGAATAAATCAAAATAGGTAATAGAAGTAAATTGGAAGGTTTTTTAAAATTATATTCTCTATCCTTAATCATGAAAGAAAATGTTTGGGTATAGTGTCCCTTTAAGGGAAGGGGGTTGGGATGTAGTAGTTTTACTTACATGCAGTGGAAATCCGAAGTGTGTAATTCTGCAAGACATGATATATACACATGCAATGGTTGGTGAGGTACTGTCAAACATCATAATACATGTGAATGTTACGGTTTACTGTACTTATGAATAAGTAACTTACAGGTGAAGTATTCACGGATGACATAATCCCTCACTTCATTCCCCCTCAGTGTCCCCCTGTCCACATCCTCAGGTACAGGAACCAGCTGCTGCTGCTGCTCTGGGTCAATGTCCACCAACAAACGTGTGTCCACAGCAATGTTGTGTAGAATACAGCAACCATTGACAATGGAACACACTTTGTTGGGGTTATACTGTAGTGCTCCGCCTGTAACATCCAGACACCTGAACCTGGTTTTTAATAGGCCAAAGCTCCTTTGAATGACATTCCTTGTTCTTATGTGTGCCTCCTGGTACCTGAGTTGTGGCTCTGTAATGGGGTGCACCAAGGGGGTTAATAGCCATGGTCTGCAGCCGTACCCTGCGTCACCTGTCATGTAACATATGTATTTGGATTACTACAGGTACATCATGTGCTTTAAAGGGACACAACATGAATTTCATATAAAAGATAGATTTAATAAAAACATGAAATTTGTGCATTATAAGCAATCTACTTTTATGCCAGTATTAGTCTAGACCAAAAATCTATTTTAAAGGACCAGTCAACACAGTAGATTTTCATTATCAAAAAATGCAAGATAACAAGACAATGCAATAGCCCTTAGTCTAATATCAAAGTTATTTTTTATCACAATTTAAAATGTTATGTATTTTGAAACTCCCCCTGTACCATGTGATATCCATCAGCCATTCACAAATGCATACACACTTATTCTTGCACATGCTCAGTAGGAGCTGGTGACTCAAAAATATAAAAGATACAAATACTGTGCACATTTTGTTAATGGAAGTAATTTGGAGAGTTTATTAAAATTAAAAGTCCTATCTGAGTAATGAAAGTGCAATTTATACTAGACTGTCCCTTTAATAAGAACCTGCAATTTTTATCAGCTTTTTAACCCCTTAACGACTGAGGACGTGCAGGGTACGTCCTCAGAAAAAAGGCAGTTAATGCCTGAGAACGTACCCTGCACGTCCTCAGTGTGGAAAGCAGCTGGAAGCGATCCTGCTCGCTTCCAGCTGCTTTCCGGTTATTGCAGTGATGCCTCGATATGGAGGCATCCTGCAATAACCTTTTTAAGTAATCCGGTGCAGAGAGAGCCACTCTGTGGCCCTCTCTGCACCGGAGATCGGTGGCTACCTGCGTTGGTGGGTGGGAGCCGGACCGGGAGGCGGGTGGCGGCCATCGATGGCCATGTGGATGTGAAGGGGGGCGGGATCGTGGGCGGGGGTGGCTGGGGGCGCGCACGCGTGCACGGGAGGGTGGGGGCGGGCGCGTGCACGGGGAGGGAGCGGGTGGGAACCGCTACACTGCAGAAAATTTGAAAATAAAAAGATAAAAAATATCGAAAATTTAAATAATCAGCAAGGTGGTGGAGGTTTGTCTGTGGGGGGTGGGGGGGGGGGGGGAAGCTACACTACAGAAAAAAAAAACCAAAGACAAAAAAAGCACTTTTTATTGTAAACTGGGTACTGGCAGACAGCTGCCAGTACCCAAGATGGCCCCCAATAAGGCAGAGGGGAGGGTTAGAGAGCGGTTTTGGGGGGGATCAGGGAGGTTGGGGGCTAAGGGGGGGATCCTACACAGTAGCATATGTAAATATGCTAAAAAAAAATTTCATTTTTTTTTTAAAACCCTTTTATTTTAGTACTGGCAGACTTTCTGCCAGTACTTAAGATGGCGGGGACAATTGTGGGGTGGGGGAGGGAAGGGAGCTGTTTGGGAGGGATCAGGGGGTGGGATGTGTCAGATGGGAGGCTGATCTCTACACTAAAGCTAAAATTAACCCTGCAAGCTCACTACAAACTCCCTAATTAACCCTTTCACTGCTAGCCATAATACACGTGTGAGGCGCAACAGGATTTAGTGGCCTTCTAATTACCAGAAAGCAACGCCAAAGTCATATATGTCTGCTATTTCTGAACAAAGGGGATCCCAGACAAGCATTTACAACCATTTGTGCCATAATTGCACAAGCTGTTTGTAAATGATTTCAGTGAGAAACCTAAAATTGTGAAAAATTTTACGTTTTTTTTTAATTTGATCGCATTTGGCGGTGAAATGGTGGCATGAAATATACCAAAATGTGCCTAGATCAATACTTGGGGTTGTCTACTACACTACACTAAAGCTAAAATTAACCCTACAAGCTCCCTAAAAGCTCCCTAATTAACCCCTTAACTGCTGGGCATGATACACTTGTGGTGCGCAGTGGCATTTAGCGGCCTTCTAATTACCAAAAAGCAACGCCAAAGCCATATATGTGTGCTATTTCTGAACAAAGGGGATCCCAGAGAAGAATTTACAACCATTTATGCCATAATTGCACAAGCTGTTTGTAAATGATTTCAGTGAGAAACCTAAAGTTTGTGAAAAAATTTGTGAAAAAGTGAACAATTTTTTGTATTTGATCGCATTTGGCGGTGAAATGGTGGTATGAAATATACCAAAATTGGCCTAGATCAATACTTTGGGATGTCTACTAAAAAAAAATATGTACATGTCAAGGGATATTCAGGGATTCCTGAAAGATATCAGTGTTCTAATGTAACTAGCGCTAATTTTGGAAAAAAATGGTTTGGAAATAGCAAAGTGCTACTTGTATTTATGGCCCTATAACTTGCAAAAAAAGCAAAGAACATGTAAACATTGGGTATTTCTAAACTCAGGACAAAATTTAGAAACTATTTAGCATGGGTGTTTTTTGGTGGTTTTAGATATGTAACAGATTTTGGGGGTCAAAGTTAGAAAAAGTGTGTTTTTTTCAATTTTTCCTCATATTTTATCATTTTTTTTATAGTAAATTATAAGATATGATGAAAATAATGGTATCTTTAGAAAGTCCATTTAATGGCGAGAAAAACGGTATATAATATGTGTGGGTACAGTAAATGAGTAAGAAGAAAATTACAGCTAAACACAAACACCGCAAAAATGTAAAAATAGCCTTGGTCCCAAACGGACAGAAAATGGAAAAGTGCTCTGGTCACTAAGGGGATAATTTACTTCTATTAGATAATTTTCTCCATTCTATAGATAACTTTTGCTGACAAGCATATTAGATATGCTCATTAGCTGCTGATTGGTGGCTGCACATAGAAGCCTCATATGATTGGCTCATCTATGTGCATTGCTATTTTTGTAAAAAAAGATATCTAAAGAATAAATAAAATGAGATAATAGAAGTGAATTGTAATGCTGTTTAACATTGTATTCTCTATCTGAAACATAAAATTATTATTTGTGTTTAGTGTCCCTTTAGTAGAAATATACAGACAGAATTAAGGTACTCACCAAGCAGCCATCCTCCAGAGAGTGTTCCATTTTCAAACATATTGAATAAGGAGGTCTGGCGCAGGATGTAGGAATCATGTGCACTCCCCGGGAAGCCTGCATACACATGTAAGAATTTCAGATTGGTATCGCAGACCATCTGGCAATTCAATGAGTGAAACCCTTTCCTGTTAATATAGAGGATTGTCTCCTCATGTGGGGCCACGATACGCACATGTGTGCAATCAATTGCCCCCATGACATTGGGAATACAGACATCCCAACTCTCCCTGAAGTTCAGGGAGTCTCCCTGATTGTAATAGTGACTCCCTGATGCCAGCAAATGGAATGCAATCTCCCTGAAACTCCAAGCACCATGATCCAATGCGGCCCAAATCCGGAAAAGTGTTTCTTTAAGGAATGCCTTTAGTTGCTGGGACGTTATAGAACCCTCAAAGCATGCGTCAGTAGCCAAAAAGCCCCCACTGATTTTAATAAAATAAAACACAAATACTACCTTATTTACTGCACGTAATTAAAGTTTGTATTCTAAAATATTAAGCATTCAACAAGCGTACGATCACTGGAAAATAGGTTTGTTGTATGTGGTTGTGCAATAAAGCTACATTTTTTAAATATGCCTTTAGTGGGAAGCTACTTTAATGATAAATCTCTATCTTATTTAGGGTTTCAAGGTGTCCAATATATAACTGGGAGGGGGGGTAGCGGCGGCGGCGCAGTAGCGAATGACGCCACCTCCCTGAAATGAGTTTTTGCAGGTTGGGATGTCTGGGAATACCCCCCAGTCGATAGAAGCCTTGTTTAAGACGGTTCCATTCCTGGGGGGTACGGGGGAAATGAATGTATCATTGTGTCTGGTTATCTAGAGCAGTCAAAACCTCCCCTAGAATCCTGGAGAAGGTAGACTGCGCTAGGCCAGACACAAGCCCCTCTGTTGACTGGTATGAGCCGGTTGCCAGGAAGTGTACAACACACAACAGCTTCTGCATACCAGTCAGAGCTCGGTTCCTATACGCTTGAGGGTCAATATCATCCTTCAAGACCTCATATAGGTTAATGAGGCTTGCAGAAGTCAAGCGATACTTTTCCCTGACCTCCACTTCTGTCATCCCAAACAGGGTGACACTAACCCTGTGTACCCTTGGTGCTCTTCCCCTCTGCTGATGCCTTCGTCTTATAGGCTCTGCTGGCCTATGGCCAGCTGCAGCAACAGCAGCATGGGGAGCACCAGGAACAGGGACAACAGCAGGAGGAGCAGGGAGGGCAGCAGCAGCAGCTGGAGCGGGGACAGCTACAGCACCATGACCAGGGACCTCAGCAGCAGGGATACCATCCAAAACAGGGGCTTGTAGGGGTTCCAGCACCCCTTGTGCCCCACGACACTGTCTCACTCTAAATGCAATATACTGCAAGGGAAACATGGTGGCTAATGAGGGTGTGCATTTGCAGGTGTTTTAAGGCTGCAGGTGAGAGGTTGTGCTGTTTGTGATTGGCTTGACACACTTGCAGGGGCAGGAATAATAAATGCTTTTAAGAGGTTAACTATTTGTGATCAAGCTGCTGATATGTATATTGTTAAGCATGCATTTGTTAGGCCTTCAGAGAGTTACGTTGGTTTCTAAGTCAGTGCAAGGGTTCCTGCGCCTTCAATTTGTGACGAGCTGAGAATGGAGTCGATTTTCTGAAATCTGCGCGCGTAAGTCCTTACGCCGTATATTGGATAGCAAATTGCGCGTGTTTTGTATGTCAGTCTATGGGCCAAAAAACTACGGCGACGCCAGAAATCTACGCGCGTTCAATCAGCCAATCAGATTGAACTTGAATCTGATTGGCTGATTCAATCAGCCAATCAGATTTTTCTACCTTAATTCCGATTGGCTGATAGAATCCTATCAGCCAATCGGAATTCGACGGACGCCATCTTGGATGACGTCATTTAAAGGTACCTCATTCGTCGTTCAGTCGTCGGCCGGGATGGATGCTCCGCGTTGGAGGAGCGAAGAATGAAGATTGAAGATGCCGCTTGATGGAAGATGCTGCCCGATGAAAGAAGACTTTGCTGCCGCTTGGAGAAAGACATCGCCGGGATGAAGAATTCTTCTTTGCCGCTTGATTGGACATCGCCCGGATCGGATGAAGAGTTCTGCCCGGCGGGGTGAATACAAGGTAGGGAGATCTTCAGGGGGGTAGTGTTAGGTTTATTTAAGGGGGGTTTGGGTTAGATTAGGGGTATGTGGGTGGTGGGTTGTAATGTTGGGGGGTGGTATTGTGTGTTTTTTTCAGGCAAAAGAGCAGTTTTCTTTGGGGCATGCCCCCACAAAAGGCCCTTTTAAGGGCTGGTAAGGTAAAAGAGCTTTGAACTATTTTTAATTTAGAATAGGGTAGGGAATTTTTTTTTATTTTGGGGGTTTATTATTTTATTAGGGGGCTTAGAATAGGTGTTACAATTTTTTGTAATTTAGTGGGTTTTTTTTTGTAATTTAGTTTAGTTTATTTAATTGTATTTTTAGATAGATATTTGTAGTTTATTTAATTTATTGATAGTGTAGGTGTATTTGTAACTTAGGTTAGGATTTATTTTACAGGTAATTGGGTAATTATTTTAACTAGGTAGCTATTAAATAGGTAATAACTATTTAATAGCTATTATACCTAGTTAAAATAATTAACAATTGGGGGGCGGAGCAAGCCTGGGAACTGAATGGTCGCACTCCGCTTCAGCTCTGCTGAAACTGTTTATAAATCTATTCAATTGACCATCAGTCCAGCTCAATTTTATATCTCAGACATCCCTTTTTATTATGAGTGGGTCAGAAATCCCGGGAGCATCGAATGGTGGCTACAGAGTAGTGAGAGTAGCTATTTTTTAGACCGACTAACGACTGGATTACTCAGGAGCGGCCATTTTCTCTTCCACGTGGAAGCTCCCTAGCGAGGAACCAAATTCGGAGACTGTTTTCTCTGAAAAGTTACGCTTCAAGAAATATGGCCTTTGACTGGGAGGAAAAAGTACAACACCTGCTGTGCAGCCATTTCCAGAACCTGGAGCGGGAGTTAGCCCTAGCATTTTCATCCATAAGCGGCAATAAGACTCCAAAGGATACCCAGCACTATTCCCTACTACACAGGGAGCCGCGAAATGTAGCTGACAAATTGCAGAGTGCCGCAAGCGGGACAAAGTACCCTGCAAAAGCTAACAAAACACATGACTGTTCTGAAGCGGATACCTCCAGCCACGCTATTACCCCAAGAACCACGCAGACTGTCCCAGTTCTTAACTTCGCAGAGCAAAGGAGAGCTAAGCAAGCATGGGCCCGGTCTCCCGGTATCGCAAGTAGTAAAATTCTAGACCGCCCGCTGGATGGACACAGAGAAGATATGAGGAGTTTGGGCATGCAGAAGCCTGAGGCGAAAGCCTTAATCCTACCAGCCCTCCAGCATACAAAAGGCAAGTGTGTTGTCACTGAAGATAAAGGGATTTTTTACACAGGGAAACTGTCAGCGGATTGTATTGGCGATCCTTCAGAGTTAAGGGCCGTACTGTTTTTATTTGCTGAGTTGGAGATGCCAGCTGAGGGAAAAACTTTAATCGAACGGCTCTTATACAACTTAACATCGGCTTCCACTCTACAGTGCTTCAGGTTGCCTACGCTGGTGAAGGCTGATCAGACATCCCAACATTGCAAGTATGAAAGACGACTAGTGAGCCCCACATCGAACATAAATTATTATGAGATGGGTTAGGCATGGCAGGTTCCAGACTCATTACGGCATTAATCCACCCAAGAGACCCTGTTATGGTTATGGTGTAGAGACATGGACCTGACAATGTTATGCCTGCAGTTTACTATAGTCAGCTACCCTCTCTGTCTGCTTCTTTCTGTGTGATTATTATGCCGTTTAGCTGTAACAGGCTTGTATGGTATTTACAGTATCCGTTCAAATATTAGTTCTATACATGCTGTTAGAGAGGCTGACCACTCCAGTATGGTAAATGTATATACTCTACTTCCCAAAACTCCTGGGTGAATACAGTGTTGTTTGTACCTACTCTGTTTGACCTGTTAAATTGAACCTTTTCAATGTTTACTGTTAAACCAGCATAGGATATTAGTATACAGAGAGTGATAACTAGTTACTTTCTCACAAAGTATATATTCCAGCCCTTCTTTTTCAGTTTTTTTTTGTTAAATTTGACACATGTTACTTTCAGGTCTAACATATATTCTAATGTCAGTACATCCAATTCAGATACACTTCTTAAAATGTTCTCTCTTATAACATACCGGTCCATTGCTTTGTTTTGCACACAGGCTGCAAGCCAACTAGAGGGACCATGAACACATACAGAGAACTTTCCCAGTGTATTTCACTAACTTTCGGGGTTGGCCAGTTTTGGGGTTCAAATGTTATCCTCTGCTATCATAACCCAGTTGATTGCCTCATACTGTTTTCTGTTGATGTGTGGCATGTTTTTACCATCACATGTATTGCCTTTCATAACACTATTCTGAGTATGTTTACTTTTCTTTTCTATACTCATATAAGTTTAAATTGTTCTGACATGTTATGAAATTGGTAGCTGCCCATCTATTGTACATATGGGAAGGAGATAATTAAATTTGACACAATAGCTTATTGTTGGATATAGGGCCCATATCCAACTAACATGGTTGCTAAGACATACTATTGCCATAAAAGCAGACTTATGCCCCTATCCCGTACTCCAATAGAAGCAATGTTGCTACAACCGTACTTTTATACTAAACAGGTGAAGATACTATATGCATGTAACTATATCTCCCCAATATCAAGCAGTATTTTAGAATGAACTACACACCCTTCCTCTTCCTCACTAAGTTTAACTTATCATTTTGCACCCTATCAGCCTAACTCCCAGAACAAAAAAAAAAGGGAAAAAAAAAATAAAAAAAAAAATAAAAAAAAAAAAATAAATAAAAAATAAATAAAAAGAATTTCAGCATGTTTTAATCTCGCTTCACAGTGGCAACAACTCTGAACCCTCCAAAGTTTAAAGTTTAATGATGTCTATATCTAGTGTACATAGGCTAACCATTTGTCTATTGTGCAGCATCCCTAGTAGTACTTTTTTCACCCTAGATGCAAAAGAATTACCATAAACTACTTAATCTCTTAGTATTTACTCTTAATTAAAAGCTACTGACTTTACCTACTTTATTTAGATCAGCAGGACTGATCAATAACACTAGCTAGTTGAGTCTATAATCTCTATACACACCCTGTCTTCCTTACAGTTTCACTTGTCCTCCTCCTCAACATAGTAATACTATATAATTGATGCCCTACCCCTTGAAAGTCTCCTTTGGCATATACTCCATTCATTGTATTTATCTTACCACCTCCCCCCCCCCCACTACTCCATAATATGTCTCCTAGTTCTAGGAGAATTAAAAAAGCGGTTTCTCTTGCCTATACCGCACCTTCCATCACCCCCTTAGTATCCCTTCTACTCCTTATTGCACCATAATACGGAACCCACCTATTTTGATCAGACTAGTAAGCCTGCTTGAATTGTACCTGCTGAGTTTCTTAGCCCTTCAACATATTTCAGGGACCTTTTTAAGACCAGATATATAGCAGTTAATACCTTGATGTGTGGGTCAGAAGGCTTTCATATGGTTCCTACATATTATTATTAGGGGGGTTTTGGTTTTGATTTTGTTATAGCACATTTAATATATTCCATTCTACATTTTAAATGTTATAAAACCGAGGTATAATGATGAGATCCAAAGATGGCCTTTTCGGCCTATATTCGCCTTCCTCTACCTTAATGCTTTTAGAAGGTCTCTTAGTGCTGGGCATCCTCTATATACAATGTCTACATGATATGTAACCTGTTGTTCTTTTTTTCTAAATTTTTATGTGTTTATTTTGCTACTCCAGGAACATTGAAGCCTGTATCGTATGTACCATGTAGTGCAAAAATTTATTTACATAATTGATGTATGCCTTTCAAAATACCTCAATAAAAATTATTTAAAAAAAAAAAAAAAATAATTAACAATTTACCTGTAAAATAAATATAAACCCTAACATAGCTACAATGTAATTATTAATTATATTGTAGCTATCTTAGGGTTTATTTTATAGGTAAGTATTTAGATTTAAATAGGAATATTTTATTTTATAATATTTTATAATTTTTTATATATATTTTAGTTTATAATATAAATTTAGATTTATTTAATAAGAATTTAGTTAGGGGTGTTAGGGTTAGATAGAGTTAATATAGTTAATATAAATACTATAGTAACTATATTAACTATATTAACCCTAATATAATTAGGGTTAATATAGTTAATATATATAATGTAATAACTATATTAACTATAATATACTTATGGTTAATATAGATAATATAGCTGGTGGCGGTGTAGGGGGATTAGATTAGGGGTTAATACATTTATTAATACATTTATTATAGGTGGCCGCGGTGTAGGGGGGTGTAGATTGTAGGCAAAAGAGCAGTTTACTTTGTGACAAAGCCCCGCCAAAATCCCTTTTAAGGGCTGGCAAAAGAGCTGAATTCTTTGGGGCATGCCCCGCAAAAAGCCCTTTTAAGGGCTGGCAAAAGAGCTGTTACTTTGGGGCAATGCCACGCAAAAAGCCCTTTTCAGGGCTATTTGTTGGGTTAGACTTAGGTTTAGTGGTAGGGATAGTTTAGTATTTTAGGGGTTAAATAATTTAATATAAATGGCGGGGTAGGGGGATTAGATTAGGGGTTAATAATTTTCAAATAGATAGCGGAGGGGTAGGGGCTCACTTTAGGGGGTAGGTAAGGTAGATGGCGGCGGTGTTAGGGGCTCACTTTAGGGGGTTATAGATTTAATATAGCTGGCGGCGGTTTAGGGGTTAATAACTTTATTAGGTAGCGGCGGTTTAGGGGTTAATACATATTTTATTGTTAGGATAGTGAGGGGGGATAGCGGATAGAGGGTTAGACGTGTCGGGCTATGTTAGGGAGGCGTGTTAGACAGTGCGGGTGATTTAGACTTTAGTCAGGTTTTGTAGGCGCCGGCAGTTTCTAACGTGCCGTAAGTCACTGGCGACGCCAGAAATTTGTACTTGCGCAGATTTCTGGACAAGGTAGTCAGACTTACAGCACGTTAGCATCTGACGGCGCCGTATATGGGATAGCTCGAGTTGCGAGCTGAAACTGCGGGCGACGCGGGTTCCCTCGCTTACGCCGCAAACTACGATCTATATCGGATCGCGCCCCAAGTATTTTAATTTATTGGTAGTCCACTGAAAATCTTTAAATTACAAGATGTTTGCTGTCCCTTTAAAATACAGATAACACATAAGGTCTGCTTGGTTAATAAGGAGTTAATCAGGCGCATTAAATCCCAGATTCAGATAGAGCATTTCATTTTAAATAATATTCCAGGTTTGCTGCTATTATAACATTTGCTTCATTCTCTTGTTATCCTTTAGCTGAACACATTGGATGAGCAAATGACAAGAGGCATATATGTTTAGCCACCAATCAGAGGCTAGTGCATTACTGCTCCTGAACCGATCTAGGTGTGGTTTTCAACAAAGGATACAAACAGAATGAAGCAAATCAGATAAAGGGCCAGATTACAAGTGGAGCGCTAAATATTGCTTTTATGAAAGCAATATTAGCGCTCCACTGTGTAATACTCGAGCATGCTAATATGCGCTGGTATTACAAGTTTTCAGCAATGCGAACTCGAGCTTGCTTTCGCATTGCTGGGAAGCATTGTGCTCATGAGAGTGCACTTTCATAAGCTCCTATGAGAGCCTCGTTCTGATGCCATCAGAGATGGCATCAGAACATTGCGCAGCGAAGGGGGTAAGTGGCAGCAAACTTAAATATATATGTATATGCTAATATACATATATATTTATGTGTTAATATATGAATAAGCATATACATATATATATATACTGGGAATACACAGTTCCCATTGACCTCAATGTAAAGGCACTCCCACCAACTTTACCCCCAAAATACTGCCTAGTGCAGTAATTTTATTAAGGCTATCTTATTTTTTTTAATAAATTACACTACATAGTATTTTGGGGGCATTTGGGGCGCATTTATAAAATTAACCAGAGATCTGATCTCTTTATAATTTTATAAGCGCTATTTGCTACCAGGAGCTTGTAATAATTTAGTGATAATTTAGCGCTCCACTTGTAATCTACCCCAGTATAAGTAAAATGGAAAGTTGTTTGAAATTGCATGTTCTATCTGAAACAAGAAAGTTTAAACTTTGACTTTACCGTCCCTTTAATGTCTGAAATGAGCTTTTAGATAATTGCTCACTCAAGTGTAGTAGGACTTGTTAATTTTGAAGTAACACATAAATATGGCTCAGTGTGATGAAATATGCTTAATATGATGAAAATCTCTGTGAATAAAAGCAGAAAGCATCTGTCAAACTGAAATGTTCTAAATATGGAAATACTGTTTGTTTTCTTATCACTTACTGACATCTGCTGGTTATAACTTGCATTTAATTAATTAAAAAAACCTGTTTCCTTGATGTCAAAACAAAACAAATACAATTTTCAGTGTTTTATTTTAGCTAATAAATAATGTAAGTGTAGACAATTTGTTACCTCTTAAGAATATTTTTCTTTGTAAAGAAGAGGGATTGAAATGTATTCATTTAGAGGAATTATGGGTATTTTCCTTTTTTAGGGCTAGATAATGTGTGGAGCTCTAACAGTAATGCGCAAGCAAAAACATAATTTATGTAAGAACTTACCTGATAAATTCATTTCTTTCATATTGGCAAGAGTCCATGAGCTAGTGACGTATGGGATATACATTCCTACCAGGAGGGGCAAAGTTTCCCAAACCTCAAAATGCCTATAAATACACCCCTCACCACACCCACAATTCAGTTTAACAAATAGCCAAGTAGTGGGGTGATAGAAAAAGGATTAAAAAGCTTTTAAAAAAAAGAAACTGGAAATATAATTGTTCTTTATACAAAAAAACATAACCACTATAAAAAGGGTGGGTCTCATGGACTCTTGCCAATATGAAATAAATTAATTTTTCAGGTAAGCTCTTACATAAATTATGTTTTCTTTCATTTAATTGGCAGGAGTCCATGAGCTAGTGACGTATGGGATAGTAATACCCAAGATGTGGTACTCCACAGAAGAGTCACTAGAGAGGGAGGGATAAAAATAAAAACAGCCATTTTCCGCTGAAAAAATTAAATCCACATAAAAAAAAATACGTTTTTCTCATAATTGAAAAGAAAAAACTTAAAACATAAGCAGAGGAATCAAACTGAAACAGCTGCCTGAAGAACTTTTCTACCAAAAACTGCTTCCGAAGAGGCAAATACATCAAAACGGTAGAATTTAGTAAATGTATGTAAAGAAGACCAAGTTGCTGCTTTGCAAATCTGATCAACTGGAGCTTCATTCTTAAAAGCCCACAAAGTGGAGACTGTTCTAGTAGAATGAGCTGTGATTCTCTGAGGTGGGGCCTGACCAAACTCCAAATAAGCCTGATGAATCAAAAGCTTTAACCAGGATGCCAAGGAAATGGCAGAAGCTTTCTGACCTTTCCTAGGACCAGAAAAGACAACAAATAGACTAGAAGTATTCCTGAAATCTTTAGTAGCTTCAACATAATATTTTGAAGCTCTTATAAAATCCAGAGAATGTAATGATCTCTCCAAAGAATTCTTAGGATTAGGACACAAAGAGGGAACAACAATTTCCCTATTAATGTTGTTAGAATTCACAACTTTAGGTAAAAATGTAAATGAAGTCCGCAAAACTGCCTTATCCTGATGGAAAATCAGAAAAGGAGACTCACAAGAAAGAGCAGATAATTCAGAAACTCTTCTAGCAGAAGAGATAGCCAAAAGGAACAACACTTTCCAAGAAAGTAATTTAATATCCAAATAATGCATAGGCCCAACATGAGGAGCCTGTAAAGCCTTCAGAACCAAATTAAGACTCCAAGGAGGACAGATTGATTTAATAACAGGCTTGATACGGACCAAAGCCTGCACAAAACAGTGAATATCAGGAAGCTTAGCAATCTTTTGTGAAATAAAATAGAAAGAGCAGAGATTTGTCCCTTCAAGGAACTTGCAGACAAACCTTTATGTAAACCATCCTGAAGAAACTGTAAAATTCTAGGAATTCTAAAAGAATGCCAGGAAAATTTATGAGAAGAACACCATGAAATATAAGTCTTCCAAACTCGATAATAAATCTTCCCAGAAACAGATTTACAAGCCTTTAACATAGTATAAATCACTGAGTCAGAGAAACCTCTATGACTAAGCACTAAGCGTTCAATTTCCATACCTACAAATTTAACGATTTGAGATCCTGATGGAAAAACAGTCCTTGAGACAGAAGGTCTGGTCTTAAAGGAAGTGGCCAAGGTTGGCAACTGGACATCCGGACAAGATCCGCATACCAGAACCTGTGAGGCCATGCTGGTGCTACCAGAAACACAAACAATTGTTCCATGATGATCTTGGAGATCACTCTTGAAAGAAGAACTAGAGGCGGGAAGATATAAGCAGGTTGGTAAAACCAAAGAACTGCTAACGCATCCACCGACTTTGCCTGAGGATCCCTGGACCTGGAAAGGTACCTGGGAAGTTTCTTGTTTAGATGGGAAGCTATCAGATCTATTTCTGGAAGACCCCACATCTGAACAATCTGAAAAGACACATCTGGATGGAGAGACCACTCCCCCGGATGTAAAGTCTGACGGCTAAAATAATCCCCTTCCCAATTGTCTACACCTGGGATATGTACCGCAGAAATTAGACAAGAGCTGGATTCTGCCCAAGAAAGTATCCAAGATACTTCTTTCATAGCTAGGGGACTGTGAGTCCCACCCTGATGATTGACATATGCCACAGTTGTGATATTGTCTGTCTATAAGAAAATAAATGGATGGTTCTCTCTTCAACAGAGGCCAAACCTATAGAGCCCTGAAAATAGCATGGAGTTCTAAAATATTGATTGGTAACCTTGCCTCTTGAGATTTCCAAACCCTTGTGCTGTCAGAGATCCCCAGACAGCTCCCCAACCTGAAAGACTTGCATCTGTTGTGATTACAGTCCAGGTTGGATGAACAAAAGAAGCCCCTTGAACTATACAATGGTGATCTAACCACCAAGTCAGAGAGAGTCGAACTTTGGGATTTAAGGATATTAATTGTGATGCACCCTTGATTCAGCAAACGAAGCTGAAGAGGTCTCATATGAAAACGAGCAAAGGGGATCGCATCCGATGCTGCAGTCATGAGACCTAAAACTTCCATGCACATAGCCACTAAAGGGAATGATTGAGACTGAAGGTTTCGACAAGCTGAAACCAATTTTATTCATCTCTTGTCTGTTAGAGACAGAGTCATGGACACTGAATCTATCTGGAAACAAAAAAGTGACCCTTGTCTGAGGAATCAAGGAACTTTTTGGTAAATTGATCCTCCAACCATGTCTTTGAAGAAACAACATTAGTTGATTTGTGTGAGATTCGGAAAAATGTAAAGACTTATCTAGTACCAAGATATCGTCCAAATAAGGAAACACCCCAATAACCTGTTCTCTGATTAAAGAGAGTAGGGCACTAAGAACCTTTGAAAAAATTCTTGGAGCTGTCGCTAGGCCAAATGGAAGAAAGACAAATTGGTAATCTTGTCTAGAAAACAGAATCTCAGAAACCAATAGTGGTCTGGATGAATCGGAATATGAAGATATGGATTCTGTAAGTCTATCGTGGACATATAATGACCTTGCTGAACAAAAGGCAGAATAGTCCTTATAGTCACCATTTTGAAAGTTGGCACTCTTAAAAAACGATTCAAAATTTTCAGATCCAGAACTGGCCTGAATGAATTTTCTTTTTTTGGGACAATGAATAGATTTGAATAAAACCCCAGACCCTGTTCCTGAAACGGAACTGGTATGATTACCCCTGAAAGCTCTAGATCTGAAACACACTTCAGAAAAGCCTGAGCCTTCACTGGCTTTGCTGGAACGTGTGAGAGAAAAAAATCTTCTCACAGGAGGTCTTACTCTGAAACCTATTCTATATCCTTGAGAGACAATACTCTGAATCCATTGATTTTGGACAGAATCTGCCCAAATGTTTTGGAAACATTTTCATCTGCCCCACACCAGCTGAGCTGGAATGAGGGCCGCACCTTCATGCGGACTTGGGGGCTTGCTTTGGTTTCTTAAAAGGTTTGGATTTATTCCAACTGGAAGAAGGTTTCCAATTGGAACAAGATTCTATGGGGGAAGGATTGGCTTTCTGTTCCTTATTCTGTCAAAAAAGAACGAAAATGATTAGAAGCTTTAGATTTACCCTTAGATCTTTTATCCTGAGGTAAAAAACCTTCCTCCCAGTGACAGCTGAAATAATTGAATCCAACTGAGAACCAAATAAATAGTTACCTTGGAAAGAAAGAGATAGTAATCTAGACTTAGATACCATGTCAGCATTCCAATATTTGAGCCACAAAGCTCTTCTAGCCAAAATAGCTAAAGACATAGATTTAACATCAATATTGATGATATAAAAAATAGCATCACAGATAAAATGATTAGTATGTTGAAGCAAGCGAACAATACTAGACAAATCAGGATCTGTTTCCTGTTGCGCTAAGCTTTCCAACCAAAAAGTTGATACAGCTGCAATGTCAGCCATGGATATAGCAGGCCTAAGAATGTAGCCAGAAAATAAATAAGCTTTCCTTAGATAAGATTCAAGTTTCCTATTTAAAGGGTCGTTAAAAGAAGTACTATCTTCCATAGGAATAGTAGTACGTTTGGCAAGAGTAGAAATAGCCCCATCAACTTTGGGGATTTTTTCCCCCCAAAACTCCAACCTAACTGCTGGCAAAGGATACAATTTTTTAAACCTAGAAGAATAAATAAAAGAAGTACCAGGCCTATTCCATTCCTTTGAAATCATATCAGAAATAGCATCAGGAACTGGAAAAACCTCTGGAGTAACCACAGGAGGTTTATAAACAGAATTTAAACTTTTACTAGTTTTAGTATCAAGAGGACTAGTTTCCTCAATATCTAAAGTAATCAACACCTCTTTTAACAAGGAACAAATATACTCCATCTTAAAGAGATAAATAGATTTGTCAGTACCAATATCTGAGGTAGGATCTTCTGAACCAGAAAGATCCTCATCAAAGGAGGATAATTCAGTATTTTGTCAGTCATTTGAAATTTCATCAACTTTATGAGAAGTTTTAAAAGACCTTTTACGTTTATTAGAAGGCGGGATAGCAGACAAAGCCTTCTGAATCGTATCAGCAATAAAATCTTTTATATTCACAGGGATATCATGTACATTAGATGTTGAAGGAACAACAGGCATTGTACTAGTACTGATGGATACATTATCTGCATGTAAAAGCTTATCATGACAACTGTTACATACTACAGCTGGAGATATCATCTCCGCTAACTTACAACAGATACACTTAGCTTTGGTAGAACTGTTATCAGGCAGCAAGGTTCCAACAGTGGTTTCTGAGACAGGATCAGATTGAGACATCTTGCAAATGTAAGAGAAAAAAACAACATATAAAGCAAAATTATCAATTTCCTTATATGGCAGTTTCAGGAATGGGAAAAAAATGCAAACAGCATAGCCATCTGAGCATAAAAAAAGGCAAGAGGCATATAGGAAGTGGTGTTTAAATAATTAAATTATTTGGCGCCAAGTATGACGCGCAACGCAAAATGAAATTTTGTTGGTGCTAACAACATCCGGAAATGACGCAACTCGCATCATGGTAGACGCAACCTTGTGCAAGGAAAAACCTGGCTTCAACTAAGATGCCAGAAATTACGAATTTGCCTCACTGAATGTACCTTTGCGCCAAAAAAAATCTTGCACCAAGAATTATGCAATAAATATAAGCATTTTGCGACCTTGCGAGCCTAATTTTGCCTGCGAAAATTTATGAAAAAGCAGTCAATTTGAAGAAAAGACTATACCCCAGGTAATAAAAAATAACTTCCTAAATATGTTTCCCAATTTTGAAACTGATAGTCTGCAAAATTAAATATACATAAACCTGACTCATGGCAAATATAAGTACAATACATATATTTAAAACTTACACACACACCCTCACTGAGACATCCACAGAAAACGCACAAAGGCATACACACACTCTCACAGAGACAACCAAAGAAAATGCACAGACATGCACACACTCTCACAGAGACACCCACAGAAAACACACAGACATACGCACACACCCTCACAGAGACATCCACAGAAAACACAGACATACAAACACATACCCACCCTCACAGAGACATCCATATAAAACACCCAAAAACATACACACCCACCCTCACAGAGGCATCCAGAGAAAATACACAAAGACATACATACACACACCCTCACAGAGACACCAATAGAAAGAGCACAAAGACATACGCACACACCCTCTAAGACATCCACAGAAAATGCACAAAGACATACACACCCACCCTCACAGAGAGACCCACAGAAAAAAAAATACACACTCATAGAGAAACAAACAAAATCACAAAGACATAAACACAGACACACACAGAAAAACTCACAGGAGGTAAAATTTCTGTACATTGCATCCCCTAAATCAACAGTGTGTGACATGCATGATAAAAAAAAATGCAGAAATTAACAGATCACTTTTTAAAGAATCATATTTGTAAATGTGCAAACAAAAATAATTCTGTGAATTCAAAATTGTACATTAATGATCTGGGTAGATAGCTAGATGAAGAAAAGTACTTTTGAAATGTTGACATATGTTTGTTTTTTTCTCTCCCCATTTTCCCCTACCAAGAGCACCACTTCAAATATGGTGTACAAATGTTCCCATCTGTCAGCTGTACTTATGGAGTTTATGGATTTTGAAAATGCTGTACTCTATATGGTCTTGGTGGAACCATAAGCTCTGGTACTCCGTCTCATATCATTAGATATGGTTAAATGCAGGATTTAGGCTTGTTTGTATGTATTTCAAAATTAAGTCAGCTGTAGTGTAAACTGAACAGTGTTAAGTTAACCTGTCTCATTTCAAACACTGAGCAATCTTAGTCTGAGAGTATAACATTTTATGCAGATGTAAACATCTTAGATAAAATGCCTCCTTGCATCTGGAAAGTCCTTGCATAAAGGGGCAGTAAACTGGAATGTAATTAAAATATATATATTAATTAAAAAAAACTCATATCTGCCAAAAGGGCACCTACCATTTGTGTATTGAGGAGGAAACATTTCTGCATGGCTTTAAATATAGAATTTCTAAAGCTTTGTTAAATAATCATAAATACACTGCTGCATATTGCTAAAAAAAATGTGTTTTTATGGACCCCTGGCCCCACCATACAACTACTACCACACTGAAGTTACAATCCGAAATTGCACAAAGAAATAAAAAACATTTACTAAGTAAGTCCTACCTCCTCTGCAAATGAAAGTGATCTGCCGTCTGACTCAGGCACACACTATACAAACTTAATTGCCAAGTCTGTCTCACACTGTGCATAGTGGTTTAGTGCACACTCAGAAATCCTCTCAAATGCTAATGCTTTACTCCTTGTAATAACATTTCCCACGCTCAATAGCACTCTGCTGTAGTTCCCACTGGTAGCTGCCAATTTTTTTTTTTTTTTTAAATAATAGTTGTTCTTGTCTTATCGGGCCCAGTGACGTGCAGTGAGGTCAGAGGCTGGTGAGGCAGTGGCTATGATACGCCAGAGAAGCATACACACATACATATTTTTATATATATATATATATATATATATATATATATATATATATACATACATATATATATATATATATATATATATATATACATACATATATATATATATACATACATATACACCTATATACATACACACACTAATTCTCTCAAACACACACACACTCACTCTCTCACACACACTCACACACTCACTCTCTCACACACACTCACTCTCTCACACACACTCACTCTCTCACACACTCTCTCACACACACACTCTCACACACACACACACTCTCTCACACACACACTCTCTCACACACACTCTCTCTCACACACACTCTCTCTCACACACACTCTCTCACACACTCTCTCTCACACACACACTCTCTCTCTCTCACACACTCTCTCTCTCTCTCACACACACTCTCTCTCTCACACACACACACTCTCATACTCACTCTCTCTCACACACACTCTCTTTCACACACACTCTCTTAATTGCACCACAAATAATAGCAGTAGTAAGATAACATGGAAATAAATAGAATAAAATCTGTGGCTGTATGCCCTAACAAATTTAAATTCAGTAATGACAATCCCAATCTGCTCCATATACATGATGGAGACTACACATAATCCATAACGTGGTGTACTAGATAGAGGCACTGGTTCTTTGTTGTTCCGTGTGAACTTCTTTTCTTTGTTTTTCTCCCTCAGTTATCCTCTGTTTCTAGGTGCAAGGAACAATCTCTGAGACATCAAGCTGTAATCATCTGATATAATGTGTATATCTACTCACAGTAAATATTCTCGATATCCGGCTCACAAAAACGATTCCACATTTATTAAAGCTCAACGCGTTTCCACGGACCCAGACGTCTTTTTCAAGAGCAGTTAAAAATAAAAGTGCTTTACATACCAATAAGCATACCTTACCGCTACACAGGCGGTCTTTATATACATGATTTGTTACCGGTACCTGATTCCCCATTGGAGGAGGAGCAGGTTCACACCCCATACAAAATAACCATATAAAACAGATATGCAAACCTATATTCTATCTAACATAAGTATAAAAAATGCATTCAAATTATTTAAAAACAATTTATTGTTAATACGTATTTTTGGAATCGTATTTCGCCGTTTTTTTCAGTTCCCTTTCGAGTCATTCTATTCTATCCGTTCCCATTCAGGTCCGATACAGGTCACCTGATCTTAGTTCTCCAATAGGAAGAAAAGCCAAATTTTATCAGTCACGTGATTTTGTTGTCCAATGAATAGTGTCTCTGTTAAGACTCGTTTCTTATAAGTAAATAAAAGACAACATGTTATTCACATTATTACAAACAGCAAACGTAATTTATACCAGATCTTCACGATCTCTTACATGCTTGAAGTGCACAAAAAATATATACATTATTAATCCTGTGAATAAACAAATGCTTTTCGCAAGCAACATTTTTTACGAGCAAGATCTTTACATTCTTTCTAGTGTCAAAATGTATCAACAGAAGCATCAGTCACACCAACCACGTGATTTTGTTGTCCAATGAATAGTGTCTCTATTAGGATTCGTTTCTTATGAATAAATAAAAGACAACATATTATTCACATTATTACAGACGGCAAACGTGGTTTATTCCAGATCTTCACAATGTCTTACATACTCAAAGTGCACACCAAAAAATTGCACTCCAAAAAATATATACATTATTGATCTAGTGAATGAACAAATATTTTTTGCAAGCAACACTTTTAACAAGCAAGATCTTTAAATTCTTTGGAATATCAAAATGTATCAACAGAAACATAAGTCACACCAGTATAAATAAACCAGAATAGACCTTTTTGTTATACGGGAATGTTTCCCTTCCAATCAGATATCGCATATTACAGTATGGTTTTAACCAATCTTTGCGCTATCTTTTCAAAGAAAAACATGTACAGTTATAAGATTGGTGAAAACCTCATGTTGGTTTCTACATCCAACTTAATTACCCACAAATTTATCAATTTATATTTTTGTTGATATACGTTGTATCTAAAAATTTCAATTTTTTTTGACTAATTAATTAGATATTTAAATTATGCACTATTTATATGCTGATCTTTTGCATATTTTTATTGAAAATTTATTTTCCTCTTTTTTTTATTATTTACTATTATTATATAAAAGCTGCTATTTTAGTGTCTTTATTTAAACCCCATTGTGAATATGTTTTGAGCATATGTATCCATTTTAGCTCCCTCTGATCTAATTGTTTTGTTACATTTCCTCCTCTCCAATGTATTTGTATTTTTTCTATCCCTATCCATAAAAAAGACTCTTTAGTAAAATTTTCACAGTTATTGCAATGTATTGGTACTCCATGATCTTTATGGTTTTTCTCTATTTTGTTTTGATGTTCCATAATTCTTGTTTTTAAAAACCTGGAGGTTTGTCCTAAATATTGAATTTTGCAGCCACATTGTAATAGATAGATAACATTTTTACTTACTATATTTTTTCCCAGTGATTGTGAAGCTGAATGTTTTATGTGTTCTCTTAGTGTAATTGCACCCTTTACATTTTCCACAGGTAAAAAAACAGTTATATTGCTTATTTGTAATGGTTTTTTAGGTGCAATTCCTTTTATTAGAGAAGGGGCTAATTTTTGTTTTAAATTTTGTCCCTTTCTATAGATTACTATAGGTTTCGTGGGTACTAAAGGCCCCAAAAGTTCATCTTCTTTTATAATATGCCAGTGTTTTTCAATGATTTTTTTTATATTTTTATGTTCAATGTTGAATGTAGTTACAAATTTGGGAAATTTATTGCAAAAGGAACTTTAATTTTTCTTGTTTTCTACTAGGGTTGATCTTATTTTGTTTTTTACTTCCTGTCTCTCATATTCTAGGGTCTTATGGTCATAGCCCTTCTGTATAAATCTTTCCTTGAGGATCTCAGTTTGTTGCTCATAATCCTCTATTTTACTGCAGTTTCTACGAATTCTAAGAAATTGACTTTTTGGTACAGACTTTAACCAATTTGGATGGTGACAGCTATCCTGTTCTATGTATGTATTTGTGTCACATTTTTTGAAAGAGGTTTTACTTTGTACTGTGTTAGCATTAATGTAGAGGGTTAGATCTAAAAAATGTATTTCTTGTTTATTGAATTCTGGTGTTAGTTTTACATTTTGATCGTACCCGTTAAGATGATTTACAAACTCCAATAGTCGTGTTTCCCCCCCTTTCCATATACAGATAATATTGTCTATGTATCTATGCCAGGACACCAGGTCTGCACCAAGATCAGCATTCTGCCATACATATTTTGTCTCAAAGTAATCCATATAAATGTTGGCAAAACTTGGTGCAAACCTGGTGCCCATGGCCGTTCCACATATCTGCAAATAATATTGGTCATTAAACCAAAAAAAATTATGGTACAAGATAAATTCAATGGCTCTAACCAAAAAATCTAATATTTTAGGATCCAGATCTTTATCTTCTGATAATTTCCATCTAACTGCCTCTATTCCTTTTTGGTGATCTATTATTGAATATAGAGAGGTCACATCCATAGTAGCCCATATATATTCTTCTTCCCATGTTACTTGATGCATGATTTGTAGGACATGTTTGGTGTCCTTTAGATGTGATTTGTCTTTTTGTGCATAAGGTTGTAAAAAATTATCTATAAATGCTGACAGGTTTGCTGTTAGGGAGTCTATCCCACTAATAATGGGCCCATTATTAGTGGGATAGACTCCCTAACAGCAAACCTGTGGTGCCGGTGGGGGGCTATCTGGGGGCGTGGTCAGTAGTGTACTAGTAGTAACTTAACAACACCAAACAATTCTTTTTTTTTAATAAATTATTATAAATTCTAAAAACGTTTTTTTTTATAATTTGACAGGGGAGGAGCTGCCTCCCTTGCCTCCTATCACTGCACGTCACTGATCGGGCCCCCTGTATTTACTGTAAATATTTCACATTCCATTGTTCTGTGTATATATCTATACATATGAAGTATATATATATATATATATATATAGGTATATATATATATATATATATATATACATACATATATTTTACCAAAATACTATCAGATATATGTAGAAATATGTATTTTTGAATAAATAGAAGATATTCTGCTATGTGAAAAACAATGGAATGTGAAATGTCGGATTAGTGCACCTGAGAACATGTGATTGGGTTTGCGCGCGAGTAGTTTTTAAGCATTTTTTTTGCTCTATTGACTGCTATGGGGAAACAGGTTATTGTGTGCATGATATTCTAAGTTTGGCTTTTGATGCTTGTAGGGTTAGTGTGCAAGCAAAAACTGTTTACTTTCAACTTGTAATACAAGCGCTCCTTCAAGCACAGTTAACACTTGAGTAGGAGCGTTAAATAACGCTCTACTTGTAATCTGGTCTTATATGGTGTATGTATGGTGTTTAGATTTTTTAAGTAGTTCAAATTGTCTACTTGTTCACGATATTAAAGGGATATTAAACTGTGGGACATACAGTAACTTCAACAGAATGTTTACTACTTACCGTGTTTTTCCTCCTGTGCCTGCAGCTCTATTTAGCGCTGTTATTTTAACCCTTTACAGTTGCTTTTAGGCAACGCGCCATGTGTTAGTTCTGGACTCTGCATATTCTTTCATATTCTTGCACCATGTGACTGAAATGATGAACATACACTCTTCAGTGATGATGACGTCTTTTTCACAGCTGTTAACGTGCTCTGACGTGGTGGCACCCAGTAAAAAAATGCAGAGCTTCCCCAACTGGCTACAGTAAGGGGTTAATATAGGGTAATGGCTTTAAAGAGAGCTATTGAGTAGTAATCATGCTATTGTAGCTGTGCCCAACAACTTAACCCCTTTGCTACCAGGGATTTCAAAGAAAGACTTGCCCAAAATACCAGTGAATTTGTAGCAATTTTGCTATCACTCCATTTAAACAGAAATAGAGCCTTGTCTTTTTATATACATATCAAAACTATATATGTTTTCTAGTAAACAACCCAAGGTATTGATCTAGGCCCATTTTGGTATATTTCAAGCCATCCTTTCATCGCCAAATGCCATCATATACTTTTTTTTATTTTTTTTTTCAACAAACTTTGGGTTTCTCACTAAAATGATTTACATACAGTTTGGCAGTTATAATCCAAATGGATAAGATTCTCTGTTGTCCCCTTTTTTAGAAATAGCAGACATGCATTGATTTTTGGTAAGTAGAAGGCCAGTAATTGCAGCTGCGCACCATACTTCAGAAATTCCTGGCAGTGAAGGGGTTAATTAGTTAGCTGGCAAGGGTTGTAGTATTCTCGTGTAAGGATTACCCTCCCAACTGACACCTCCCACCTCCCTGATCTCTCCCAAACTGCTCCCCCCCCCACCACCCATAGGCCTCTAGTTATCAAGCCGTCAACCTCAAATACGCCGGAATTCTGCAGCGTATTTGTGGCGAGGCTGATTCGCCTTAGTTATCAAAGGCTAGAGACCGGCAAAAGTAGAATTTTGAGACGTAAACTTCGATCTGCCGGACTCAGTCTGACACAGATCGATTCTTACGTCACTCCAGATGTTCCGCACACAAGTGCGGCACAATCTGACTACTTTTGCTAGTTATCAAAAAACTAGCAGGTACGCTCGGCACTTTTCCGGCCCAGCGTACCTGGTTTTCAATCCGCCGCCCTGGAGGCGGCGGATCCCATAGGAATCAATGGGAGTCTGACCATAGCGAAAGTACAAGTTCGCTGCTGCCAGACATCCCATTGATTTCTATGGGAGCTGTCTACACCTAACACCCTAACATGTACCCCGAGTCTAAACTCCCCTAATCTGTCCCCCCTACACCGCCACAACTAAATAAAGTTATTACCCCCTAAACCGCCACTCCCGGAGCCCACCGCAAGCTACTCTATACATATTAACCCCTAAACCGCCGCTCCCTGACCCTGCCACAACTATAATAAATGTATTAACCCCTAAACCGCCGCTCCCGGACACCGCCGCAACCTACATTATACCTAGTAACCCCTATCCTGCCCCCCCATACCGCCGCCCTCTATAATAAAGTTATTAACCCCTATCCTGCTGATCCTGCACCTCGCCGCAACTAAATAAATAGTTTAACCCCTAAACCGCCGCTCCCGGACACCGCCGCAACCTACATTATACCTAGTAACCCCTATCCTGCCCCCCCTATACCGCGCCCTCTATAATAAAGTTATTAACCCCTATCCTGCTGATCCCGCACCTCGCCGCAACTAAATAAATAGTTTAACCCCTAAACCGCCGCTCCCGGACCCCGCCGCAACCTATATTAAATTTATTAACCCCTAATCTGCCCCC
The DNA here is from genome assembly GCF_027579735.1 of Bombina bombina. Taxonomy (NCBI): domain Eukaryota; kingdom Metazoa; phylum Chordata; class Amphibia; order Anura; family Bombinatoridae; genus Bombina; species Bombina bombina. Next base: position 1,123,966,927 of record NC_069502.1, on the reverse strand, counting down.
CCTACACCGTCACTACCTATAATACATTTATTAACCCCTATCCTGCCCCCCACTACACCGCCGCCACTGTAAGAAATTTATTAAACCTAAGTCTAACACTAACCCTAACACCCCCCTAACTTAAATATTAATTAAATAAATCTAAATAATATTTCTATTATTAACTAAATTAATCCTATTTAAAACTAAATACTTACCTTTAAAATAAACCCTAATATAGCTACAATATAAATAATAATTATATTGTAGCTATCTTAGGATTTATTTTTATTTTATAGGTAACTTTCAATTTATTTTACCTAGGTACAATAGCTATTAAATAGTTATTAACTATTTAATAGCTACCTAGCTAAAATAAAGAGAAATTTACCCGTAAAATAAATCCTAACCTAAGTTACAATTACACCTAACACTACACTATACTTTAATAAATGATTCCTATTTAAAACTAAATACTTACCTGTAAAATAAACCCTAAGATAGCTACAATGTAATTAATAATTACTTTGTAGCTATTTTAGGATTTATATTTATTTTACAGGTAACTTTGTATTTATTTTAGCTAATTGAATAGTTATTAAATAGTTATTAACTATTTAATAACTACCTAGCTAAAAGAAATACAAAATTACCTGTAAAATAAATCCTAACCTAAGTTACAATTAAACCTAACACTACACTATCATTAAATAAATTGGCTGATCGGAACAGCCAATAGAATGCGAGCTCAATCTGATTGGCTGATCGGATCAGCCAATCGGATTGAACTTGATTCTGATTGGCTGATTCCATCAGCCAATCAGAATATTCCTACCTTAATTCCGATTGGCTGATAGAATGCTATCAGCCAATCGGAATTCGAGGGACGCCATCTAGGATGATGTCATTTAAAGGAACCGTCATTCGTCGTTCAGTCGTCGGCCAGGATGGATGTTCCGCGGTGGAGGTCTTCAGGATGCTGCCGCTTCGCTCCGGATGGATGCCGCTTGGATGAAGACTTCAATCGGATGGAAGACCTCTTCTGCCCCGCTTGGATGAAGACTTCAGCCGGATCATGGACCTCTTCAGCCCCCCGCTTGGGCTTGGATCAGGACATCGGAGGAGCTCTTCTGGACGGATCGGTGTGATACCCGGTGAGGTGAAGACAAGGTAGGATGATCTTCAGGGGCTTAGTGTTAGGTTTATTTAAGGGTGGTTTGGGTTAGATTAGGGGTATGTGGGTGGTGGGTTGTAATGTTGGGGGGCTTGGGTATTGTATGTTTTTTTTTACAGGCAAAAGAGCTGTATTTCTTGGGGCATGCCCCGCAAAGGGCCCTGTTCAGGGCTGGTAAGGTAAAAGAGCTTTGAACTTTAGTAATTTAGAATAGGGTAGGGCATTTTTTTATTTTGGGGGGCTTTGTTATTTTATTAGGGGGTTTAGAGTAGGTGTAATTAGTTTAAAATTGTTGTAATATTTTTCTTATGTTTGTAAATATTTTTTTATTTTTTGTAACTTAGTTCTTTTTTATTTTTTGTACTTTAGCTAGTTTATTTAATTGTATTTATTTGTAGCAATTGTATTTAATTAATTTATTGATAGTGTAGTGTTAGGTTAATTGAAGGTAATTGTAGGTAGTTTATTTAATTAATTTATTGATAGTCTAGTGTTAGGTTTATTTGTAACTTAGGTTAGGATTTCTTTTACAGGTAAATTTATAATTATTTTAACTATTTTAGCTATTAAATAGTTCTTAACTATTTAATAGCTATTGTACCTGGTTAAAATAAATACAAAGTTACCTGTAAAATAAATATAAATCCTAAAATAGCTATAATATAATTATAATTTATATTGTAGCTATATTAGGATTTATTTTACAGGTAAGTATTTAGCTTTAAATAGGAATAATTTATTTAATAAGAGTTAATTAATTTCGTTAGATTTAAATTATATTTAACTTAGGGGGGTGTTAGTATTAGGGTTAGACTTAGCTTTAGGGGTTAATACATTTATTAGAATAGCGGCGAGATTCGGTCGGCAGATTAGGGGTTAATAATTGAAGTTAGGTGTCGGCGATCTTAGGGAGGGCAGATTAGGGGTTAATACTATTTATTATAGGGTTAGTGAGGCGGATTAGGGGTTAATAACTTTATTATCGTAGCGCTCAGGTCCGGTCGGCAGATTAGGGGTTAATAAGTGTAGGCAGGTGGAGGCGACGTTGAGGGGGGCAGATTAGGGGTTAATAAATATAATATAGGGGTCGGCGGTGTTAGGGGCAGGAGATTAGGGGTACATAAGGATAACGTAGGTGGCGGCGCTTTGTGGTCGGCAGATTAGGGGTTAATAAGTGTAGGCAGGTGGAGGCGACATTGTGGGGGGCAGGTTAGGGGTTAATAAATATAATATAGGGGTCGGCGGTGTTAGGGGCAGCAGATTAGGGGTACATAAGTATAACGTAGGTGGCGGTCGGCAGATTAGGGGTTAAAAATTTTTTTCAGAGTGTCGGCGATGTGGGGGGACCTCGGTTTAGGGGTACATAGGTAGTTTATGGGTGTTAGTGTACTTTAGAGCACAGTAGTTAAGAGCTTTATAAACCGGCGTTAGCCCAGAAAGCTCTTAACTACTGACTTTTTTCCTGCGGCTGGAGTTTTGTCGTTAGATGTCTAACGCTCACTTCAGAAACGACTCTAAATACCGGAGTTATAAAAATCCCATTGAAAAGATAGGATACGCAATTTACGTAAGGGGATCTGCGGTATGGAAAAGTCGCGGCTGGAAAGTGAGCGTTAGACCCTATTTTGAGTGACTCCAAATACCGGAGTTAGCCTAAAACCAGCGTTAGGAGCCTCTAACGCTGGCTTTCACGGCTAACGCCAAACTCCAAATCTAGGCCTTAGGGTTTATTTTACAGGTAAGTATTTAGTTTTAAATAGGAATAATTTATTTAAGTGTAGTGTAGTGTTAGGTGTAATTGTAACTTAGGTTAGTTTTTATTTTACAGGTAAATTTCTCTTTATTTTAGCTAGGTAGCTATTAAATAGTTAATAACTATTTAATAGCTATTGTACCTAGTTAAAATAAATTGAAAGTTACCTGTAAAATAAAAATAAATCCTAAGATAGCTACAATATAATTATTATTTATATTGTAGCTATATTATAGGTAAGTATTTAGTTTTAAGTAGGATTAATTTAGTTGATAATAGAAATATTATTTAGATTTATTTAATTAATATTTAAGTTAGGGGGGTGTTAGGGTTAGTGTTAGACTTAGGTTTAGGGGTTAATACATTTATTACAGTGGCGGTGGTGTAGTGGGGGGCAGGATAGGGGTTAATAAATGTATTATAGGTGGCAACGGTGTAGGGGGGGCAGATTAGGGGTTAATAAATTTAATATAGGTTGCGGCAGGGTCCGGGAGCGGCGGTTTAGGGGTTAAACTATTTATTTAGTTGCGGCGAGGTGCGGGATCAGCAGGATAGGGGTTAATAACTTTATTATAGAGGGCGACGGTATAGGGGGGGCAGGATAGGGGTTACTAGGTATAATGTAGGTTGCGGCGGTGTCCGGGAGCGGCGGTTTAGGGGTTAATACATTTATAAGAGTTGTGGCGGGGTCTAGGAGTGGCGGTTTAGGGGTTAGTAACTTTATTTAGTTGCGGGGGGCTCCGGGGGCGCCGGTATAGGGGGTAGAACAGTGTAGTTTAGTGTGGATGCTTAGTGACAGGCTAGCAAGAAAGCTGTAAAAAAGCCGAAGAGCAGCGAGATCGGATGAGTGATAACTCTGACAGTCCGCTGCTCATCGCCCCGTACTTGGTGCGCGGCTTTTTGACAGCTTTTTTGATAACTTTGGCGAATTTTTTCAGGTCCGCGGCGGCGATGGTAGGCGAGCTTAGGCAGGCGTATTGGGCCGGCGAAGGCAGGAAAGTTGACACGTTGATAACTACCCCCCATTGTCTTCATCACCATCTTAGGCACTTACAGACAATCTGCCAGAATTAAGTTTTTTTTTTTAATAAATTAATTTCTGCAGTGTAAGATCCCCCTTACCACCTTCCTGATCCCTTCCAAACTATCTCTAAACGTCCCCCCTCCTAATGGTATCCACCATCTTAGGTACTGCCAGACTCTAGATGGTCTTTTGTTATTAGGTACAAATTTCTTCCCCCATTTGTAACGCTTTTGTTGGTGAAATTTGACAGATCCTTGGTAAGTTTAGACTGTTTGTTGTCTTTGATTTCTGCCTCATACTTATCCAGTTCCTTTTGATATTTCTTATATCTAGTTTCAAAGTCTGCCATATTTTCAAATTCCTTTGGTTAATTATTTCTTCTAGTCTGTCATATTCAGCACTATCATGTTTAATTAATATTCTCATTATTCTGACTAAACATTCAGATAATTCTTCTTCTACGTTATAGAAGGAGGTGTCATATAATGTGGAAAGGATATATAAAGCCGCGGATGGCTTTATATATCAGGATGGCAGAGATTTAGATTGGATTAGCCACACGATGACATTATAGAAGGAGGTGTTATATAACGTGGAAAGGATATATAAAGCCGCATAAGTAGCGGTTCCTCCACTACTGAAAAAGCCAGTTAGGCGAAACATGTTAAGGGGGTTTTCTATCATGGTAGATGGGTGCCCTGTTTTTTAACTTAAGCTAGCAATACTTGAGTGTATTAATATACTTTTATCTGAACCAGCTAATGAATAACAGTGATAATTTAAACTAACAGAGTCATTTGCAAGAAAAGGATATTTGGGTGTAGTTTTAGTGATCACTATGCATTGATTTTTTCTGAATTAGAAGCCGATCCACAAATAGCGGCAGTTAATTGTGTTAACTGGGAAATTTGTAAGGGAAAGGTATATGGAAGTAACCTCAGCAGCCATTAGACAGATATTGTTTTTGTCCTTCACATTTATAACAGTACTTAGCCGAATTATATTTACTATGGACATATGAGATTTCTGTCACAGTTTATATTAATTGCAGGAGATGTAAAGTAGTGAATGTACAGCCTGTATAACATTGTAAATTAGCTGTCCCCTCAAAATAACTCAACTCACAGCCATTAATGTCTAAACCAATGGCAACAAAAGTGAATACACCCCTAAGTGGAAATGTCCAAATTGTGCCCAATTAGCCATTTTCCCTCCCCGGTGTCATGTGACTCATTAGTGTTACAAGGTCTCAGGTATGAATGGGGAGCAGGTGTGTTAAATTTGGTGTTATCGCTCTCACACTCTCTTATACTGGTCACTGGAAGTTTAACATGGCACCTCATGACAAAGAACTCTCTGAGGATCTGAAAAAAAGAATTGTTGCTCTACATAAAGATGGCCTAGGCTATAAGAAGATTGCCAAGACCCTGAAACTGTGCTGCAGCATAGTGGGCAAGACCATACAGCAGCGGTTTCACAGGACAGGTTCCACTCAGAACATGCCTCGCCATGGTCGACCAAAAAAGTTGAGTGCACGTGCTCAACATCATATCCAGAGGTTGTCTTTGGGAAATAGACGTATGAGTGCTGCCAGCATTGCTGCCGAAGTTGGAGGGGTGGGAGGTCAGTCTGTCAGCGCTCAGACCATACGCCGCACACTGCATCAAATTGGTCTGCATGGCTGTCGTCCCAGAAGGAAGCCTCTTCTAAAGATGATGCACAAGAAAGCCCGCAAACAGTTTGCTGAAGACAAGCAGACTAAGGACATGGATTACCATGTCCTGTGGTCTGATGAGATCAAGATAAACTTATTTGGTTCAGATTTTGTCAAGCATGTGTGGCGGCAACCAGGAGAGGAGTACAAAGACAAGTGTGTCTTGCCTACTGTCAAGCATGGTGGTGGGAGTGTCATGGTCTGGGCATGCATGAGTGCTACCGGCACTGTGGAGCTACAGTTCATTGAGGGAACCATGAATGCCAACATGTACTGTGACCTACTGAAGAAGAGCATGATTCCCTCCCTTTAGAGACTGGACCGCAGGGCAGTATTCCAACATGATAACGACCCCAAACACACCTCCAAGATGACCACTATCTTGCTAATGAAGCTGAGGGTAAAGGTGATGGACTGACCAAGCATGTCTCCAGACCTAAACCCTATTGAGCATCTGTGGGGCATCCTCAAACGGAAGGTGGGGAGTGCTCTGTGATGTCGTCATGGAGGAGTGGAAGAGGACTCCAGTGGCAACCTGTGAAGCTCGGGTGAACTTCATGCCCTAGAGGGTTAATGCAGTGCTGGAAAATAATGATGACCACACAAAATATTGACACTTTGGGCCCAATTTTAATATTTCCACTTGGGGGTGTATTCACTTTTGTTGCCAACGGTTTAGACATTAATGGCTGTGTGTTGAGTTATTTTGAGGGGACAGCAAATTTACACTGTTATACAGGCTGTACACTCACTACTTTACATTGTAGCAAAGTGTCATTTCTTCAGTGTTGTCACATGAAAAGATATAATAAAATATTTACAAAATTGTGAGGGGTGTACTCACTTTTGTGAGATATTGGCCTCTAGTTATCAACGTGTCTACTTTACCTGCCATCGCCGGCCCAATACGCCAGCCTAAGCTCGCTTACCATCGCCACCGCGGACCTTAAAAATCTCGCCAAAGTTATCAATAAATCTGTCAAAAAGCCGCGCACCAAGTACGGGGCGATGAGCAGCAGACTATGTTAGTTATCACTCATCCGATCTCGCTGCTCTTTGGCTTTTTGACAGCTTTATTGACAAGCTGTCACTAAGCACCCACACTAACTACACTGTTCTACCCCCTATACCGGCGCCACCGGAGCCCCCCGCAACTAAATAAAGTTAGTAACCCCTAAACTGCCGCTCCCGGACACCGCCGCAACTATAATAAATGTATTAACCCCTAAACCGCCACTCCCGGAGCCCACCGCCACCTACATTATACCTAGTAACCCCTATCCTGCCCCCCCTATACCGCCGCCACCTATAATAAATTTATTAACCCCTATCCTGCCGATCCTGGACCCTGCCGCAACTAAATAAATTGTTTAACCCCTAAACCGCCGCTCCCGGACCCCGCCGCCACCCATATTAAACTTATTAACCCCTAATCTGCCCCCCTACACCGTCACCACCTATAATAAATTTATTAACCCCTATCCTGCCCCCCTACACCGCCACAACTATAATAAAATTATTAACCCCTAAACCTAAGTCTAACCCTAACCCTAACACCCCCTAACTTAAATATTAATTAAATACATCTAAATAAATTTGACTCTTATTAAATTAATTATTCCTATTTAGGGTTAGAGTAGGGGTATGTGGGTGGTGGGTTTTAATGTTGGGGGGGGTTGTATTTTATTTTTACAGGCAAAAGAGCTGTTTTCTTTGGGGCATGCCCCGCAAAAGGCCCTTTTAAGGGCTGGTAAGGTAATAGAGCTGGTAACTTTTTAATGTAGAATAGGGTAGGGCATTTTTTTATTTTGGGGGGCTTTGCTATTTTATTAGGGGGCTTAGATTAGGTGTAAGTAGCTTAAAATTGTTGTAATATTTTTAAAATGTTTGTAACATTTCTTTTATTTTTTTGTAACTTAGCTTTTTTTATTTTTTGTACTTTAGTTAGTTTATTTAATTGTATTTAATTGTAGTTATTTGTAGCTAATTTATTTAATTAATTTAATGATAGTGTAGTGTTAGGTTTAATTGTAACTTAGGTTAGGATTTATTTTACAGGTAATATGATTGGCTGATCCAATCAGCCAATCAGATTGAGCTTGCATTCTATTGGCTGTCCCGATCAGCCAATAGAATGCGAACTCAATCTGATTGGCTGATTGGATCAGCCAATCAGATTTTTCCTACCTTAATTCCGATTGGCTGATAGAATCCTATCAGCCAATTGGAATTCGAGGGACGCCATCTTGGATAACGTCACTTAAAGGAACCGTCATTCGTCATTCAGTCGTCGGTGGATGAAGTTGGCTCCGCGTAGGCTCGTCTGAAGATGGCTCCGCTCCGCTCCGGATGGATGAAGATTGAAGACGCCGCCTGGATGATGACTTCAATCGGATGGAAGACTTCTTCAGCGCCCCTTGGATGATGACTTCTGCCTCTCCGGATCTCCTCTTTGGTTCCATCGGTGGTCGGCTGGCTGAAGACGGCTAAAGGTAGGATGATCTTCAGGGGGGTAGTGTTAGGTTTATTTAAGGGGGGTTTGGGTTAGAGTAGGGGTATGTGGGTGGTGGGTTTTAATGTTGGGGGGGTTGTATTTTATTTTTACAGGCAAAAGAGCTGTTTTCTTTGGGGCATGCCCCGCAAAAGGCCCTTTTAAGGGCTGGTAAGGTAATAGAGCTGGTAACTTTTTAATGTAGAATAGGGTAGGGCATTTTTTTTATTTTGGGGGGCTTTGTTATTTTATTAGAGGGCTTAGATTAGGTGTAAGTAGCTTAAAATTGTTGTAATATTTTATTTATACTTTATACTTTTATTTTTTTGTAGCTTAGCTTTTTTTATTTTTAGTTAGTTTATTTAATTGTATTTAATTGTAGTTATTTGTAGCTAATTTATTTAATTAATTTAATGATAGTGTAGTGTTAGGTTTAATTGTAACTTAGGTTAGGATTTATTTTACAGGTAATTTTCTATTTCTTTTAGCTAGGTAGTTATTAAATAGTTAATAACTATTTAATAACTATTCTAACTCGCTAAAATAAATACAAAGTTACCTGTAAAATAAATATAAATCCTAAAATAGCTACAATGTAATTATTAATTACATTGTAGCTATCTTAGGGTTTATTTTACAGGTAAGTATTTATTTTTAAATAGGAATAAATTATTTAAGTATAGTGTAGTGTTAGGTGTAATTGTAACTTAGGTTAGTTTTTATTTTACAGGTTAATTTCTCTTTATTTTAACCAGGTAGCTATTAAATAGTTAACTATTTAATAGCTATTGTCCTAGTTAAAATAAATTGAAATTTGCCTGTAAAATAAAAATAAATCCTAAGATAGCTACAATAAAATTATTATTTATATTGTAGCTATATTAGGGTTTATTTTAAAGGCTTAGTATTTAGTTTTAAATAGGAATAATTAATTTAATAAGAGTTAAATTTATTTAGATGTATTTAATTAATATTTAAGTTAGGGGGGTGTTAGGGTTAGACTTAGGTTTAGGGGTTAATAATTTTATTATAGTTGCGGCGGTGTAGGGGGGGCAGGATAGGGGTTAATAAATGTATTATAGGTGGCAACGGTGTAGAGGGGGCAGGATAGGGTTAATAAGTTTAATATAGGTTGCAGCGGTGTAGGGGGGGCAGGATAGGGGTTAATACATTTATTATAGGTTGCGGCAGTGTAGGGGGGCAGGATAGGGGTTACTAGGTATAATGTAGGTGGCGGTGGGCTCCGGGAGTGGCGGTTTAGAGGTTAATACATTTATTATAGTTGTGGCGGTGTCTGGGAGCGGCGGTTTAGGGTTTACTAACTTTATTTAGTTGCGGGGGACTCCGGGGGCGCCGGTATAGGGGGTAGAACAGTGTAGTTAGTGTGGGTGCTTAGTGACAGCTTGTCAATAAAGCTGTTAAAAAGCCGAAGAGCAGCGAGATCGGATGAGTGATAACTATCACAGTCTGCTGCTCATCACCCCGTACTTGGTGCGCGGCTTTTTGACAGATTTATTGATAACTTTGGTGAGATTTTTAAGGTCCGCAGTGGCGATGGTAGGCGAGCTTAGGTGGGCGTATGTATAATGTAGCTTGTGGTTTGCTCCGGGAGCGGTGGTTTAGGGGGTAATAAATTTATTTAGTTGCGTCGGTGTAGGGGGGCAGATTAGGGGTGTTTAGACTCGGGGTACATGTTAGGGTGTTAGGTGCAGACGTTTCCCATAGGAATCAATGGGATGTCGGGCAGCAGCGAACATGAACTTTCGCTATGGTCAGACTCCCATTGATTCCTATGGGATCCGCCGCCTCCAGGGCGGCGGTTTGAAAACCAGGTACGCTGGGCCTGAAAAGTGCAGAGCGTACCTGCTAGTTTTTTGATAACTCACAAAAGTAGTCAGATTGTGCCGAACTTGTGTGCGGAACATCTGGAGTGACGTAAGAATCGATCTGTGTCGGACTGAGTCCGGCGGATCGAAGCTTACGTCACAAAATTCTACTTTTGCCGGTGTAAAGGGCTTGATAACTAAGGCGAATCAGCCCCGCCACAAATACGCTGCGGAATTCCAGCGTATTTGAGGTTGACGGCTTGATAACTAGAGGACATTGTGTATATATACTGTCAATATATATATATATATATATATATATATATATATATATATATATACATACACACACACACACAAACATGATTATTTATAGGTATAGATATATACAGGAATATCTATTTAAAAATACATAGAACATATTCTGCTATGTGCAGAACATTGAAATGTGAATTATGTACAGTAAATGCATAGTTAAAACCTTTATTAAATATGAATATTGCATAAATATGCTTTTACATGTTTTTATATACTTAACTGCTAAGAGCTCCAATGCACTTCTATATATGTCTATATGTGTACATATTTATTCATGTGTTTATATGCGCATATATGTCTGTAAATACATATATAACCATATAAATAAATACATAAATACATATGTAATATAAACAAATATATATATATATATACATACATATACATTTTTATAAATGTATATGTATGCATCTCTATGTTGAAGCCCTTTGTCTGCCTTCTTTTCTAACACCTGCAATCTCATATCTTTGAGCCATTATACATTTTGTGTGCAATATTTATTTTTAAGAATTGTTATAATTAGGGTTGCACCGATACCATTTTTTTATGACCGAGTACAAGTACTGATACTTGTTTTCAAATACTCGCCGATACCAATTACCGATACTTTTTTTTTTAATGTCATGTGACATTTTACCAAGCACAATACAGTCATAATAATAATTATTTAAGATTCCTTAAAGGACTGTAATTCAAAAGATATTATGAAATAATAAAACAGTTTTATTTGTCACAAAGTTCACTGAACATGTTTATAAATAAAAAATATTACAATAAAATATTAAATTTAAAGGGGTGATGCAATTGGGTTGTAGGGCTGTTATATAACATTAATTTGACATTTGTATGGAGGTTCAACTCTAAGTTGAACAGTCTTTCACTTTCCACACTACTGCATGGGGCAGAAAGATATTTTTGGCCCATTTTAGCCAGAGCTGGAAATCTGTTTATTAACTGCCCAGTACTTCAGGGGTTTGTACAGTGATCTCTCCTACAATAATACAAATAACAGCAATTTGTATTGGCAGAACAGTAGAAAACAATTTTTAGTTTAGTCTCCACTCCAGTTAAAAAATGAAATGGGAACATGCAGTTTGAAAAAAATGCCACAAGATAGCATATGGGTAGGAAGTGGAGGTATCGGTTTAAGTATCGGTGCATTTGCACGAGTACAAGTACTCATGCAAATACTTGGTATCGGTATCGATACCGATACTAGTATCGGTATCGGTGCAACCCTAGTTATAATAACACATTTCTTTATTAGATAGTGTTATTATGAGTGTAACTATACTTTGTAATGAAATTTGTATGTGTTTTGTGCAACTTTTATGTTTCGTGAAACAGTTATCCAGAGCCCTAAAGTTGAGGAAATCATTTTAGTGTAAATCGCAATTGCGCTCAAGCAAACGCGTTTACTTTTAACTCATATTATGAGCGGTAATCCTTATGAGCGCAAACTCTCGCGATATACCCCTTATCAATCGGGCGCAAATGTTTGTGCTCCACTCCTATTCTAGCCCTTAATTGGAAAAATACAGTGAAACCATTTTTGTGAACGACAAATACATATAATCAGGGGCAGATATCCATAACTCATTGAAGGATTTCTGACAATTAAAAGCTCCAATCCTCATACTATGGGGCCAAATTATCAAGCTCCGAATGAAGCTTGATGCCCCTGTTTTCGTGCGTGCCTTCAGGCTCGCCGGAATCAGCAGTTATGAAGCAGCGACCTAAAGACCGCTGCTCCATAACTGATCCGCTGCCTCTGAGGCTGTGGTCTTCAATCTGCCCGATCCTATACGTTTGAGCTGATTGACACCCCCTGCTAGTGGTCGATTGGCCGTGAATCTGCAGGGGGCAACATTGCACAAGCAGTTCTGGTGAACTGCTTGTGCAATGATAAATGCTGACAGCGTATGCTGTCAGCATTCAGCGATGGCTGTCGAACATGATACGCTACAGCGTATCATGTCGGACAGACATTGATAAATTGGCCCATATATATTTTCTGCAGTTATCCCTACAGGTATGCTCCTTGACACCTTGATTTGTGTCTAATCTTGTGGTCTCATCATATCTTTGAAAAACAGTACAACATCCTGATAAAAAAGTATAGTAAAGTACATATCCTTATGTTTATCTATGCCATATGTCATTAAGCTGTTATAAATCTTTATATGCACCTCAGATGTCTCATGGCCAATGGTAGCTGGGGATTACATCATCTCTGTAGCATGAAACGGAACATTGCCTTCTTGTTCTATAAGGATTTTTTTACTCTTTCAGGATTTATACATATTTTTTTTCACTTTCAGGTCTGAATCCAGCGTTACATAGCAATGCTTCGTCCTTATGTCCTATAATATCTCTGTCTGCAGCTGTTACAAAGAAATATCCAAAGAAAGTCTCCTTAAATATTCAGTTGTGTCTCTGCTTGCAACATCAATTCTGGACACATCATGTTGTAAGCATATATGGGCACCATGCGGGTAACTGCTATCTATAATATTGATAATTATGTCAGTGGTATGGCCTGATACATATATCTTCTGCTACAACATAGAAAGTTGGGGACATTAAAGCTTTCAAACATAATCTTAGCCATCGTCTTGTAGTACTTAAAATGATTAAAAAATAACCCTGTCATCGGCACAGCCCTTTAATAGGATTTTAGCTGAAGTTCTCAATTAAATAAGGCCTAGATTCGGAGTTTGGCGGTAGCCGTGAAAACCAGCGTTAGAGGCTCCTAACGCTGCTTTTAGGCTAACTCCGGTATTTGGAGTCACTCAAAAAAGGGTCTAACGCTCACTTTTCAGCAGCGACTTTTCCATACCGCAGATCCCCTTACGTCAATTGCGTATCCTATCTTTTCAATGGGATCTTTCTAACTCCGGTATTTAGAGTCGTGTCTGAAGTGAGCCTTAGAATTCTAACGACAAAACTCCAGCCGCAGAAAAAAGTCAGTAGTTAAGAGCTTTTTGGGCTAACGCCGGTTCATAAAGCTCTTAACTACTGTACTCTAAAGTACACTAACACCCATAAACTACCTATGTACCCCTAAACCGAGGTCCCCCCACATCGCCGCCACTCGATTAAATTTTTTTAACCCCTATTCTGCCGACCGCCACCTACGTTATACTTATGTACCCCTAATCTGCTGCCCCTAACACCGCCGACCCCTGTATTATATTTATTAACCCCTAACCTGCCCCCCACAACGTCGCCGCCAGCTACCTACAATAATTAACCCCTAATCTGCCGACCGCAAAGCGCCGCCACCTACATTATAGCTATGTACCCCTAATCTGCTGCCCCTAACACCGCCGACCCCTATATTATATTTATTAACCCCTAATCTGCCCCCCTCAACGTCGCCTCCACCTGCCTACACTTATTAACCCCTAATCTGCCAAGCGGACCGCACCGCTACTATAATAAAGTTATTAACCCCTAATCCGCCTCACTAACCCTATAATAAATAGTATTAACCCCTAATCTGCCCTCCCTAACATCGCCGACACCTAACTTCAATTATTAACCCCTAATCTGCCGACTGGAGCTCACCGCTATTCTAATAAATGGATTAACCCCTAAAGCTAAGTCTAACCCTAACACTAACACCCCCCTAAATTAAATATAATTTTAATCTAACGAAATTAATTAACTCTTATTAAATAAATTATTCCTATTTAAAGCTAAATACTTACCTGTAAAATAAATCCTAATATAGCTACAATATAAATTATAATTATATTGTAGCTATTTTAGGATTAATATTTATTTTACAGGCAACTTTGTAATTATTTTAACCAGGTACAATAGCTATTAAATAGTTAAGAACTATTTAATAGCTACCTAGTTAAAATAATTACAAAATTACCTGTAAAATAAATCCTAACCTAAGTTACAATTAAACCTAACACTATACTATCATTAAATGAATTAAATAAAATACCTACAATTACCTACAATTAAACCTAACACTACACTATCAATACATTAATTAAATACAATATCTACAAATAACTACAATGAAATAAACTAACTAAAGTACAAAAAATAAAAATGAACTAAGTTACAAAAAATAAAAAAATATTTACAAACATAAGAAAAATATTACAACAATTTTAAACTAATTACACCTACTCTAAGCCCCCTAATAAAATAACAAAGACCCCCAAAATAAAAAATGCCCTACCCTATTCTACATTTAAAAGATGATGGATCGCCAGCCCCCCGCTTGGGTTGGATGAAGATTTTGGAGCCAGGACGGATCGGTGATACCTGGTGAGGTGAAGACAAGGTAGGATGATCTTCAGGGGCTTAGTGTTAGGTTTATTTAAGGGGGGTTTGGGTAGGATTAGGGGTATGTGGGTGGTGGGTTGTAATGTTGGGGAGGGGGTATTGTATGTGTTTTTTTACAGGCAAAAGAGCTGAACTTCTTGGGGCATGCCCCGCAAAGGGCCCTGTTCAGGGCTGGTAAGGTAAAAGAGCTTTGAACTTTAGTAATTTAGAATAGGGTAGGGCATTTTTTATTTTGGGGGTCTTTGTTATTTTATTAGGGGGCTTAGAGTAGGTGTAATTAGTTTAAAATTGTTGTAATATTTTTCTTATGTTTGTAAATATTTTTTTATTTTTTTAACTTAGTTCTTTTATTTTTTGTACTTTAGTTAGTTTATTTCATTGTAGTTATTTGTAGATATTGTATTTAATTAATGTATTGATAGTGTAGTGTTAGGTTTAATTGTAGATAATTGTAGATATTGTATTTAATTAATTTAATGATAGTATAGTGTTAGGTTTAATTATAACTTAGGTTAGGATTTATTTTACAGGTAATTTTGTTATTATTTTAACTAGGTAACTATTAAATAGTTCTTAACTATTTAATAGCTATTGTACCTGGTTAAAATAAATACAAAGTTACCTGTAAAATAAATATTAATCCTAAAATAGCTACAATGTAATTATAATTTATATTGTAGCTATCTTAGGATTTATTTTACAGGTAAGTATTTAGCTTTAAATAGGAATAATTTATTTAATAAGAGTTAATTAATTTCGTTAGATTAAAATTATATTTAATTTAGGGGGGTGTTAGTGTTAGGGTTAGACTTAGCTTTAGGGGTTAATCCATTTATTAGAATAGCGGTGAGCTCCGGTCGGCAGATTAGGGGTTAATAATTGAAGTTAGGTGTCGGCGATGTTAGGGAGGGCAGATTAGGGGTTAATACTATTTATTATAGGGTTAGTGAGGCGGATTAGGGGTTAATAACTTTTTTATAATAGCGGTGCGGTGCGGTCGGCAGATTAGGGGTTAATAAGTGTAGGCAGGTGGAGGCGACGTTGTGGGGGGCAGATTAGGGGTTAATAAATATAACATAGGGGTCGGCGGTGTTAGGGGCAGCAGATTAGGGGTACATAGGGATAATGTAAGTAGCGGCGGTTTACGGAGCGGCAGATTAGGGGTTAAAAATAATATGCAGGGGTCAGCGATAGCGGGGGCGGCAGATTAGGGGTTAATAAGTGTAAGGTTAGGGGTGTTTAGACTCGGGGTACATGTTAGGGTGTTAGTTGCAGACGTAGGAAGTGTTTACGCATAGCAAACAATGGGGCTGCGTTAGGAGCTGAACGTGGCTTTTTTGCAGGTGTTAGGTTTTTTTTTCAGCTCAAACAGCCCCATTGTTTTCTATGGGGGAATCGTGCACGAGCACGTTTTTGAGGCTGGCAGCGTCCGTAAGCAACTCTGGTATCGAGAGTTGGAGTGGCGTTAAAAATGCTCTACGCTCCTTTTTTGGAGCCTAACGCTGACATTATATGGACTCTCAATACCAGAGTTATTTTAAAGGTGCAGCCAGAAAAAAGCCGGCGTTAGCTACGCGGGTCCTTACCGACAAAACTCCAAATCTAGCCGTAAGAGTTTCCAGATTTTTCCCATTTCATCCAAATAGGTTACTATACTGTAAAGTTTAATTAGATAGTTCAGGATTCCACTTCTGACTTCAGCCTTTTCTCCAATGCAGTATTCATCATGACTTGCTCCAACTATAGATGACCTTGACCTGGAATGTCTAACAATGGTGCAAATAACATTTAATAACTTATTTTAAGTAATGTCCTTTGCATACCCAGGCTTGCATGATGCTGACCCCTTATAAAAAACAGCTGTTAAATCTAAGATCTTGAAATCAAATATTCAATGCACTGTAGTTTGAAAGAAAGTAAAAGTCAGAATAGACTCTGAATTTCTAGTGTCTAAGAAGGAAAATGATCAGGGGCGGAACTACGGGGGGTGCAGAGGTTGCAACTGCCCAGCTTCAGCCAAAAAATGAAAAAAAAAAAATGTTTCCTTCCTAAGATAGAGAGAGAGTCCAGGCTTCATTCCTTACTGTTGGAAAATACAACACCTGGCTACCAGGAGGAGGCAAAGACACCCCAGCCAAAGGCTTAAATATCCCTCCCACTTCCATATTTACCCCAGTCATTCTTTGCCTTTTGTCACTTTATGCGGTGGCAGAGAAGTGGCAGAAGATTCGGAGAGTCCTGAAAAAGGGTATCTGCCCATAGAGATAGGACTGGAGTTTTAAGTAGTCATGTTAACCTCTCAGTGAGAGTATTGATGAAAGTTAGACTCTGGAGATGCAGGGAAAGTTTTTCTGGGAAACCATCCAGACTACTGCTAACAGCTCCTAGGCAATCAGTGTTGACGAGTTACACTGCCTGCTTTCTTTCACTAAAGTTCATGTCAGGAGTGCTGCTATAAGACTGTCACACTTGAGAGGCTGTGTTCTTTTCAACAGCATGGATCCTGGAGGTAAGATCGTTTTAATTTTTACACATAAAACGCTATAACAGGGTCACAGTGTGGCTCATTTATACCTTGATAGGATCCAGGGTTAATATCCTCTGAAGGGAGGTTATTGAACAGTTGTGGTTAATTTATCAGTGTATCAATTATTTACATGCTGCTTTGTGTGATTTTTTCCTGGACTGATAGACTGTGTGTTTTTGGCTGGAACAAACAGGTTTTACTTTTAAGTTTCACTTTCATTTTTGAAAGTGTTGCACAGCTCCTATTACTTGCTGTACTTGTAATAACAGGGGAAGTACTGTCTTGCACTCCATGTGACCGGGTGTGATCTATGTTCATTTCCTTCATTGCGGCTGAGACTTGAACCTGAGGAGAGCGTTTCCTCTGTTAACTGTCTGGGTCTAGGAGGTGGTGAGTGCTCCAGCCATTGGGAGTATAAAGGTGCAGCTTTCTACAACAAAAAACATTTTTATTTGTGTCCTTCTGTGGGTAAAACCTGAGCTATGGAGGACTCTGACATGTTAGAAGATATTCCTTCTGTACTAAATCATACCTGTTTATATTGTGAGGAGGCCATGTTTTTTTCGCCTACTCAATTATGTTCCACATGCCTTAACACCGTTATAAAGTCTAAGAAGGGAGACAAGCCTGCTAAGGCTCTTAGTCCCTCTGAGCTGTCTACCTCTCAGGACTCGGCATCCCATGAGATCACTACCCTTGCTACATTCTCCACTCCACATGCAGTTCCCCGTAGCACATCTAATCCTCCATCCGGAGGAAGCCTTCTTCCTGCGGACTTTGCCGCGCAGTTACAAACGGCGGTGTCTGCGGCCCTCAGTTCATTACCTCACTCTAACAAATGCAAGAGAAAGGTTAAACATAGCTCTCCTGACTTGGAGTCATCTAAATATTTATTGGATTTAGCAATTATGTCCTAGTTATACAATGATGAGTTAACCTTTGTAGCTTCAGAGGGTGAACTTTCTGGGTCAGAGTCCTTAGCGTCTAAGCCTCCTGCTGTGGAGGAACCATCCTTTAAATTTAAATTGAGCACTTGCGTTTTTATTAAAGGAGGTTCTGTCTACGTTAGAGGTTTCCTGAGGCCACGCTGCCTGAAGAACCTATGATACCAAAGTTAGACAGCGTTTACGAAGACAGGAAAGTTCCTTTGACTTTTCATGTGCCGGTTAAGATGGCGAACATTATTAAGAACGAATGGGAAAGAATTGGTTCTTCCTTTTCCCCCGTTTACTTTTAAAAAATGGTTCCCGGTCCCGGACTCTCAACTGGATTTATGGGGCTCCATTCCTAAGGTGGATGGTGCTATCTCTATGCTTGCTAAACGTACTACTATACCTCTTGAGGATAGTTCTTCATTCAGAGAGCCGATGGATAAGAAAATGGAAACCTTTCTGAGAAAGATGTTTCAACATACAGGATTTTTGTTTCAACCGGCGGCTGCAGTTGCCGCGGTTGCCGGAGCGGCTACCTCCTGGTGTGACTCTTTGTCGGAACTCATTGAGGTAGAGTCTCCCCCTCAAGGATATTCAAGATAGAATTAAAGCTCTGAGAATTGCTAATTATTTTATCTGTGATGCGAACATGCAAATTATTCGCCTAAATGTAAAGGCCTCTGGCTTTGCTGTCCCACCGGGCGCTCTAGTTGAAGTCTTGGTCTGCAGATATGACTTCTAAGTCCAAACTCCTTTCTCTTCCCTTCAAGGGAAATATTTTATTTGGTTCAGACCTGGACTCCATTATTTCTACGGATACCGGAGGCAAGGGTGCCTTCCTACCACAAGATTAGAAGAACAAGTCTAAGGGACAAAAATCTTCTAATTTTTGTTTCTTTCGGTCTGACAAATCCTCCTCCAAACCCGAGCAACCCAAGAGTACTTGGAAGCCGACTCAGTCCTGGAATAGATCCAAGCAGAATAAGAAGCCCGCCGAAAACAAATCGGCATGAAGGGGCAACCCCAGATCCGGGATCAGATCGTGTAGGGTGCAGACTGTCTCTTTCTCTTTTTTCAGACGCCGGGTTCAAGGACGTACAGGATCCGTGGGTCCAGGGATACAAGATAGGCTTCAAATCTCATCCGCCAAGGGGCAGATTCCTTCTCTAGAATCTGTCTACCAGACCAGAAAAAGAAGGATGCCTTTCTAGGGTGCATTTGGGATCTATCCTCGTTAGGAGTTGTTGTCCCGGTGCCTATCGAAGAAAGAGGTTTGGGGTTTTATTCAAACCTTTTTGTGGTCCCAAAGAAGTAGGGGACTTTCCACCCAATTCTGGACCTAAAGTGCTTAAACAAATTTCTCAGTGTCCCTTCCTTCAAGATGTAGATGATAAGGTCCATCCTTCCTTTAATTCAGGAAGGCCAGTTTATGACCACTATTGATCTGAAGGACGCTTACCTTCATGTTCCAATCCACAGAGAACACTGGATTCCTGGACCAGCACTTCCAGTTCATTGCCCTTCCATTTGGCCTAGCTGCTGCTCCAAGAATCTTTATGAGGGTTCTGGGGGCTCTTCTAGCCATTGCCAGAACTTAGGGTATTGCAGTACCCCATACTTGGACGATATTCTGGTGCAAGCACCATCCTTTTGTCTTGTGGAAGAATTCTTGGAGATAACACATGGATGGAAGATAAACTTGGAAAAGAGTTCTCTTATTCCAAGTACCAGGGTGAAGCTCCTGGGTACTTTAATAGACTCCATATCCATGAGGATATTTCTAACAGACCAAAGACGTTGCAAGCTAACTTCAGCATGCCCTCCGGACCTCCTTGATTCGCTCTGTGGCTCAGTGTATGGAGGTGATTGGTATCATGGTGTCCTGCATGGATATCATTCCTTTTGCCAGGTTCCATCACAGACCTCTACAACTGTGCATGCTGAAGCAGTGGAATGGCGATCATTCAGATCTTTCTCAACAGATTGTATTAGACAGCTGGTCAAGAGAATCGCTCTCTTGGTGGCTCTGTCCAGATCACCTGTTTGCTTCTTCAGACCATCCTGGGAGATTGTGACTAAGGAAGCAAGCGTTTCCCTAACCCTAAGTCTAACCCTAATCCTAACACCCACTAACTTTAATATAATTAAAATAAATCTAAATAAAACCTACTATGAATAACTAAATAATTCCTATTTAAAACTCAATACTTACCTGTAAAATAAACCCTAAGCTAGCTACAATATAACTTATAGTTACATTGTAGCTATCTTAGGTTTTATTTTTATTTCACTGTTAAGTTTGTATTTATTTTAACTAGGTAGACTAGTTAGTAAATAGTTATTAACTATTTAATAACTACCTAGCTAAAATAAATACAAATTTACCTGTAAAATAAAACCTAACCTGCGTTACACTAACACCTAACCTTACACTACAATTAAATAAATTACATTTATTAAATACAATTAACTAAATTACAAAAACAAACACTAAATTACACAAAATAAAAAAGAAATGATCAAATATTTAAACTAATTACACCTAATCTAATAGCCCTATCAAAATAAAAAAGCCCCCCCAAAATAAAAAAAACCCTAGCCTAAACTAAACTGCCAATAGCCCTTTTGCCGGGCATTGCCCAAAGAAATCAGCTCTTTTACCTGTAAAAAAAATACAAACAACCCCCCAACAGTAAAACCCACCACCCACACAACCAAACCCCCCAAATAAAATCCTAACTAAAAAAAACCTAAGCTCCCCATTGCCCTGAAAAGGGCATTTGTATGGGCATTGCCCTTAAAAGGGCATTTAGTTATTTTTCCGCTCAAACCCTAATCTAAAAATAAAACCCACCCAATAAACCCTTAAAAAACCTAACACTAACCCCCGAAGATCCACTTACAGTTTTTAAGACCCGACATCCATCCTCAACGTAGCCAGGAGAAGTCTTCATCCAAGCGGCAAGAAGTCCTCAACGAAGCCAGGAGAAGTCTTCATCCAAGCGGCAAGAAGTAGTCCTTCAGATGGGCAGAAGTCTTCATCCAGACAGCATCTTCTATCTTCATCCATCCGGCGCAGAGCGGCTTCATCTTCAAGACATCCAGCCGCGGAGCATCCTCTTCTTTCCACGGCTCTTCTCAAATGATGGTTCCATTAAGTGACGTCATCCAAGATGGCGTCCCTTGAATTCCGATTGTCTGATAGCATTCTATCAGCCAATCAGAATTAAAGGTGAAAAAATCCTATTGGCTGATGCCAATTTACAGGTAAGTATTTAGTTTTAAATAGGAATTATTTAGTTATTAATAGTAGGTTTTATTTAGATTTATTTTAATTACATTAAAGTTAGTGGGTGTTAGGGTTAGACTTAGGGTTAGGGGTTAATAACTTTAGTATAGTGGCGGCGACGTTGGGGGTGGAAGATTAGGGGTTAATAAATATAGGTAGGTGGCGGCGATGTTAAGGGCGGCAGATTATGGGTTAATAAGTGTAATGTAGGTGTCGGCGGTGTCGGGGGCGACAGATTGGGGGTTAATAAGTGTAATGTAGGTGGCGGCGACATTGGGGGCGGCAGATTAGGGGTTAATAAGTGTAGGTGGGTGGCGGCAACATTGGGGGCCGCAGATTAGAGATTAATAAGTATAAAGTAGGTGGCGGCAACATTGGGGGCAGCAGATTAGGGGTTAATAAGTGTAATGTAGGTGTCGGCGATGTCGGGGTGGCAGATTAGGGGTTAATAAGTATAATGTAGGTGTCGACGATGTCGGGGGAAGCAGTTTAGGGGTGTTTAGACTCGGGGTTCATGTTAGGGTGTTAGGTGTAAACATAAATTTAGTTTCCCCATAGGAATCAATGGGGCTGCGTTACGGAGCTTTACGCTCCTTTATTGCAGGTGTTAGGCTTTTTTTCAGCCGGCTCTCCCCATTGATGTCTATAGGGAAATTGTGCACGAGCACGTAAAACCAACTTGCCGCAGCTCACCGCAGCTCACTGCAAGACTGATATTGGAGTGTGGTATGGAGCTCAATTTTGCTTTACGCTGCAATATTGCCTGCTAAAACCGTTTTTTTGCAAAGCTGTAATACCAGCGCTGTAGGGAGGTGAGCGGTGACAATACCGAGTAGCTCTTACCGCAAAACTCGTAATCTAGCCGTAAGTGTCCTACTTTATTTTCATTCCAGCATAGGAACTTTTCAACCTCTTCAAGTAGCAGCAACAGTGAACAAATCTAGGGATAGGAAGGAGATGCGCTTTTGTGCTAGAGGTCATTAGGTGTTGGGGTTTATAAGAAGGTATAACAGTGGGGAGACTACATAGGGTGAATTTGAATGATAGGAGGTATACTGGTAGGGCTATTACATAGGGGATTCTTAGGTGTTGTGGAGATTGTGTAGCAAAACCAGGCCTGGCCAGGCTGGTCAAATCATGAATAGAGTTTACAGCAGTTGAGGCCAAGTCATGTTAGAGAATGTTGTGGTTTAAAGGGCCGAATCAGCCACAGTTAGAATTTTTTGGCAGGGCCAAGTAGGAAGTTAAATGAACTCTAGAGCAGCAGTCGCCAACCAGTGGTCCGTGGACCACTGGTGATCCACGAGAATATGTTGGTGGTCCTTGACGCCATCAAGCAGGAATTAATCTCCTCTGATGATGTCCCCCCATCGCGCCGCAACTCCCTAGAGTGCCTGGTTGGACATTAGTAAAACCAACGGAGGAGGAGTTCAATTACAATCTCCCTATGCACGTTGCGTAGTACTGTGCAACTTGCATAGCTAGATTGTATTTTTAACTCTTCCCAACCGGCGCGCTGATCAGAGGAAGATGCTTCCATTCTAAATCCAGCAGAGGTTGGTATAGTCTTGGCTTTAAATAGAGGGATCAAAGTATATAAAAAATGAAAATCTTTAAAAAAAAATATTTTATATTTAATTTATTTTCTTCCCTTTACCTGTCTCTTTGTAGTAGTTTTCCTAATTCCTTTAGATGGACTTACATCACTGTTTGTCTTCCTCCCCTCCATGTTCTTTTTTTTAAAATTAAATATTAATTATTTTTCATTCTAATAATTTTATTCCACCTGAATTCCAGTAATTGCCATCCAGCAGATCAGCAATATCCCACCAATATTATAGTAATTGCCAGTAACATCAGTTGTGGTTAGCTCATAACCATATTGAGAGCTTTCTGGTATAAACTTAATTTATGACTCCAATGTCTGTCTATGATCATTAGTAGTTTTGAAGAATTCCAAACTGGGGAGGTAACATGGAAGTCTTGTGGTCCTATTAAACACATTTTTTCCCCCCTACTTTCTGCCTCTCTGTTTCCAGCTCAAAAGTTGTCACTCACCCTTCATCTGTAATTTGGAAGTATTCTCTCAGTTCTGTCATTCAGTTAATTCCAAAAAATAATTCTTAAAAATGTGTAAATTAGCTATGGTTATACTAGTTATGTATAGTATGCACATATATATATATATATATATATATATATATATACGAACACACACATTATAGAGATTTGTACCTTTTTTAAAAAAAATCATGTTAGTGGTCCATGAGATTCAAAATTGTGAGTTTAGTGGTCCCTGAGGTCCAAAAGGTTGTTGACCCCTGCTCTAGAGGACCAAAGAGGTCTCAATATTTTTATGATGCTTAAAAAATTAGAGCTATTTTTTCTTTATATTAATGTGCAGGTAGGACTTTGAATATTTGCTGATGATTTTTTAGTTCTTTTTTTCTTACTTAATGGAATAGGTGTTTTTGTGTATTTTACAATGTTTTGAAGTACCTGTGAATTTTGATCATGGTCTCTCAATAAAGAAAAAATAATCCTCAATGTGGAAGATTATTTATTTTTGATTGTGTGCATTGGATTTTAGGCTGCCTTGTGGCTAGTGAGTATATACAGAAAGAGAAGCACTCTCTCAGGAACGAACACCAGCTCAATAACTTGTTAGCTTGTTCTATTTCAACTTATCACCTGCAAGCAGCTTTTTTTTTTAGAACAATAATGCTTTTGACAGAGAAGAACTTTTCTGAATTATATCAGTTTGATCCCGCCTTAGAAGAATACCAGGCAATCCCTCCAAACATGGCAACCCGAGATTGTTTTGGCCTTCATTGGGCCTCATCAGGTGCAACCACGTTCCTCTAATCCAGAGATATTCAGAACTACATTTCCCATGATGCTCAACTGGACCTCAGCATGCCTAAGCATCATGGGTAATCTAGTTCTGAAACCCCAGGAGTGTCAAGGTTCCCCATCCCTGCTCTAAGCACATTGGGCAAGGAGTCCATATCTGGTTTCCCCCTTTCCCCCTAGGGAGACTAAATACATACAGAAACAGCACTCTCTCAGGAACGAACACCAGCTCAATAACTTGTTAGCTTGTTCTATGGCAATTTTTCACCTGGGAGCAGCTTCTTTTAGCCCAATTATACTTTTCACAGAGAAGAACGTTGTGGCTAGTGAGGTTAAGGCAACTGTAGCGAAAGAGGAGCTTAGCAACCAGATGCTCATTGTAACAACTGCCATAGTATACTGTTGTTATTAGTGTGTAGCAGCAACAATAGAAAGTGATACCTGGCAATATTATTAGAAGCTGTTGCTATACGGCTACTGCTACAAATTTGTATGACTTAAAAACACTGTCATTTTACAAGCACTCAGCCATTTTACTAGCACTCCCTTTTTAATTTTATTTAAAAAGCTAAGCTGATTGTGCTATTTGAAGGATGCTTCAGCCTCATTAGATCATATTCACGCAAGTATGAAACTGTTTCTCTCCAAATCTCCGGCAACTACAATCTAATCAATACCACTGTATCACATTGAATCATAAGGCAAAATAGATACATAGAAATAAAAACAAAAATATGTTCCAGGACACAGAGAACTCACATTCTGACAAATACCTACAGATAAACACGCCAGGTGGTTATTTAGCATGCTCCAGTATTACAATAAAATAGTATCAAGAAAACACAGTGTAGTTGCCGCTCTAAATGATTACTATAGGAGTGTATTAAGAAGCTATGCTGTAGCTGTCACACTGAAAAGTTACTGTAAACTTCTATAAGAAGGCATACAGTGGTTGGCTCACTCAGGGATTACTGTAAAATGATACTTGGATGGTGCTTTTAGATTTGGAGCGTAAAAATAGAACTACCTTAGTATTCCTATGAATTTAGCCTATAACAAATGTTGAGGTTTTGTTCACTATGATTAATTGTGAGATTATCACCATTGAATCTAATGAGCAGAAATTTAGCACTCCCGCTCATGCGTTAACTTGCTAGACTGAGTTTTTTTGCACGAGTGGGGTTGCACTCATATTAAAGTTGACAGCCTAAGCCCGCTGCAAGCAAAAAATATTATCGCGGCCCTGTTCACTTTTCCTATAGAAGTCAATGGAGCACGAAAACCTACTTGATCGTTAGCCCAAACGCGTGTATTCAAGAGTGCTAAACCCAACATAAAATATTAATATTTCACATTCCAATGTTTTTCATATAACAGAATATGTTCCATTTATTTTTAAATACATATTTCTATCTATATCTGTTTATACTTATATATCTATTCCTATAAATTATTAAAAAATATTAAACGTACTGTCAAATATATAGGTATATTCTATGGATTTTTTAGAATATTTTTCAGTATGTTTAATATTTTTTAATATTTTTAAAAATATTTTACATGTAATATTGCAATAGTGCGCTTTAAGATTACTAAATTTTCATGTGGGCTAATCCGACCAGATTAAATCTAAAACACAAAACACGATGTAAAAAATGCATATTTTACATTCCTATTTTCTTTACTAACAGCTAGATTACAAGTTTTGAGCAATATAGGGATTTTAACGACCGCCACAAAAGCGGCGTTATTTCACCTCCCTATAGCGCTGGTATTACAGGTTTTAAAAAGCAGGCTTGCACGGGCGAAATGGTTGCGTTGAGCTTCATACAGCTCCGAAAACAAGCACTGGTTTGATGTGCTTGTGCACGATTTCCCCATAAACATCAATGGGGAGAGCCCAAAAAATTAGCCTAACACCTGCGATCGCGGAAACAAAAGCTCCGTAACGCAGCCCCATTGATGTCTATGGGGAAAAAGAAAATAATGTTTAAACCTAACACCCTAACATAAACCCCGAGTCTAAACACCACTAATCTGCTGCCCCCAACATCGCCGCCACCTACATAGAGTTATTAACCCCTAATCTGACGCCCCAACATCGCCGCCCCCTACATAATGTTATTAACCCCTAATCTGCCGCCCCAACATCGCCGCCATCTACATACTGTTATTAACCCCTAATCTGCCGCCCCAACATCGCCGCCACCTACATAATGTTATTAACCCCTAATCTGCTGCCCCAACATCCCCGCCACTTACATAATGTTATTAACCCCTAATCTGCCGCCCCCAGCATCGCCGCCACCTACATAAAACTATTATCCCCTAATCTGCCGCTCCCGATGTGGCCGCCACTATACTAAAGTTATTAACCCCTAAACCTCTGGCCTCCCGCATCACTACCACTAAATAAATCCATTAACCCCTAAACCTAACCCTAACCCTAACGTAACCCTAAACCTAACCCTAACACCCACTAACTTTAACATAATAAAAATATAGCTAAATTAAATTTACAATTATTAACTAAATAAACCTATTAACCTCTAAACCGCAAGCCCCCTACATCGCAACAAGCTAAATTAAACTATATTAACCCCTAAACCTTACCCTAACCCTAAACCTAACCCTAACCCCCCCTAACTTTAACATAATTAAAATAGAGCTAAACTAAAGTTACAATTATTAACTAAATAATACCTATTTATAACTAAATACTTAATTACCTGTGAAATAAAATCTAATAGCTACAACATAACTAATATTTATATTGTATCTAGCTTAGGTTTTATTTTTATTTAACAGGTGAGTTTGTATTTATTTTAACTAGGTAGACTAGATAGTAAATAGTTATTAACTATTTACTAACTACCTAGTTAAAATAAATGCAAACTTACCTGTGAAATAAAACCCTGCCTTACACTAAAACCTAAAATTACAAAAAAAATAAACACTAAAATTACTAAAAAAAAAAAAAAAAACTAAATTACATAAAATAACAAACATTAAATTACAAAAAATAAGAAACTAATTATCAAAAATAAAAAAGAATTACACCTAATCTAATAGCCCTATAAAAATAAAAAAAGCCCCCCAAAATAAAAAAAAAACCTAGCCTTCAATAAACTACCAATGGCCCTTTTGTGGGGCATTGACCCAAAAAAATCAGCTCTTTTACCTGAAAAAAAAAATACAAACACCCCCCCAAGAGTAAAACCCACCACTCCCACAACCACTCCCCTAAAAAAACTAAACTCCCCATTGCCCTGAAAGGGTCATTTGTATGGGTATTGCCTTTAAAAGGGCATTTAGCCCTTTTACATGCCCAGACCCTAAACTAAAAATAAAACCCACCCAAAAAACCCTTAAATAAACCTAACACTAACCCCCGGTGATCCACTTACAGTTATTGAAGTCCCGCTTAAAGGATCCATCCAGCCGGCAAGAAGTCTTCATCCAGTTAGCACTGCACTTGTAATCCAGCCTTAAAACAGTAAATTATACATTTTAGATACAATAAGTAATATGAATAATCACTCACTCAGAGTAGTAATCTAATATTTGTATTAAATGTTGACAGTGTCTCTCATGTGAAGAGGATTGCAGCCAAAAAGCGCAGTCAAAATTAATCATTCATGATTCAGACAGAACATGCAATTTTAAACAACTTTCCAATTTACTTCCATTAACAAAATGTGCACAGTCTTTTTATATTTACACTTTTTAAATCACCAACTCCTACTGAGCATGTGCAAGAATTTACAGAATATACGCATATGCATTTGTGATTGGCTGATGTCTGTCACATGATGCAGTGGGAGTGGCTATAGACATAACTTTTAAATGTGTCAGAAACAAATCTACTACTCATTTGAAGTTCAGACTAAGTGCTACTGCATTGTTTTGTTATCATCAATTTGTTTATTATGCAAATCTGCTGTATTTACTGGTGCTTTAACAATCTTTAAATAAAATGCATAAATGGTAGAGTTAGTTACAACATTTGGCCAAATGGCAATAGGCCCAGGACCACATTAAGGTGTCTTTCCTCCTGGGTCATAAAGATAAAGTCAAATCAAACTTTTATGATTCAGATAGGGCATGTAATTTTAAACAACTTTCTAATTTACTTTTATCATCAATTTTGCTTTGTTCTCTTGGTATTCTTTTTTGAAAGCTAAACCTAGGTAGGCTCAAACTGATGTGTAAACCATTGAAGGTCGCCTCTTATGTCAGTGAATTTTGACAGTTTTATGGGTAGACAGTGCTAGATAATATGTGTCATATAGATAACATTGTGCTCACTCCCATGGAGTTATTTTTGAGTCAACACTGATTGGCTAAAATAAAAGTCTGTCAAAAGAAATGAGATAAGGGGACAGTCTGCAGAGGCTTAGATACAAGGTAATAACAGAGGTAAAAAGTGTATTAATATAACAGTATTGGGTATGTTTCTATCTTTTTAAACAATACATTTTTTTAAGTAGACTGTCCCTTTAAACTTCTCCGGGGTTAACTGCTTGAGTCACTGAGCGAAAACCTAGCATTTAGTTATGGTGAGAATCCAGACCTAGAAGTTTTTACAGTGGCATTGGATGCATAGCCACTTTGGTTTGAGAACGCTGAGAGTGCTTTTGGTTTGAGAGTCGTGTTTTGTATGTGTCTAGGAAAATGACAAAATACAGACAGACCATCATAATCCTTAAAAGTTTTTCCTTTAGGGAAGATTCAAAGAAGGTCAAGTTGTCAGCGAGAA
Organism: Bombina bombina; assembly: GCF_027579735.1. Classification (NCBI taxonomy): domain Eukaryota; kingdom Metazoa; phylum Chordata; class Amphibia; order Anura; family Bombinatoridae; genus Bombina; species Bombina bombina. The sequence goes on along the minus strand of NC_069502.1, from coordinate 1,123,937,977 downwards.
CAGTTTCCTACACCATTAAAAGGCATTTGGAAACTGTACAAAATTCTTATAGGAAGAGATCGGGCAGACCGAAAGCCACAACAGAATCAGAGGACAAGTTTACAGCTTCCGTGATAGGTGGCTCACATGACAACAGCTTCAAGCACAGTTTAACACTGTTCGAAATAAGCAAATCTGACTTTCATCTGTGAAGAGAAGACTATGGCCCCTATTTATCAAGCTGTCAACCGCAAATACGCTGGAATTCCGCAGCGTAATTGTGGCGAGCCCGATTCCCCTTATTTATCAAAGCCTACAGACCGGCAAAAGTAGAATTTTGTGATGTAACATACGATCCGCCGGCCTCAGTCCGACACAGATCGATGCTTACGTCACTACAGATGTTCCGAATGCAAATTCGGCACTATCTGACTACTTTTGCTAGTTATCAATTTTCTACCAGGTACGCTCGGCACTATTCTGGCCCAGCCTACCTGGTTTTCAATCTGCCGCCCTGGAGGCGGCGGATGTCATAGGAATCAATGGGAGTCTGAAAGCAGCAAAGCTCATGTTTGCTGCTGCCCGATATCCCATTGATTCATATGGGAGAATAAAGTTACGTTTACACCTAACACCCTAACATAAACCCGAGTTTAAACTGCCGCCCCCTACACCGCCGCCATCTACATTATACTTATTAACCCCTAATCTGCCATCCCCAACACCGCCGCCACCTACATTATATTTATTAACCCCTAATCTGCCCCCCTGACACCGCCGCCAACTACATTATACTTATTAACCCCTAATCTGCCGTCCCCAACGTCGTTGCCACTATATTAAATTTATTAACCCCTAAACCTAAGTCTAACCCTAACCCTAACACCCCCTAACTTAAATCTAATTTAAATAAATCTAAATAAAATTATTATCATTAACTAAATTATTCCTATTTAAAACTAAATACTTAACTATAAAATAAACCCTAAGCTAGCTACAATATAACTAATAGTTACATTGTAGCTAGCTTAGGGTTTATTTTTATTTTACTCTCAAGTTTGTATTTATTTTAACTAGGTAGAATAGTTATTAAATAGTTATTAACTATTAAATAACTACCTAGCTAAAATAAATACAAATTGACCTGTAAAATAAAACCTAACCTAAGTTACAATAACACCTAACACTACACTATAATTAAATGAATTAACTAAATTAAATACAATTAACTAAATTATATACAATTATCTAAAGTACAGCTTGGATGAAGACGTCTCCCGGTAAGTCGATCTTCAGGGGGTTAGTGTTAGATTTTTTTAAGGGTGTATTGGGTGGGGTTTTTTTTTAGGTTAGGGCTTTGGGCCGCAAAATAGCTAAAATAGCTAACTGCCCTTTTAAGGGCAATGCCCATCCAAATGCCCTTTTCAGGGCAATGGGGAGCTTAGGTTTTTTTAGTTAGTGTTTTTTTTGGGGGGTTGGTTGTGTGGGTGGTGGGTTTTACTGTTGGGGGGGTTGTTTGTATTTTTTTTACAGGTAAAAGAGCTGATTACTTTGGGGCAATGCCCCGCAAAAGGCCCTTTTAAGGGCTATTGGTAGTTTTGTTTTTTATTTTCTGTAATTTAGTGGTTTTTTTTTTTTGTATTTTAGATAATTGTATATAATTTAGTTAATTGTATGTAATTTATTTAATTGTATTCAATTGTAGTGTAGTGTTAGATGTTAGTGTAACTTAGGTTAGGTTTTATTTTACAGGTCAATTTGTATTTATTTTAGCTAGGTAGTTAGTAAATAGTTATTAACTATTTAGTAACTATTCTACCTAGGTAAAATAAATACAAACTTGCCTGTAAAATAAAAATAAACCCTAAGCTAGCTACAATGTAACTATTAGTTATATTGTAGCTAGCTTAGGGTTTATTTTACAGGTAAGTATTTAGTTTTAAATATGAATAATTTAGTTAATGATAGTCATTTTATTTATATTTATTTAAATTAGATTTAAGTTAGGGGGTGTTAGGGTTAGGGTTAGACTTAGGTTTAGGGGTTAATAAATTTAATATAGTGTCAGCGACGTTGGGGACGGCAGATTAGGGGTTAATAAGTATAATGTAGGTGGCGGCGGTGTAGGGGGGCAGATTAGGGGTTAATAACATAATGTAGGTGTAGGGGGGGCAGATTAGGGGTTAATAACATAATGTAGGTGGCGGCGGTGTAGGGGGCGGCAGATTAGGAGTTAATAACATAATGTAGGTGGCGGCGGTGTTGGGGGGGCAGATTAGGAGTTAATAACATAATGTAGGTGGCGGCGGTGTAGGGGGCGGCAGATTAGGGGTTAATAACATAATGTAGGTGGCGGCGGTGTAGGGGGGCAGATTAGGGGTTAATAACATAATGTTGGTGGCGGCGGTGTAGGGGGCGGCAGATTAGGGGTTAATAACATAATGTAGGTGGCGGTGGGCTCCGGGAGCGGCAGGATAGGGGTTAATAAGTTTATTAGAGTGGCGGTGGGCTCCGGGAGCGGCGGTTTAGGGGTTAATGACTTTATTTAGTTGCGGCGGGGTCCGTGAGCAGCGGGATAGGGGTAAAACAGTTTAGTATAGTGGCGGTGTTCAGTGACAGTATACCAATAAAGCTGGGAAAAAGCCAAAGAGCAGCGAGATCGATGACTGTTAGTTAACAACAGTCAGCTGCTCATCGCCCCGTACTTGGTGCGTGGCTTTTTGACAGCTTTTTTGGTAACTTTGGAGAGCGCATTCAGGTCCGCGGCAGCAATGTTAGGCAATCTTAGACGATCTTAGACAAGCGTATTGGTGCCGGCGAATGCAAGAAAGTTGACGGCTTGATAAGTAGGCCTCTTTGAGTTGCAGGTTTGATTTGACAGGTCAAGTGGCAGTTAGAAAGCCATTTTTAAGATAGCTAAATAAAAAAAAGATTTTTGCCTGGACCATGAAACACCCCAGTGGACCACTGAAGACTAGAAGAAGGTCTTATAGACCAATGAATCGAAATCTTCAGTTGATTATGCAGGGTTTTAGTGCAACATAACATAAACAAAAGGATGGTTCCTCCTGGTGTGACACCAAGGGTTATATTTAACATAGTGCAAACAGACCTGATACATAGGCATAGGCTGTCTGCATTTATCCTTGCATCAGCAGTTCTTGTGAACTGCTGGTGCAATGCCGCCCCCTGCAGATTCGCGGACAATCGACCGCTAGCAGGGGGTGTCAATCAACCCGATTGTATTCGATCAGGTTGATTTCTGTCCCGCGGCCTCAGAGCAGGCAGACAAGTTATGGAGCAGCGGTCTTTAAAAGGCTCGCCAGAAACAAGGGTCATCAAGCTCCATACGGAGCTTGATAAATCGGACCCCAAAAGTCAAATGTTGAAGAGGATCTGTGATTGTCTGAGGCTTTTTTGCTGGATCTTGGATAGAGTGAGTGGCACCCTGAAACAAAAACACTATCACAGCACTTGTCAGCGCCTTGCAATACCCTCTGGTAAACGCTTAGTTGGTCGGGGGTTCATCCTATTTCCAAATTAAAAGGAGGTTCTTAGCACTGTATACAAAATTCTTCTTTATTAGTCAAAGAAAATAAATAAAAAATAACAACAATGCATGGGTGGTCACAAACAGCCCAAAAGTACTTAAAGGTACATAATACTCATATGCTAAATCACTTGAAATTGATGCAGTATAACTGTAAAAAGCTGACAGGAAAATATCACCTGAGCATCTCTATGTAAAAAAGGAAGATATTTTACCTCACAATTTCCTCAGCTCAGCAGAGTAAGTTCAAGTGTTTAAACATTTGGGTAATATGGCCCTTTAAAGTGAAGGTTAAGTTTTATAGTTTGCAAGACATGAATGCATTTGTTATCCTTACCCTAACGTTATCGCTAACTTTTAATTTTTTTTTAATTTTTTTTTTATGTTGAAGATATCTATATTAATATCTCCCTACTGGTGCAATGTCTGACTCCTCGCCAATTTCAATGTATTATGCGCAAGCAGGATTCTGGTTCGTATTATGGATTCCTGGATCTGGCCAGTATGCATGCACTAATCGTGAGCATGCGCAAAGGATAAAGTTGGCGGGTGACATGTACTGACGGCCGCCTAACGGCCTGAATTTCAGTTGGCTGATACAGAAACTTGATCAGCAGGAAAAAAAAAAGTGTTGCTTTAGTGTAAGCTCGAAAATGGATAAATATTAGATGTAACTTGTTTTTACATCGATTGATGATGATTCATAAATGAAACTCCTATTTAATTTAGTTGATTTATGATATCCTGGATCGTAATAATGGTAACTTTACCTTCACTTTAAACAAATTTCATCTTAAAGGGATAGGAAACCCAAAAAATTTCTTCTGACAGAGCATCCAATTTAAAAATTTCCTATTTACCTTTAGGGGTAATGGGTAGTTTAGGATTTTTTAGACTTAGGTTTTTTATTTTGGGGGTTGGTTGGGTGGTGGGTTTTACTGTTGGGGGGACTTTGTATTTTTTTCCTAGGTAAAAGAGCCATTTAACTTAGGTAAATGCCCTACAAAAGGCCCTTTTAAGGGCTATTGGTAGTTTTATTGTAGGTTAGGGTGTGTTATTATTTTGGGGGGCTTTTTTATTTTTATAGGGCTATTAGATTAGGTGTAATTGTTTTTTATTTTTGATAATTTTGTTAATTATTTTTTGTAATCTTAGACGGCTAGATTACGAGTTGTGCGTTAAGGTAAAAAAGCAGCGTTAAGAGGTCCTAACGCTGCTTTTTTACGCCCGCTGGTATTACGAGTCTTGAAGGTTTAGGGGCACCGCACACTTTTTTGGCCTTACCGCAAAACGACTTACGTAAACTTTGTAAAGTCTTTTTTCTATGGGACTTCCATAGCGCCGGTATTACGAGTCTGTCCTGGGAGGCCAAAAAGTGAGCGGTACACCCTACCCCGTCAAGAGTCCTAACGCATTTAAAAGTCAGTAGTTATCAGTTTTATGGTACAACGCCGTAGCATAAAACTCATAACTAAAGTGCTAAGAAGTACACTAACACCCATAAACTACCTATTAACCCCTAAACCGAGGCCCTCCCGCATCGCAGATACTAAAATAAAATTTTAACCCCTAATCTACCGCTCCGGACACCGCCGCCACCTACATTATACTTATGAACCGATAATCTGCTGCCCCCAACATCGCAGACACCTACATTATATTTATTAACCCCTAATCTGCCGCCCCCAATGTTGCTGCCACCTACCTACACTTATTAACCCCTAATCTGCAGCCCCCAACGTCGCCACCACTATAATAAACATATTAACCCCTAAACCGCCGCACTCCCGCCTTGCAAACATTAGTTAAATATTATTAACCCCAATCTGTCGTCCCTCACATCGCCGCCGCCACTATATTAAAGTTATTAACCCCTAAACCTAAGTCTAACCCTAAACCTAACACCCACTAACTTAAATATAATTACTATAAATCAAAATAAATATTACTATAATTAACTAAATTATTCCAATTTAAAATTAAATACTTACCTATAAGATAAACCCTAAGCTAGCTACAATATAACTAATAGTTACATTGTAGTTATCTTAGGATTTATTTTTATTTTACAGGCAAGTTTGTATTTATTTTAACTAGGTAGAATAGTTATTAAATAGTTATTAACTATTTATTAACTACCTAGCTAAAATAAATACAAATTTACCTGTAAAATAAAACCTAACCTAAGTTACAATTACACCTAACACTACACTATAATTAAATAAATTAACTAAATTAAATACAATTACCTAAATTAAATTAAATTAGCTAAAGTACAAAAACAAACACTAAATTACAGAAAATAATAAGCAAATTACAGAAATTTAAACTAATTACACCTAATCTAATAGCCCTAATAAAAAAAGCCCCCCCAAAATAAAAAAAACCCTAGCCTAAACTAAACTGCCAATAGCCCTTAAAAGGGCCTTTTGCGGGGCATTTCCCCAAAGTAATCAGCCAATAGAATGCAAGCTCAATCCTATTGGCTGATTGGATCATCTAATAGGATTGAACTTCAATCCTATTGGCTGATTGCATCAGCCAATAGGATTTTTTCTACCTTAAAAACACCTAACACTACACTATAATTAAATAAATTAACTAAATTAAATACAATCACCTAAATTAAATTAAATTAGCTAAAGTACAAAAAAAATAAACACTAAATTACAGAAAATAACAAGCAAATTACAGAAATGTAAACTAATTACACCTAATCTAATAGCCATATTAAAATAAAAAAGCCCCTCCAAAAAATAAACCCTAGCCTAAACTAAACTACCAATAGCCCTTAAAAGGGCCTTTTGCAGGGCATTGCCCCAAAGTAATCAGCCAATAGAATGCAAGTTCAATCCTATTGGCTTATTGGATCAGCCAATAGGATTGAACTTCTCTTTTCTACCTTAATTCCGATTGGCTGATAGAATTCTATCAACCAATCTGAATCTAAGGAACGCCATCTTGGATGACATCACTTAAAGGTACCTTCATTCTGTTTTAGTCGTCGCCAGAAGAGGATGCTCCGCGTCGGATGTCTTGAAGATGGACCCGCTCCACGCCAGATGGATGAAGATAGAAGATGCCGTCTGGATGAAGACTTCTGCCCATCTGGAGGACCACTTCGCCTGGCTTGGATGAAGACGTCTCCCGGAAGTCGATCTTCAGGGGGTTAGTGTTAGGTTTTTTTAAGGGTGTATTGGGTGGGTTTTATTTTTTAGATTAGGGTTTGGGCGGCAAAAGGGCTTTACTGTTGGGGGGTTGTTTGTATTTTTTTTACAGGTAAAAGAGCTGATTACTTTGGGGCAATGCCCTGCAAAAGGCCCTTTTAAGGGTTATTGGTAGTTTAGTTTAGGCTAGGGTTTTTTGTTTTTTTTTGGGGTGGGTTTTTTTTTTATTTTAATAGGGCTATTAGATTAGGTGTAATTAGTTTAAATTTCTGTAATTTGTTTATTATTTTCTGTAATTTAGTGGGGTTTTTTGTACTTTAGCTAATTTAATTTAATTTAGGTAATTGTATTTAATTTAGTTTATTTAATTATAGTGTAGTGTTAGGTATTATTGTAACTTAGGTTAGGTTTTATTTTACAGGTAAATTTGTATTTATTTTAGCTAGGTAGTTATTAAATAGTTAATAACTATTTAATAACTATTCTACCTAGTTAAAATAAATACAAACTTGCCTGTAAAATAAAAATAAATCCTAAGCTAACTACAATGTAACTATTAGTTATATTGTAGCTAGTTTAGGGTTTATTTTATAGGTAAGTATTTAGTTTTAAATAGGAATCATTTAGTTAATGATAGTAATATTTATTTAGATTTATTGTAATTATATTTAAGTTAGTGGGTGTTAGGTTTAGGGTTAGACTTAGGTTTAGGGGTTAATAACTTTAATATAGTGGCGGCAACGTTGGGGGCGGCAGATTAGGGGTTAATAAATGTAGGTAGGTTGCGGCGATGTTAGGGACAGCAGATTAGGGGTCAATAATATTTAACTAATGTTTGCGAGGTGGGAGTGCGGTGGTTTAGGGGTTAATATGTTTATTATAGTGGCGTCAACGTTGGAGGCGGCAGATTAGGGGTTAATAAATATAATGTAGGTGGCGGCAATGTTGGGGGCAGCAGATTAGGGGTTCATAAGTATAATGTAGGTGGCGACGGTGTCCGGAGCGGCAGATTAGGGGTTTATAAGTAAAATATAGGTGTCGGCGATGTCGGGAGCGGCAGATTAAGAGTTAATAAGTGTAAGATTAGGGGTGTTTAGACTCGGGGTTCATGTTAGGGTGTTAGGTGTAAACATAACTTTTATTTCCCCATAGGAATCAATGGGGCTACGTTAGTGAGTTTTACGCAACTTTTTTTCAGCCGGCTCTCCCCATTGACTTAATCAGCGCTGGTATTGGAGTGAGATTTGGAGCAAAATTTTGCTCAACGCTCACTTTTTGTCTTTTAACGACGGGTTTCTGAAAACTCGTAATACCAGCGCTGTATGTAAGTGAGCGGTGAAAAAAAACTGCTCGTTAGCACCGCATAGCCTCTAACGCAAAACTCGTAATCTAGGCGAGAGTTTTTTATTTTTCGTAATTTTAGTGTTTATTATTTTTTGTAATCATAGATTTTTTTAATTTTTTCATTTAGGTTTTTTTAAATTTCTAATTTATATTTTTTAAATTTGTAGTTTTTTTTGTTTAATTTGAATAGTTATGTTAGGTTAATTTATAGTTTAATGTTAGTTTTTTTTTTTTTTTTCAAATTTCTTTTATTGTTGAAAAATTACATAACAATCGATGGTAAAGCAGTACAGTTAAAAACATATCTTGAAATAGTAAGTACATAGATGTGTTAGTAATTCTAATACAATTTGTAGCTGTAGTTAATACAATAAGTCAATTGCTTACAGTGACGCCAAATAATCCTCCCATATAAACTTCATATTACAATAGAACTCCGTTTGTTGGGTCTGAGCATAATGATATCTTTCTAGAGTAAGTAATTGTGTAATATCATCTCGCCACTCAATGATCGTGGGAACTCTTGGGCTTTTCCCTAGTCGTGGTTATAGTTGCTTAGCCCCATTTGTCATTATGTACCACAATTTTAATCTAAGTTTATATTTCAGTTTGGGAGGGTAGTTAAAAAGCAATAACAAAAGATCTAACTGGATCTTATGGGATAAACATTTCTCAATTTCTCCCCTAACTTCCATCCAATACTGTCTGATATATGGGCAATTCCACCAGATATGGACCATTGATCCCGCTTCACCACAGTCTCTCCAACATGTGCTATCTGTATTAGTGTAAATCTTTGAGAGTCTAAGCGGAGTGAGGTACCATCTATATAGAAGTTTTATATTACGAGGAGGGGGATTTTCCCATATTGGCAAAGATTATGGCCCATTCTTTTTGTGAGATTTCTCTTTGTAGTTCAGATTCCCATACCCTACAGTAGGTGGGTAAGGCTCTAGAGTGATGGTCTATTAACAATTTATACAATAGTGACAGACCTCCCTTAGTGGGGGTTTGTGAGTAGCATATGGTTTCAAATAATGTAAGGGGTCTAAGTAGATTAGATTTCTGTGGGTTATAAGTTATAAAGTGTAATAGCTGCTGGCGTATATATACCAGTCATTTGTAAATAGTGGGGTCAATTCCTCTATCTCTTTCTCAGATTTCAATTTTCTATCGCTTATGAGTGCATAGACAGGGAGGAGTGAATTAATATTAGATAAAACTGCATGGGTGGGCTGCCTTCTCAGCGGGATCTCCTGGTTCGGAGATCGGTGTTAGTGGGGATGGATTTGAGGAAATACCTGTGGTCTTATTAGAGATGTAGTCCCAGATTTTAAATGTTTCTTGCGTAATTCTGGGGAGTGTTTTGTTCATGTTCCTATGAATTTTGTTGACCCAGCACATCCCTCCCACGTTAGGGCAATTGACTAGTTGCTGTTCCAGTTTAACCCACTCTTTACCCTCCCCATGTTTGCACCAATCTGTGATTCGGTTGAGAATAGCCGCTTGTCTGTAATAAACCAGATTGGGTACACTAAGTCCCCCTTTCTACCTGTTTCAATACATAATTTTTTTTAGCTATCCGTGGCCTTTTGTTTTGCCAGATATATGTGTTAGCAATATTTTGAAGGGTGTTCAGATAAGATTGAGGGACTGGAATGGGTACCGTTTGAAATTTGTATAAGATCTTTGGTAAACTAGTCATTTTGAATGCCTCCATTCTTCCTATCCAAGACAAGTTTTTATGTTCCCAGCTGCGTAATTCTTGTTGTATTTTGTCTAAAAGGGTTTGGTAATTCTGTTGGAATAATAGTTGTTGATTGTGTGGTATTTGGACCCCTAGATATTTAATAGAGGAGTTTAGTATATTATAATGGTATTTGTTTGCAATCTCCTGCAGCTCCAATTTGGGGATATGAACTCCTAACAGCTCTGATTTAGGGGGGTTAATTTTAATACCAGAGAGTTCACTATATGTGTCTAATTCGGCTTTTAATGCCTCAAGAGATTGTTACGGAGCCATGAACGTCAATATGACGTCATCGGTATATACTGGGGGGTAGTTATCATCGTGTCAACTTTCCTGCCTTCGCCGGCCCAATACGCCCGCCTAAGCTCACCTACCTTCGCCGCCGCGGACCTGAAAAAATACGCCTAAGTTATCAATAAATCTGTCAAAAAGCCGCGCACCAAGTACGGGGCGATGAGCAGCGGACTGTGATAGTTATCACTCATCCGATCTCGCTGCTCTTCGGCTTTTTGACAGCTTTATTGCTAGCCTGTCACTAAGCACTAACAGTAAACTACACTGTTCTACCCACTATACCGGCGCCCCCGGAGCCCCCCGCAACTAAATAAAGTTACTAACCCCTAAACTGCCGCTCCTAGACCCCGCCGCAACTATTATAAATGTATTAACCCCTAAACCGCCGCTCCTAGACCCCGCCGCAACACTTATAAATTTATTAACCCCTAAACCGCCGCTCCCGGACACCGCCGCAACCTACATTATACCTAGTAACCCCTGTCCTGCCCCCCCTATACAGCCGCCCTCTATAATAAAGTTATTAACCCCTATCCTGCTGATCCCGCACCTCGCCGCAACTAAATAAATAGTTTAACCCCTAAACCGCCGCTCCCGGACCCTGCCGCAACCTATATTAAATTTATTAACCCCTAATCTGCCCCCCCTACACCGTCGCCACCTATAATACATTTATTAACCCCTATCCTGCCCCCCACTACTCCGCCGCCACTGTAATAAATTTATTAACCCCTAAACCTAAGTCTAACACTAACCCTAACACCCCCCCTAACTTAAATATTAATTAAATAAATCTAAATAATATTTCTATTATTAACTAAATGAATCCTATTTAAAACTAAATACTTACCTATAAAATAAACCCTAATATAGCTACAATATAAATAATAATTATATTGTGGCTATCTTACGGCTAGATTTGGAGTTTGGCGGTAGAAGGGCTGTTAACGCTCCGCGGGTTTTTTTCAGGCCGCACCATAAATTTAACTCTGGTATCGAGAGTTCAAACAAATGCTGCGTTAGGCTCCAAAAAAGGAGCGTAGAGCATATTTACCGCAAATGCAACTCTCGATACCAGAGTTGCTTACGGACGCGGCCGGCCTCAAAAACGTGCTCGTGCACGATTCTCCCATAGGAAACAATGGGGCTGTTTGAGCTGAAAAAAAACCTAACACCTGCAAAAAAGCAGCGTTCAGCTCCTAACGCAGCCCCATTGTTTCCTATGGGGAAACACTTCCTACGTCTGCACCTAACACTCTAACATGTACCCCGAGTCTAAACACCCCTAGCCTTACACTTATTAACCCCTAATCTGCCGCCCCCGCTATCGCTGACCCCTGCATTACACTTTTAACCCCTAATCTGCCGCTCCGTAAACCGCCGCCACCTACGTTATCCCTATGTACCCCTAATCTGCTGCCCTAACATCGCCGACCCCTATGTTATATTTATTAACCCCTAATCTGCCCCCCACAACGTCGCCGACACCTACCTACACTTATTAACCCCTAATCTGCCGAGCGGACCTGAGCGCTACTATAATAAATGTATTAACCCCTAATCCGCCTCACTAACCCTATCATAAATAGTATTAACCCCTAATCTGCCCTCCCTAACATCGCCGACACCTACCTTCAATTATTAACCCCTAATCTGCCGACCGGAGCTCACCGCTATTCTAATAAATGTATTAACCCCTAAAGCTAAGTCTAACCCTAACACTAACACCCCCCTAAGTTAAATATAATTTTTATCTAACGAAATAAATTAACTCTTATTAAATAACTTATTCCTATTTAAAGCTAAATACTTACCTGTAAAATAAATCCTAATATAGCTACAATATAAATTACATTTATATTATAGCTATTTTAGGATTAATATTTATTTTACAGGCAACTTTGTAATTATTTTAACCAGGTACAATAGCTATTAAATAGTTAAGAACTATTTAATAGTTACCTAGTTAAAATAATTACAAATTTACCTGTAAAATAAATCCTAACCTAAGATATAATTAAACCTAACACTACCCTATCAATAAAATAATTAAATAAACTACCTACAATTACCTACAATTAACCTAACACTACACTATCAATAAATTAATTAAACACAATTGCTACAAATAAATACAATTAAATAAACTATCTAAAGTACAAAAAATAAAAAAGAACTAAGTTACAGAAAATAAAAAAATATTTACAAACATAAGAAAAATATTACAACAATTTTAAACTAATTACACCTACTCTAAGCCCCCTAATAAAATAACAAAGACCCCCAAAATAAAAAAATCCCTACCCTATTCTAAAATACAAAAATTACAATCTCTTTTACCTTACCAGCCCTGAACAGGGCCCTTTGCGGGGCATGCCCCAAGAATTTCAGCTCTTTTGCCTGTAAAAAAAAACATACAATACCCCCCCCCAACATTACAACCCACCACCCACATACCCCTAATCTAACCCAAACCCCCTTAAATAAACCTAACACTAATCCCCTGAAGATCTTCCTACCTTGTCTTCACCATCCAGGTATCACCGATCCGTCCTGGCTCCAAGATCTTCATCCAACCCACGCGGGGGTTGGCGATCCATAATCCGGTGCTCCAAAGTCTTCCTCCTATCCGGCAAGAAGAGGACATCCGGACCGGCAAACATCTTCTCCAAGCGGCATCTTCGATCTTCTTCCATCCGATGACGACCGGCTCCATCTTGAAGACCTCCAGCGCGGATCCATCCTCTTCTTCCGACGACTAGACGACGAATGACGGTTCCTTTAAGGGACGTCATCCAAGATGGCGTCCCTCGAATTCCGATTGGATGATAGGATTCTATCAGCCAATCGGAATTAAGGTAGGAATATTCTGATTGGCTGATGGAATCAGCCAATCAGAATCAAGTTCAATCCGATTGGCTGATCCAATCAGCCAATCAGATTGAGCTCGCATTCTATTGGCTGATCGGAACAGCCAATAGAATGCGAGCTCAATCTGATTGGCTGATTGGATCAGCCAATCGGATTGAACTTGATTCTGATTGGCTGATTCCATCAGCCAATCAGAAAATTCCTACCTTAATTCCGATTGGCTGATAGAATCCTATCAGCCAATCGGAATTCGAGGGACGCCATCTTGGATGACGTCCCTTAAAGGAACCGTCATTCGTCGTCTAGTCGTCGGAAGAAGAGGATGGATCCGCGCTGGAGGTCTTCAAGATGGAGCCGGTCGTCATCGGATGGAAGAACATAGAAGATGCCGCTTGGAGAAGATGTTTGCCGGTCCGGATGTCCTCTTCTTGCCGGATAGGAGGAAGACTTTGGAGCACCGGATTATGGATCGCCAACCCCCGCTTGGGTTGGATGAAGATCTTGGAGCCAGGACGGATCGGTGATACCTGGATGGTGAAGACAAGGTAGGAAGATCTTCAGGGGCTTAGTGTTAGGTTTATTTAAGGGGGTTTGGGTTAGATTAGGGGTATGTGGGTGGTGGGTTGTAATGTTGGGGGGGGGGTATTGTATGTTTTTTTTTACAGGCAAAAGAGCTGAAATTCTTGGGGCATGCCCCGCAAAGGGCCCTGTTCAGGGCTGGTAAGGTAAAAGAGCTTGTAATTTTTGTATTTTAGAATAGGGTAGGGAATTTTTTATTTTGGGGGTCTTTGTTATTTTATTAGGGGGCTTAGAGTAGGTGTAATTAGTTTAACATTGTTGTAATATTTTTCTTATGTTTGTAAATATTTTTTTATTTTCTGTAACTTAGTTCTTTTTTATTTTTTGTACTTTAGATAGTTTATTTAATTGTATTTATTTGTAGCAATTGTTTTTAATTAATTTATTGATAGTGTAGTGTTAGGTTAATTGTAGGTAATTGTAGGTAGTTTATTTAATTATTTTATTGATAGGGTAGTGTTAGGTTTAATTATATCTTAGCTTAGGATTTATTTTACAGGTAAATTTGTAATTATTTTAACTAGGTAACTATTAAATAGTTCTTAACTATTTAATAGCTATTGTACCTGGTTAAAATAATTACAAAGTTGCCTGTAAAATAAATATTAATCCTAAAATAGCTATAATATAAATGTAATTTATATTGTAGCTATATTAGGATTTATTTTACAGGTAAGTATTTAGCTTTAAATAGGAATCATTTATTTAATAAGAGTTAATTTATTTCGTTAGATAAAAATTATATTTAACTTAGGGGGGTGTTAGTGTTAGGGTTAGACTTAGCTTTAGGGGTTAATACATTTATTAGAATAGCGGTGAGCTCCGGTCGGCAGATTAGGGGTTAATAATTGAAGGTAGGTGTCGGCGATGTTAGGGAGGGCAGATTAGGGGTTAATACTATTTATGATAGGGTTAGTGAGGCGGATTAGGGGTTAATAACTTTATTATAGTAGCGCTCAGGTCCGCTCGGCAGATTAGGGGTTAATAAGTGTAGGTAGGTGTCGGCGACGTTGTGGGGGGCAGATTAGGGGTTAATAAATATAACATAGGGGTCGGCGATGTTAGGGGCAGCAGATTAGGGGTACATAGGGATAACGTAGGTGGCGGCGATTTGCGGTCGGAAGATTAGCGGTTAATTATTTTAAGTAGCTTGCGGCGACGTTGTGGGGGGCAAGTTAGGGGTTAATAAATATAATATAGGGGTCGGCGGGGTTAGGGGCAGCAGATTAGGGGTACATAAGTATAACGTAGGTGGCGGTCGGCAGATTAGGGGTTAAAAATTTTAATCGAGTGGCGGCGATGTGGGGGGACCTCGGTTTAGGGGTACATAGGTAGTTTATGGGTGTTAGTGTACTTTAGGGTACAGTAGTTAAGAGCTTTATAAACCGGCGTTAGCCAGAAAGCTCTTAACTCCTGCTTTTTTCAGGCGGCTGGAATCTTGTCGTTAGAGCTCTAACGCTCACTGCAGAAACGACTCTAAATACCGGCGTTAGAAAGATCCCATTGAAAAGATAGGCTACGCAAATGGCGTAGGGGGATCTGCGGTATGGAAAAGTCGCGGCTGAAAAGTGAGCGTTAGACCCTTTAATCACTGACTCCAAATACCAGCGGGCGCCCAAAACCAGCGTTAGGAGCCTCTAACGCTGGTTTTGACGGCTACCGCCGAACTCTAAATCTAGGCCTTAGGATTTATTTTTATTTTACAGGCAACTTTCAATTTATTTTAACTAGGTACAATAGCTATTAAATAGTTATTAACTATTTAATAGCTACCTAGCTAAAATAAAGATAAATTTACCTGTAAAATAAATCCTAACCTAAGTTACAAGTACACCTAACACTACACTATACTTTAATAAATTATTCCTATTTAAAACTAAATACTTACCTGTAAAATAAACCCTAAGATAGCTACAATGTAATTAATAATTACATTGTAGCTATTTTAGGATTTATATTTATTTTACAGGTAACTTTGTATTTATTTTAGCTAGTTAGAATAGTTATTAAATAGTTATTAACTATTTAATAGCTACCTAGCTAAAAGAAATACAAAATTACCTGTAAAATAAATCCTAACCTAAGTTACAATTAAACCTAACACTACACTATCATTAAATTAATTAAATAAATTAACTACAAATAACTACAATTAAATACAATTACATAAACTAACTAAAGTACAAAAAATAAAAAAGCTAAGTTACAAAAAATAAAAAACATAAGTTACAAACATTTAAAAAATATTACAACAATTTTAAGCTAATTACACCTAATCTAAGCCCCCTAATAAAATAACAAAGCCCCCCAAAATAAAAAAATTCCCTACCCTATTCTACATTAAAAAAGTTCAAAGCTCTTTTACCTTACCAGCCCTTAAAAGGGCCTTTTGTGGGGCATGCCCCAAAGAAAACTGCTCTTTTGCCTGTAAAAGAAAAATACAACCCCCCCAACATTAAAACCCACCACCCCTAATCTAACCCAAACCCCCCTTAAAATAACCTAACACTAATCCCCTGAAGATCATCCTACCTTGAGTCGTCTTCACTCAGCCGAGCCACCGATGGAACTGAAGAGGAGATCCGGAGCGCCAGAAGTGATCCTCCAAGGGGCGCTGAAGAAGTCTCCCATCCAATGAAGTGATCCTCCAAGCGGCGCTGAAGAAGTCTTCCATCCGGGCGATGTCATCTTCCAAGCGGCGCTGAAGATCATCTTCCATCCGGGTGATGTCATCTTCCAAGCGGGGTCTTCAATCTTCTTGCTTCAGCATCCATCTTCATCCCGCCGACGCGGAACATCCTTCTTCCCCGACGGACTAACGACGAATGAAGGCTCCTTTAAGGGACATCATCCAAGATGGCGTCCCTTCAATTCCGATTGGCTGATAGGATTCTATCAGCCAATCGGAATTAAGGAATTAAGGTAAGAAAAATCTGATTGGCTGATTGAATCAGCCAATCAGATTGAGATTGCATTCTATTGGCTGATCGGAACAGCGCCGCTTGGAGGATCACTTCATCGGATGGAAGACTTCTTCAGCGCCCCTTGGAGGATCACTTCTGGCGCTCCGGATCTCCTCTTCAGTTCCATCGCTGCTCGGCTGAGTGAAGACGACTCAAGGTAGGATGATCTTCAGGGGATTAGTGTTAGGTTATTTTAAGGGGGGTTTGGGCTAGATTAGGGGTATGTGGGTGGTGGGTTTTAATGTTGGGGGGTTGTATTTTTCTTTTACAGGCAAAAGAGCAGTTTTCTTTGGGGCATGCCCCACAAAAGGCCCTTTTAAGGGCTGGTAAGGTAAAAGAGCTTTGAACTTTTTTAATGTAGAATAGGGTAGGGAATTTTTTTTTTGGGGGGGGCTTTGTTATTTTATTAGGGGGCTTAGATTAGGTGTAATTAGCTTAAAATTGTTGTAATATTTTTTAAATGTTTGTAACTTATGTTTTTTGTTTTTTGTAACTTAGCTTTTTTATTTTTTGTACTTTAGTTACTTTATGTAATTGTATTTAATTGTAGTTATTTGTAGTTAATTTATTTAATTAATTTAATGATAGTGTAGTGTTAGGTTTAATTGTAACTTAGGTTAGGATTTATTTTACAGGTAATTTTGTATTTCTTTTAGCTAGGTAGTTATTAAATAGTTAATAACTATTTAATAACTATTCTAACTAGCTAAAATAAATACAAAGTTACCTGTAAAATAAATATAAATACTACAATAGCTACAATGTAATTATTAATTACATTGTAGCTATCTTAGGGTTTATTTTACAGGTAAGTATTTAGTTTTAAATAGGAATAATTTATTAAAGTATAGTGTAGTGTTAGGTGTAATTGTAACTTAGGTTAGGATTTATTTTACAGGTAAATTTCTCTTTATTTTAGCTAGGTAAGCTATTAAATAGTTAATAACTATTTAATAGCTATTGTACCGTGTTAAAATAAATTGAAATTTGCCTGTAAAATAAAAATAAATCCTAAAATAGCTACAATATAATTATTATTTATATTGTAGCTATATTAGGGTTTATTTTAAAGGTAAGTATTTAGTTTTAAATAGGATTAATTTAGTTAATAATAGAAATATTATTTAGATTTATTTAATTAATATTTAAGTTAGGGGGGTGTTAGGGTTTGTGTTAGACTTAGGTTTAGGGGTTAATAATTTTATTACAGTGGCGGCGGTGTAGGGGGGGCAGGATAGGGGTTAATAAATGTATTATAGGTGGCGACGGTGTAGGGGGGGCAGATTAGGGGTTAATAACTTTATTATAGAGAGCGGCGGTATAGGGGTGTCCGGGAGCGGCGGTTTAGGGGTTAATATGTATAGAGTAGCTTGCGGTGGGCTCCGGGAGCGGCGGTTTAGGGGTTAATATGTATAGAGTAGCTTGCGGTGGGCTCCAGGAGCGGCGGTTTAGGGGTTAATATGTATAAAGCTTGCGGTGGGCTCCGGGAGCGGCGGTTAGGGGGTAATATATTTATTTTGTTGCGGCGGTGTAGGGGGGGCAGATTAGGGGTGTTTAGACTTGGGGTACATGTTAGGGTGTTAGGTGCAGACATTTCCCATAGGAATCAATGGGATGTCTGGCAGCAGCAAACTTGTACTTTCGCTATGGTCAGACTCCCATTGATTCCTATGGGATCCGCCGCCTCCAGGGCGGCGGATTGAAAACCAGGTACGCTAGGCCAGAAAAGTGCGTACCTGCTAGTCATTTGATAACTAGCAAAAGTAGTCAGATTGTGCCGCACTTGTGTGCGGAACATCTGGAGTGACGTAAGAATCGTTCTGTGTCGGACTGAGTCCAGCGGATCGAAGTTTACGTCACAAAATTCTACTTTTGCCGGTCTCTAGCCTTTGATAACTAAGGCGAATCAGCCTCGCCACAAATACGCTGCGGAATTCCAGCGTATTTGAGGTTGACGGCTTGATAACTACCCCCCAATGCCTGTTTGTATGGGGTGTCTTGGACCTGAATGCCTTTTATATTGGAATTGTTTCGGATCGCTGCAGCTAAAATTTCAATTGTCAATACAAACAAAATGGGCGATAAAGGGCAGCCCTGTCTAGTTCCATTGTAAATCAGAACCCTATTAGAAAGGGAGTCATTTAATTTGATTTTAGCTGTGGGTGCGTTGTATAGTGTGAATATTTTATTTATAAAGCCCTCTCCTATTCCAAATCTCATCAGTGTACCTCTCAAAAAGGCCCAATTTAGTCTATCAAAGGCCTTTTCGGCGTCCATGGCCAGGAAGATTGATGGGATGTTGCAAGTTTGTGCATATTCGAGCAGGTTCAATATTTTAATGGTATTGTCCCTCGCCTCTCTGTGGGGTGTGAAGCCTACTTGATTCGTATGTATTAGTTGCGGGAGAATTTTATTGATCTGTAAGGCCAAGATCTTGGCAAACAATTTTACATCCACATTTAGCAGTGAAATGGGTCTAAAGTTTTGGGGTGTATCGGGAGGCTTCCCTGGTTTTGGAAGTACCATTATGTGTGCTTCCAGCATAGTCTGAGGGAATGGATTATGGTAGTCTACTCTATTAAAAATTTCAAGCAAGTGAGGAATCAGTATTGTAGCGAGGGCTCTATAGTATTGGGTAGTAAAGCCGTCTGGGCCAGGGCTTTTGCCAGGGTTAAGATCATGGATTGCCATTTTTATCTCTTCTGAGGTCATAGGGGCCTCTAGTTCTGCTGCTTGCTTTCTTTCCAGTTTAGGGAGGGGGAGTCCTTGTAAATAAGTTTGCATGTCTATGGCAGTGCATGGGCCATCTATTTTATGAATAATGTTGTATAGCTGTGTGTAGTGTTCTTCAAATTGCGAAAGGATATCTTTAGTGGAGTGGACTCTTGTATTTTTAGGTGTTTTTATTTCATGGATAAAGGTTTTGAGTTTTTTAATTTTTAGGGCCCTTTCCAACAATTTACCTGCCCTATTACCTTCGTAAAAAAATCTCTGCCTAAAGTTAGATATGGTGGCTGTATATTCTTGTAATAACATATCATGAAGGGCTTTTCTAATGTTCTGGAGTGACTGGTTCACAGATTGATCATCATGATTCAGTCTATGTTTATGCTCTTGATCTGATAGTTTTGAGGTGAGATCTAGGTATTCTGTCTTTCTAGTCTTTTAAATTGGGCTTTTCTTTTTATGAATTCCCCTCTCATGAAGCATTTGTGTGCTTCCCAGACTGTAATGAGGTTGGTATCTCCCTTAGAGTTAAAAGTAAAATATTCCTATAATACTCTCTGAGTTTTGGTAAATTGTGCTTTCCCCTTCAATAAAAAGTAATCTAACTTCCATACATATGGGGTGACTGGAGTGTTGGGCCATGCAATATCAAAGAAAACCGCTGAATGGTCTGACCATACTGTATGGGTAATCCCTGCGTTTTTAATGTATTCTAGAACTATCTGATTTGTGAGCAAATAGTCTAGTCGGCTATAGGTCTTATTTGGGGAGGAAAAGAAAGTGTACTTCCTTTTTTCTGGGTTAATAAACCTCCAAATGTCGTAAAAATTGTAATCCCTCATTATTTTCCATAAGTGTTTAAGTGTGCGTTTAGATGTACTGGGATTTGGGTTGGAGCTGTCTACCTCCGGGTGCATGGGAATATTAAGGTCCCCTCCTATAAAAATTAACCATCTAGCTATATCGAATATACGTCGGAATATTTTCCTATAGAAGGGAAATGTTGTGTATTAGGCGCATATAGATTAATTAATGTGACTGGTCTACCATATAACAATCCAAAGACCCCCAAAAATCATCTGTCTGTATCAGTATAAGTTTGAATATGTTGGAAGGAGATAGCCTTATGTATAAGGATGCTTACTCCGCATCTTTTTGAAGTGCCTGAGCTGTGAAAATGCCGATTATAATTGGAGCTCATATATTTTGGCTTGTGAGAGCGCTTAAAATGCATCTCCTGCAGGAATAAAATATCCCCTTTTCTTTTATGGAAATCAGACATTGCCACAGATCTTTTGGCAGGTGAATTAAGACCCTTTACGTTTTGTGTGATAAATTTAAGTATTCTATTTGGAGTATCCATTGGCGAACAATATAGTAAATTTCAATAAAACATACCATGTACAATATCCCACCTTATGCAGTATCCTTACCTCGGTATCTAATCTGCAAACAGTGTAAATTAACATAAAAAAGCAAACTGGAACATAACAAATATATAACAAACAAGAGGAATGAGATAATACCTCTCCTATATCTGGAGATAGGCATTGAAACCATGTTTAACCACGGGACCTTACTCTAGAGGGGGTCAGGCTAAATGAGTGCTGGTTACAGTGAGCCTACTGCATGCTTATATGCTGCAAAGGAGAATCATTTCCTCCCTCCCCCTTTGTTATTTACAGTAAGTGGTATGGAAGAGAGAATTCAATATAGTACCCTTAAATGAACCAGGGTTACAATTTGTAAAGAACGTAGATTATTGCTGCATTAATAAAACACTTAAAAAGACAAAAGGAGAAAGCATCAAATTTGAACAGTCTCTCAGATCCTAAGAAACAAATCATATTTAATCGGGAGTATCCCAAGTGAAGTCAATGGTTAGTTACCCATTTCCAGTAGAAAGTTCTTCTTAAACCTTTGACCTATGTGATAGATAATCAAGTCCCATCTCCAGTAACTGAGTTATTCGCCTTTTTCTTTTCTGGTGGGGCTCCTTGTGAGGAAGATTTCCTGTTTACTCTTGAAGGTGCTGACTGCCACCTCTCCAATTGTGGCCTTTTTTCTTTTGTTGTTGAGTATTGCTGGTTGTCTGCAGGTAGAAAGTCTGGCGGATCCAGGTCCAAGGCTCTGCAGAATTCTGGGACTTCTGAGATTTTCCTGCATATCAGTCTTCTTGTGTCTCGTAACACATACAGATGGAAGGGAAAACCCCATCGGTATAAGATTTTCTTATCTCTTAGCAGTTTAGTCAAAGGTGCCAGTTCCCTGCATCTTTGCAAAGTCCTCGGGGACAAATCAGTTTAAAATTGTAAAACCGTCCCTCTGAACCGTACAGGTTGGTGTTTCCTAGACAATGTCAGGATTTCTTCCTTATCCAGAAAACTTTTACATTTCATGATGACATCCCTGGGTGCTGTGTCAGGGGTTTTTGGTCTTAACGCTCTGTGGGCCCTGTCCCAGGGCATGTCAACTGGCTGTTGCGATCCCTTTAGGTGAGCAAACAGAGATGCAAAGTAGGTATAGAAATCTTTGGGTAGAACTGACTCAGGAATCCCCCTGATTCTATGGTTCTTTCACCGACCCCTGTTCTCAAGGTCTTCAAGTTTGTCACTACGATCTTCTATAACAGAGGCTTGTGAAGTTACTTAAGCTTGTATGCTTGTGATCTACTCATTTACTAGGTCTGATTGGTCTTCAATGGCCTCAACTCTAAAGCCCAAAGTGTGTATATCTTGTTTAATTTTTGCCATTTCTTCTCTCATGCAAGTCCTGACAATATCTGCTATGTCCTGTTTGGACGCCAGAGAAGATAATAAAGACATGGGCACATGTGTAGGTGCTTCTTGATCTTGTGAGTTATCATCCTCCATCATGGAGCTGGGAGACAATTGCTCTCTGAGGTTTTTTGTTGGTGAGGACTTCTTATGGTCTGAGGCCGTAAAAAAGGAGCTCACAGAGTGGTCTTTCCCCAGTGTCTTCAGCTGTTTATGCAACTTGATACCTTTTTTTGCAGCCATATTGTCACAATTTTATTTTCTCTTATGACAATGTGCCCTGTTGGTATTTGTTTTATGTTATAGTGTTCCGCTCTTGGTACAGTGTATAAGTACTGTTAAGTGTCCCCTTATTATGGAGTTCGCCCTCCGTGCTTCATATATATTCCTCAATGGCTCATATGTTTGGCACTGAAGAGGCAGGGAACCAGCTGTTTATTTGCAATTTCCTCAGACCTTTATATTGCGTGTCGCTGTATACCTAGGTGTAATGTTGCTGTGTGTATAAGGTCAGCGCCATTTTGCGGCCTTCTCTATTGATCCTGCACTAATGGATTGCGGTGTATGCCGTACAGGAGGACCCATGTTCAGATCAATCTGTATCGCAGGTAAGAGTAGCGATTACGTGGCTGGTACTGTAGGGCTTGCGGTTGTCTTACCGGGTAGGCCTGATTCAAGCAATCTCCTCTCTCCCTCCTCCGTGTTCCACACTACCGGGTCAGCTGCTAATGCTCAAGTGATGCTGCCACCCCGCTCTCGGTAAGTTAAGCAGTCATTGCCTCTGAAGTTTTTATTCTTTGGGTCACTGCAACTTGAAATTTATACTTTGCAAGTGCCTGACACTCCGGAGCTCTGGATTTAAGCAGCCATCTTAGCTGCGGCCAAACTCCTCCCCTCATAAATTATTTTTTTATTAACAAAAAGTATAGTTTAGTATCTAATGTTAGTTTTTTTTTTAATTTCACAGCTAAGTTTTTATTTATTTAAAGATAGTTATATTGTAACTTTTAATTTAAAGTTAGGGGAGTGTTAGGTTTAGGGGTTAATAGTTTAATTTAGTGTTTTGCAATGTTGGGGGCCGGCGTTTTAGGGGTTAATAGGTTTAGTTTATTAGTTGTGATGTGGGGGGGTGGTGGCGGTTGAGGGGTTAATAGGTTTATTTAGTGTTGGCGATGTCGGGGATCGGCGGATTAGGGGTTAATCACTTTATTTAGTGTCAGCAATGTCGGGGAGCAGCGGTTTAGGGGTTAATAACTTTTATTAGTGTTGGCGATGTCGGGGGGCGGCGGACTAGGGGTGTTTAGACTAGAGGTTTATGTTAGGGTGTTAGGTTTAAACGTAACTTTCTTTCCCCCAAAGACATCAATGGGGTTGCGTTACGGAGATTTGCCATTCCGCAATCGCAGGTTGTTAGATTTATTCTAACACTTTCTCCCCATTGATGGGGGAAAGCGTGCACAAGCATGTAGACTCAGCATTTGACTTTTGTTTGGTATGGAGCCTAACGCACCATAACGCACAGCACAAGGAGGATTTTCAGTAACTCATAATGGCAGCACTATGGAAAGTGCGGGACCGCTCATTTTATTGCGTTCCTTACGCACCTGGTATAGCGCAAAACTCGTAATCTAGGTCTCTGTGAGTTACGTGTTGTATGCGAATGCCACACATCACATCGCAACATAAATAGCATGACTGGAGATCTGAAGTTAGGGCTAAAATAAAAGTACAACAAAACACATGTAAAATATATGTACTGTATTTTTATTATTGAAATAAATATTTAAAAAAGTGTTTTAACATGATATGATGATAAGGTGTAAGACAAGGTGTTCAGTTGGGAAAGGTTATGATAGCAATATACTACTTTGTGCAGTACAATATTGTCCATATAATGCTTATTGGGTGTAGTAACACTTATTGTATGCAGCCAGAAGATTTGTAAGTAGTCAAACAACATTTGGGACACCTGTAGGAATTGTTAGCATCAACTTATAAGACCTAATCAACTGCCAATGCTGCATAATAACTGTAAGTTCCTCAACTCACTACTTGTTCCCTGAAAAATTGCTTTAGTTTATAACTCTGAAATGTACATTGTTTTTCAGCTTATTCACTGGAATTGAACTGGTTAAGCTTCATAAAAACTGAATTGAACTTCATAAAAACTGGAAAAACAGAAATATTTTACAACTTTTGACCAGTTTTGTTTGTGTGTGTGTATAGTTCACACTATTGGTCCTACAACCTCTTAACATCATGTGAACTCACTGCTGTTTCATACCTCCCAACATTTCAAAATTCAAAAGAGGGACAGCTAGTATTATCGCCAGCGGTTAGACGTCATCACTACCAGGGGTTAGAAGTCACCATTACCTGAGGTCAGAGGGTATACAGCGTTATTACTCCTGCTTAACCCACACACCAATTCCTTTTCCACAGGGAATCTAACAGGTATATAACCATGGGAGAGAAAAGCCAGCTGCTTTTGAGTATGGGCCAATAGAATAAAAATAAAAAATTGAATGCATGGGGCAATGCGGGACAGATGGCTAGCAAACCGGGACAGCGGGACAGACCCCTAAAATCAGGACTGTCCCGCGAAAATTATTATTATCTATTTGGCTCACAATAATGCTGTGCAGCGATGTTAAAAAGCAAACATTTGTGTGTCTGTTTATTTACATACATTTTACTGGTAAATACTTCCTGCTAATTCTTATTGAGCTTTATTACGAAGATATCCATACTTCAATGAAAATTAATAGGCAGTGTACAACTGATATTAGTATGTTAATAGAAATGTAAAATCATAAATGAGAGCAGGTTTAAAGGAAAATTAAACATTTTAAGATTTTAATTTAAAAATGCTTAATTTTGCATAGTAAAACAAATTTGCAATATATGTATTATTTATTTTGCCCTCTTTTCCTTTTATTTAAGGTGGATTCCCAGTCCTGAAAGAGCACATGGCAGGCTTTACAAGCCTAACCTTGCCACATATCTCTGTCTGATTTGCAGTTTATCTTAGGATTTCTGATAAAGCCAAAAATGTGAGCTTTCTTTAACATAATGCCAGTTGCAGGCCCTGTCATCTCACAACTCAAGTCTGGTTTGGGTCCTCATAATGTGGAAAATGATGGGTGGAGTTTGACTATTGAAAAATAAGCATACAAGGTGTTAATTTGCTCTAATAATGTTCATATTCTGCTGATATGTCTTTCTCCATTGGAAGACTCCAGAAAAATATTGTAATGACAGGGTGTTTACTGTCCCTTTAAATGCTACTGTTTCATATAGATGCAAGAAATGATTGTTTTGAATACAATGTCCCTTTAATATATACTTTTTCATTTAAATGTTCTGTGTTAGAACATATAATGTATTCCTCTGAACCTGTAAATGGCCATCTCAATATGTTTATATTTGTATTCTACACCTTTAGCTATGATCCTGTCATAGTGCATTACTAAGTATTTTATGCACTGTTAAGTGTCAATGAGCTAAGAAGTCGATTCCCCTTATAAACTGCAGTGGGTGCTACTGCAATGCAGCATTTTACTCAACTGATCAGTAATCACTGAATGTTTGATCTGGCTCATCTACTTTCTTGGCTCAAAAAGCCAAGTAAGATCCTTGGCTTGGCTATGACTTGGCAGTACCTCTAAGTTGTAAAACTTGCCCATCTCTAGCCCACATATCACTGCCAGTAGATGCTTTAAAATTACATTTATGAAAAAAACCCAACTGCACACACCACAAGAGAGAAAATATAGGAAAATGGACAATGAAACATATTACACAATACACATATCTATTAAAACAAGAATAAACCAGTAAGATTATTATAAAAAGTGAATAAGTTTAATATTTTGTGAATTAATATGATAGGCATTGTGGAGAGCAAATGCTTATATATCTTTTGCAAAATATTGTACTTGGTTCTTAATTTTTGTTTTATTTTGTATTCCCATAAAGGATGAATCACATAGTGGTATTAAATTTACGGATGAATCGCATAGTGGTATTAAATTTACACTATTTAGAAATAATAGAAAACTATTAAAGCTGAAACAATAAAAAAAAAAAAACAACCCAAATCAAATGTTTGCTATAAATAGTAATTTGTTGAAATGAGTAGTTGGTGAATCAGCTACCCCTGTGGGTGTGGTTCCCTAGGATTGGATAAGATTCTTCTACCATCCACTCACAACAATAATCCAATACATGAACTATGATTCACAAGTCTAGGATGCAGCAAAAAAGAAAAATATTGAAATGATTCAAATGTTACTCTGAACTAGTCACATGATGTGCTCATTCTTCCAGAACTTTACTTTCACCAAGGTCAAATAATCATGTGCGTGTGGAGGATTAAATCATTTCCTAAATATAATATTAACCCATCTTATCTCCCAAGAGGCTGGAAACAAAATAGTTATACACCACACATTCCCTTTTTTTAATACTGCACGTTACTTTGTTAATGTAAACATATTTATCAGTGCAAATTGCCTGTAGAGCAGTCATTATGTTTCAAGGGTCTGGATACAACTTTAAAACTTATAAAAAAAAGACTTTGGAGCAGTATCAAATAGTGTCCTGTAAATTATGGAAAACCTTAATACATGTATGTGTAATAATGAAGCCACTTAGTTAAAACAGCTGTCAACTAAACATTAGAAAACAATATTTATTTCTGGTCAATATTGTTGTGTTATAAGATGGTTGCAAGTCACATTTTAGAAAAGTGACATAGGGTTTGATCACAATCTTTTCAATTTGGGCTTTTTGAGTGATCACAGTCCTAAATGGATTCAACTGATTATTGCCCTACCTAATACTGATGGACTATAGCAATGGAAAAAGGCTTAATGAATCTATAGCATATATTGGTATACAACTAAAATGGTGTCTGTGGCCATTCCAGAGTATTTTGCACATGTGCAACATAATAAACATATTCCAAAATGTTTCGGAATACTCACAAGTATGTTGAAAAGGCTACTTTTGCAATATATAGATTCTCTTTAGGTGTCAAATTCAATAAGAGAAAAATAACAAAAACCTGTTGAAAAGTTTTGAAATATTGGATTGGGAGCACCTTGAACAGGACTGCCCCATGTTAAGTACAGGGCCTTTTATTGGCTAGCAATAAGGGGGTTGATCAGCCTCATTCTCAATATGCAAATTAGTGTATTATTGTTGAGGGCTTTGCCTGCTGTGTGGTTGGAGGTATGGATTAGTGATGTTGATAACCCAATAAATGTTTTCTTGGTACATTCCAGGAACACCTTTCCTTTTTTGGAAAAACAAGCTAAGGCACATAGCACCCCCCCCCCCCACATTGGAACTGCCATGATGGAGAAGTGGACGTCTTCTTACATATTTCCAAAATATGAACAGGAGGTTTATTTCCATATTTTCACTAAAGCATGTAAGCAAAGAGTATAATAATTTACCTGCTAGTATGGAGTGAGAGAAAGACCATCCCTTTTTAAAGGGTGCTCCTGAATCAATTTTAAAAACAATAAATTCTTATGGTCTGCATTATCCATTTAATTGAAATCTCCCAAACATTAAAAATAGATTGGGAGATCTTGATTGGCTGAATTTAGCAAAATAATGATTTGTTAGTCAATAATATAAAATAGGATAGTGAAATCATAATACTGGAATTGCCCTTAATGTTGTATTGGTTTGGGTATTTTTTTTAACATAAGATTTATCATTTTATATTACCATCTCAAATTGTTTTATGTCTCTTTAAGGAAATAGTCTGATCAGAGTGAGAGGAGGACTGTAAAAAGAGCTGATTGGATTCAGATTGTCATCCATAAAAAAGCCCCATCTTATCGGTAAATGTATATTGGAGACAGTGTGAGAGGTATGTTAGGGCTGGGTAAGCCCAGAAATTTACCAACAACACAGAAAGACTCATAAACACTAGATAGCGGATTGTGGGCTAAATTACCAGTGGATCGATATTTATCGCTCCCTCTTGTGCGTAAACGCCGCTAAACTTTGGCTCTTTGCGCACGTATTGCAAGTTGAAAGTAAAACGTTTTTGCTTGCGTACTAACTTGATGAGTGCAAAAAGCTGAAGTCCGAATATCGCAAGTGCGTTAATGTATTTCCCCTAGACTTCAAAGGAGAGTGCAAAGTGGAAAAGAAAACTAACACCCTACTCAAGTGTGCTAATCCGACATGAAAATATGAATATTTCACATTCCAGTGTTCTTCACATAAATAAATACATACATATACATATAAATACATATGTACACACATATATACATGCAGAAATACCTATACATATTTAGAAATCTATATGTATGTTTCTCTATGTTAAAGCTCTTTGAAGTACTTTTTTTTCTAACCTGAGACCTTAAATCTTTGAGCCCTTATAACTTTTTAATGCAATTTTTTAAAAATATTTTTTATTAGACATTGTTTTTATGAGTGTGTTCTGACCTCAATTTTATTTTATATGCAACAAATATTTGTTGAAGTATATCCTGCCGGCTTGTTGGTGCATTTATAAGAGCACTTTATTTAGAGCTATAGTTTTGCAGTATTGGGACACATCCCTTAAAATGTCTTGTTTATGTTATTTAATTTGCTGTAACCAAATATTGACCCATATGAAAGAACTTCTGCACTGATCAAGATATCACTAGGTAGAATGTTGTAGGGTTAGAATTATGTATCCTACGGTATGCTGTTCTACTTTTCTAAAGTGGAAAAAACACCAAGTTAAATTACAAATAAAGGTAACAAAACAAAATATATAGTGCAAGTACATTCTAAAGTCATATTTCCTATGCATAATTAAATATTGTACAGAGGACTGAACTTTTAGTTTATTTCCTTTTAATCTGTTCTATTATCATGTTAACACAATAAAATGCCTTTTAGTTGACATAACAGAAATAATCTTAGTGTTTTTCACCTTCCTTACAATACTTATTTTTCTTCTCAAAGTGACCTTTTACAAAATTATTTTTCCTAATATTGAAAGTTGGACACACAGTGAGGAAGATCTTCACAATCACCACTGACAGATTAGTGAGCACCTTGGGTCTGAAACACATTTCATAATCCTCACAGTTACAGTAAAAACAACAAACAGGAGACCGTAAGTTGAATTTAGTTTTTTTTTATGAGAAAGGATACATTTATGACCCATTTATTCCAAGTCAGAGGTGATAACAGGGATGATTCCTCCAAAGATAAAAGGACAAAAGACAATTATGAATAACCAGGTATTTAAACTCCAAAGGAAGCATCTCTCATCATATATTTGAAGCGACTACTTGAAAACATAAGCTGAATGTGCAGGAAGCAGCAATACAAAACAAAAAGGTTACTTCCTTCAACCCCGGTGTCCAGAAAAGGAAATATGAAGACAGCAAAACAGATGCATCCAGAAAATAATATAACTGGTAAAGGAACAGTCATCTTGTTTATCATATGTAGGAAAAGATCCATATATATATATAAATAATTTCATGAACTAACACATACAGACCTCTGTCAATGTACATGCAGGATGGTCACACTAAGAAATGTTATGGTTTACTTTTTTGAGGACAGGCACAGTTTAAAACTATTAATAGAAAAACATCAACACCTAAGATCTGAAGTCTTTACTGACAGTCACATATATATAAAAAAACATGCTAGTTTTGCTGTATTCCTTGAATTTGGCAACACAGAACGAGTGTCTGTTGTAAAGACCAAATGCACAAGACACAATAATTTAGTTGTGTGGGCAGTGGGGTATAAATGAAGTAGCCAGGGGCCATGCATGTAGCCAGAAGTGTGAAGTAGGTAGGGTAACATGCATCTAATCAGAGGTGTGAAGTAGACAGGGGTTGTGCATCTAGTTAGAGGTGTGAAGTAGGCAGGTGGTCGTGCATCTAGACAGAGGTTTAAAATAGTCAGGGGCCTTGCATCTAGTCAGAGGTGTGAAGTAGGCAGGTGGTCGTAAATCTAGTTAGAGTTGTGATGTACATAGGAGCCATGCATCTAGTCAGAGGTAGTAGGTAGGCAGGGGTTGTGCATCTAGTTAGAGGTGTGAAGTAGGCAGGTGGTTGTGCATCTAGACAGAGGTGTGAAATAGACAGGGGCCTTGCATCTAGTCAGAGGTGTGAAGTAGGCAGGTGGTCGTACATCTAGTTAGAGTTGTGATGTACATAGGAGCCATGCATCTAGTCAGAGGTAGTAGGTAGGCAGGGGTTGTGCATCTAGTTAGAAGTGTGTAGTAGGCAGGTGGTTGTGCATCTAGACAGAGGTGTGAAATAGACAGCAGCCTTGCATCTAGTCAGAGGTGTGAAGTAGGCAGCGGGTTGTGTATCTAGTCAGAAGTGTAAAGTAGGCAGGGGGTCACCATCTACTCAGAAGTGTGAAATAGCAAGGGTCATGCATCTAGTCAAGTAGGAAGGGGGTCTTTTGAAAATGTAGTGAGTTCAGCACCTGTGAAGTCTGAACTGCAATTTCTCTCCAAGTTGGAGAACCTTAGAATATCAGCAACCTAGTCAGAGCGATGTAGCAGACAGGGGGAAGGGGTCTAGTCAGAGATGTGAAGTAGACAGGGTGCTCGGCATCTAATCAGTGGGGGTTAAGTTAGCAGGGGGCTATGCATCTAGTCAAATATGTAAAGTAGCCAGGGACCATGCATCTAGCCAAAGATGTAAAGTACCATGGACCATGCATCTAGTAAGAAGTGTAATGTAGGTAGAGGGCCATGCATCTAGTTAGAGTACTGAAGTAGAGAGAGGGCCATGCATTTAGTGACAGGTGTGAAGAAGGCAGGGAACCATACATCTGGTCAGAGACTTGAAGTGGGCAGAGGGTCACAAATATAGTGAAAGGTGTGAAGTAGGCAAGGGGCTATTCATCATGTTAGAGGCATGTAGTGGGCAGAGGGATATGCATCTAGCTAGAGATGTGAAGTGAACACGAAGGTATACATTTGGTCAGTGGTGTTTAGTAAGCAGAGGGCCCAACATCTAATCAGATGAGCGAATTAGGCAGGTGTTAATGTTATAAAGTTAGAATTGTTGGGTGTTGATATAGATAAGACTGACTTGGGCCATATTGAGAAGGAATAATTTCAAATCAAGAAAGAATCTATAAAATATCTAGGTGTACAGGTAACCAAGCTAATAATGTTTTTTTTAACTATTATGCTTTATTACAGGATATTGGATTGTCGCTACGAAACTAGCAGAGCAAATCTTTATCATGGGTGGGAAGAGTAAACGCAATAAAAATTGTAATATTACCACTTTTCTTGTATTACTTTCAAATTTTACCAATTCCCCTTCGAGATATGATGATATTCAAATCTCAAAAGCTCAGTAACACAAATATGGCAACACAAGTGTTCCTGTAGCAACTAGCACATTGTACAGATATAAGGACCTTGGTGGATTAAGAGTTCCAAATCTATTGTATTGTAAAATAGAAACATACCTTGTTAGATCTTTGATTGAAGCAAAAATGTCCCTAGAAAAGAATGGGTTAAAATAGTAATGACTTTGCAGGAAGTTGGCAGTTGGGTGGTGCCTGTTGGCTGCCTCCGAACCAAAGAGGCTTTCTTACACAACCATCCTATATCAGGTCAGAAACTTTTCAAATCTGGGATAAACATCTAAGAAAATTTCAAAATATGTCTTCTATACCATCCCCTTTAACTTCTATACTTGATGACCCATCACTCCTTATCGGGACCATAATTAGTAATGAAACTGAGAACACTATTCACCGAATAATACCAGTCCACTCAGTTATAGAAAATGGCTACTTGAAACTGACAGCAGAAATAACTGCAACTGTTGGCACCTGTTTTGACCATTGGTATAAATGTCTCCAGTTATCTCATTTTATCTCAAACTACCCTCATAAAGCATGTTTACACCATTCACTAACAGTATTTCAAAGCTTATGTTATAATGCTTTCCCTTTAAAAAGTACTTATAGGATACCTCTTGCATATCATTCTGAAACATTACCTTTGTATACTGTTAGATAGGAGAACAAAATGCAACAATCTATTGCCCGTAAAGAATGGTTACAGATCTTCAAACAGATGAGCAAATTCACCTCTTCAATAATTTGAATTTGAAATGATTGAGTAAGTGGTATCTTACTACAGTAGGACTGGGGATGTTACTTCTGGGGTTTGGACTAATTGTTGGAGGGAGTGTACAGAAAGAGGTGCTTGTGTACATGTTTGGTGGGGTTGCCCAGATGCAAAATGGAAAAAGCCTTATAACTTAAATTACCCATGAATCCAGCCACGTTTCTCTTTAATAAATTTCCTAAGATTAAATGCAAATTGCGGCTTAGAGAGATTACACTCATGATCAATTGTGCTAAGCAGCTGATCCGTGCAAATTGGTAAAAAATCCAGTGTCCTTTTTATTACAATTGGAAAAGCTCCACAATGTGCATCTTAAGCGTATTGATGACTATTATGCTTTGTGTTTCCTTTCAGACAAATACATGTCCAAATGTGTGTAATGATTTTATCTGGTTTTGTTACACTATAGTTGCAATGAAGCTTTGTCGAAGTAGGCTCTTTCCCCCACTATCTTTAATGCTATAGACTCATTTAAGGACATATGACAACTAGACCTTTAATTCGGAACTGTCAAGAACAAATAACAATGCAATTAATAATGTGATCTCTGTATTTCCACTAGTTTGTAATTGTTATGTTTGTTAAAATTAAAAAAAATTCAATAAAAATAATACTTTTTTTAAAAAATTTTATGCTGTATCTGAATTATGAAATGTTGGGGTTTCATGCCCCTTAACTCCAAAAAGAAAATGCCTGGGCCTCAGAGTTGACAATGGAAATTAGACATCCAATCTCTTATCAGAGTTTTCCTTTTGTGCAATGTAGGTAAATAGCTTAATTTTATCATTTTGATTAAAAGGACGGTGTGCAATAATATTATTTCCCCTTAATGGTAATGGCCCAGATTACAAGTGGCATGCTAATGCTAGCGTGGGACACAATATAAATAACGCTGGACATTGCTAAAATTAGCATGCAGGGCTAGGATTTTCGCCACTGGTATGTATATATATATATATATATATATATATATATATATATATATATATATATTCATTAAAATTATGGTGGAGATAAAAGTATGAGATTAAAATCCTCCATATCCATAAGTGAATCAATAGAAATTATTGCACATTTAATAAGCAAATCTAGGCAAGTATCCCCACTTGCCTTTACCCAGTAAAACTCCTTATACATTGTTACCAATACACAAGATGATTCTGGGTAAGATATGCAAATTAGATATGCAACATCTCAAACGTTTTGATTTTGCCCTTGAATTAGTTTTACCTAGCAGCAATCGGAAATCTATCTACTACTGATGGGTTCTAATAAGAACGAAACAGCTGTCTAGTAGTGTCAGGTGCTGTATGATTTGCTAGGTGTTGAGAATAAAATCATACAATGAGGTTAAGAACCGCAGCTGCTGAGATTTTAGTTATATATTTTTATAGGAAGAAATGGGTGGTATGTAGCAGGTAGAGATTCTGATGTATGACATGAACTATCACCTGTGATAGTGTCAAACAACAGATAAATCAATTTGCAGAGATTTGATATCTGGGAGAATAGTGAGAGGACACTATAGTTACTCCATGTGTCTAATACACTGAAATTATGTAGCAGAGTCCCTCAGAGTATAACCCATATGTAGTGATTGTATAAAGTTAACATATGATAACCAATTTGAGCAATGATATATGTTATGATACAGCTGTATAGTTAAACTAAAGATTCTCACAAGTTGTGAATATGCAAAAAGTGAAAAAACAGCAAGTAATGAAAAAAAAAGAAATTGGTCTTAGAATTGCAGCAGTGCACAAACGTAGCGGAAAGGAAGCAACCTTCAAGTATAGATCTATAGTACCTGTGGGGGATAACCCCTAAGAATGCTCAGAGTAAATCCAAAAGTGGAGAGTGCTTCACTGTAGTAGAGGGTCCGGTAAGGTTGGAGCTCTGTTTCTCCGTGGTCGGCGTGTGACGTCACGCGCAGTGATCCGATGTAGATACGGTTCTACAGTTGATGCTGAGACGGTTGTTTAGGAAGGCAGGAGGAACTAGCTTAGGCTCAGGATAATACCGCAAGCTACCAGGAGGCGGCAGACGGACAATAACAAGCAATAGGATAAGTAAGTAAGTGCTATATATAGGCAGGTTAATCAAGGAGTGTATTTCCAAACAGGACAATTACTTCAGATAACTAAAACACAGATGATCCTGACAAGTAGTGATTATTGTATTTGCTGCACTCTCCCCATTAGGGGACCGCTGTGTGTTAACACAGTATTTGAAGCAAAAAGTTTGAGATGTTGCATATCTAATTTGCATATCTTACCCAGAATCCTCTTGTGCATCGGTAACAACGTATATGGAGTTTTACTGGGTAAAGGCAAGCAGGATACTTGCCTAAATGTGCTAATTGCCTGTGCAATAAATTCTATTGATATATATACCTGTATATATATATTGTATATTTACATGTGCATTTATTTGTTTACAAACACATATTTACATATATATAGATATATGCATATACTGCCCAGTCCAATACCTTGAAATATGCTAAATCAATTTTTTTTTAATAAATCTTTATTTATACAGAAATTACGACATACACAACCAACATCTTTTGAACATTGAGAGGATACAACAAAGAATATAAACAGATCATAAAGAGATTCTGATGAAAGGTTTTTAGTTATTAATTCCCTAACACAAAGGGACAAAGAGGGACAGGGAAGGGGGAAACACTGATAATCAAACACAACAACAATATAAGAAAACCTGGGCCTTGGCCCCCCATTAAGGTCTTTGCCTTCTATGCTGCATAACAATCTTTACAGCTACTTCCAGTTTCTTCCCCAGGGTGCCTTACAGTCCACTTACACGCATGTACCACTGAGAAAGCGAGTTCATGTCTATTTATGTCCCTAATTGATTTTTTTCTATTTGCCATTCACTCATTAGCTGAGCATTTAGAATGTATAGTGTATAGTGTTTCTAATCAGATAGATTAGTTGCCTCTGTTGGGCTTTGTTTAAAGTCAGTATGTAGGATTCCCACTTTTCCATGAAGTGCACTGTTCTACCTTGAAGATACCCCAACGTGTCTGTCTGCTCGTATACTAGCTGTTGATGTATTTTATGTTTAAGTTGCATTAAGGTTGGAGCTGTGTTGCTCAGCCAGTGTTGCAGAATGAGGGTCCTAGCATGGAGTATTACATTGAATATAAGCAGAGCACTGCCTGTCGGGAGGTTATGGAAGTCATTATTGCTCGTGCAGAGAAGCTTACTTTTGTACCAACAACATATGACACCCACCAAGCCAGCATACCCCAGAATTTGTACAGTTGAGGGCAGGACCAGAGCATGTGCAATAAGTCTGCCTTTGGGAGCACTTCCCCACATGGTCAGGTTCCAAAGTTTTGTGTATCTTGGGTGGTATATAGGCTAGCTCAAGGATTTTGACATGTGATTCTCTAATATTGGCGGATAATGTGGCTTTGCGTGTATTTGCTACACTATGCAGTAGGTAATTCATCCTCCAGAATGTGTGACCATCTGTCGCAAACGTGTTTCAACATACGTGTATTCTCAGTTGCTATTAATAATTTGTACGCTGCTGAAATTGACTTTTGGCCTTGGGTTTACATGTTCAGTAAGTGGTTGAGTTTACTATCTTTTGTTGGCAGTTTTTTAGACTGTATCAGGTCAGACACATAATGTTTAGCCTGTAAGTAGACAAAATGATGATGGGATGGTATGTTGTATATAGTTTGTAAATGTGCAAACGTGTGAATGGTCCGGTCATCATCCCCTATTATTCTAGAAATTGTATCTATACCCACTGTCCCCCAGATCTTATATGCCTGGGTGGTGAGGCCGGGAATAAAATTTGGGTTGCCCTGGAGTGTGATCAGTCTGGTGACCTCATGCTGTGTTTGCATTCTGTGGCAGATTTTTCTCCAGGCATATACAGGCTGCTGAAGCATCGGGTAGTTTAGCAAGTATTTATCTGCTTTAGCAGCCGACATGTGGTAACATAGCGAGGGACCAGGGGGTCACCGCTAACTGCTCCATTTCTTATATGGTGAAGTTATCTCGGCCTGTCAACCAATCTAACAAGTACTTCGCCTGGGCTGCCCAACTATAAAACTCTACTTTTGGTACAGCCATGCCTCCCACTTCAACTGAGCTAGTCATTCTGGTGTTCTTAATTATGTGCTTCTTTTTAGCCCAAATAAATGAAATAATGAGCGAGTTCCAAAATTTCACGTCTGCTTTACTTAGTACCAAGGGCAGCATTTGGAGCAGATATAAAAGCTTTGGGAACAGTATCATTTTAATCAAGCTTATCCTGGCTGTCATCGTGAGGGGGTAATTTAGTCCAGTGTGATACTAAGTCTTGCGCTTCTTTCCTTAATGGTGCATAATTTATCTCGTACCATGTTTTGTGTTCTGTGTTGAGCTTGATGACTAAGTATTTGACATTGCCCTTAAAGTCATACATCCAATTTGGTGTGGCAGGTTGCGGTGTTAGCCAGACTACTTCTGTCTTGTCGGTATTATTTTTATACCCAGAGATCCGTCCGAACCTAGTTATTATGTCAATTACTTTTCGGGATATTAGTGTCTGGGTCTTGCATGTACAGTATCATATCATCTGCAAAGAGTGATAAGTGCATGACCTTGTTTCCCAATTTTAGCCCTTCTGTTTTGTCTCTAAACTTAACCGCCAGGGGCTCAAAGGCAAGGTCAAAAAGGAGGGGGGAAAGTGGGCATCCCTGCCTTGTGCCCCTCTCAAGGGTCAAGGGTTGTGACGTGGTTCAGTTTACTAGGATTGCTGTCTGTAAACGGATTTCTCCAGCGTAAAAAAGGTGTCCCCATAGTACCTTGTCAAAGGCGTTTTCTGCATCAACCAAAATGGCACATGCTTCTTGTGTGGTCCTCTGCTCTTTGGAACTTTTGAGGATCGAGTAGTGGGTGCCAATTCAATTTTTATCAATTTTAATATGTTTGTATGTTGTTTTCTTTAATAGAAATACTTGAAATTTCTATGTTCTTCACTAAGAATTTTTTTTTAAAATATATATTTCTATATATATTTAAATAAATAATATAGATCTATATATTTTTCGATACTATAATTGCATTTGTAATGTCCGTCGACAGTTGCGCATGCATTCTCAAAGGAATGCCTTTTAAGGGCAATGCCCATACAAATGCCCTTTTCAGGGCAAGGGGTAGATTAGGTTTATTAGTGTTAGTTTATTTTTTATTTTGGGGGGTTTGGTGGGTGGAGGGTTAGGGGGAACTTTGTTTATTTTTAGTGTAAAAGAGCTGTCTAAGGCCTAGATTTAGAGTTCGGCGGTAGCCGTCAAAACCAGCGTTAGAGGCTCCTAACGCTGGTTTTGGCCGCCCGCTGGTATTTGGAGTCAGTGATTAAAGGGTCTAACGCTCACTTTTCAGCCGCGACTTTTCCATACCGCAGATCCCCCTACGCCATTTGCGTAGCCTATCTTTTCAATGGGATCTTTCTAACGCCGGTATTTAGAGTCGTTTCTGCAGTGAGCGTTAGAGCTCTAACGACAAGATTCCAGCCGCCTGAAAATAGCAGGAGTTAAGAGCTTTCTGGCTAACGCCGGTTTATAAAGCTCTTAACTACTGTACCCTAAAGTACACTAACACCCATAAACTACCTATGTACCCCTAAACCGAGGTCCCCCCACATCGCCGCCACTCGATTAAAATTTTTAACCCCTAATCTGCCGACCGCCACCTACGTTATACTTATGTACCCCTAATCTGCTGCCCCTAACCCCGCCGACCCCTATATTATATTTATTAACCCCTAACTTGCCCCCCACAACGTCGCCGCAAGCTACTTAAAATAATTAACCCCTAATCTTCCGACCGCAAATCGCCGCCACCTACGTTATCCCTATGTACCCCTAATCTGCTGCCCTAACATCGCCGACCCCTATGTTATATTTATTAACCCCTAATCTGCCCCCCACAACGTCGCCGACACCTACCTACACTTATTAACCCCTAATCTGCCGAGCGGACCTGAGCGCTACTATAATAAATGTATTAACCCCTAATCCGCCTCACTAACCCTATCATAAATAGTATTAACCCCTAATCTGCCCTCCCTAACATCGCCGACACCTACCTTCAATTATTAACCCCTAATCTGCCGACCGGAGCTCACCGCTATTCTAATAAATGTATTAACCCCTAAAGCTAAGTCTAACCCTAACACTAACACCCCCCTAAGTTAAATATAATTTTTATCTAACGAAATAAATTAACTCTTATTAAATAACTTATTCCTATTTAAAGCTAAATACTTACCTGTAAAATAAATCCTAATATAGCTACAATATAAATTACATTTATATTATAGCTATTTTAGGATTAATATTTATTTTACAGGCAACTTTGTAATTATTTTAACCAGGTACAATAGCTATTAAATAGTTAAGAACTATTTAATAGTTACCTAGTTAAAATAATTACAAATTTACCTGTAAAATAAATCCTAACCTAAGATATAATTAAACCTAACACTACCCTATCAATAAAATAATTAAATAAACTACCTACAATTACCTACAATTAACCTAACACTACACTATCAATAAATTAATTAAACACAATTGCTACAAATAAATACAATTAAATAAACTATCTAAAGTACAAAAAATAAAAAAGAACTAAGTTACAGAAAATAAAAAAATATTTACAAACATAAGAAAAATATTACAACAATTTTAAACTAATTACACCTACTCTAAGCCCCCTAATAAAATAACAAAGACCCCCAAAATAAAAAATTCCCTACCCTATTCTAAAATACAAAAATTACAAGCTCTTTTACCTTACCAGCCCTGAACAGGGCCCTTTGCGGGGCATGCCCCAAGAATTGCAGCTCTTTTGCCTGTAAAAAAAAACATACAATACCCCCCCCCCCCCAACATTACAACCCACCACCCACATACCCCTAATCTAACCCAAACCCCCTTAAATAAACCTAACACTAATCCCCTGAAGATCTTCCTACCTTGTCTTCACCATCCAGGTATCACAGATCCGTCCTGGCTCCAAGATCTTCATCCAACCCAAGCGGGGGTTGGCGATCCATAATCCGGTGCTCCAAAGTCTTCCTCCTATCCGGCAAGAAGAGGACATCCGGACCGGCAAACATCTTCTCCAAGCGGCAT
This sequence comes from Bombina bombina, assembly GCF_027579735.1. Taxonomy (NCBI): domain Eukaryota; kingdom Metazoa; phylum Chordata; class Amphibia; order Anura; family Bombinatoridae; genus Bombina; species Bombina bombina. The sequence continues at coordinate 1,123,898,661 of NC_069502.1, read as the reverse complement.
CTTCTATGTTCTTCCATCCGATGACGACCGGCTCCATCTTGAAGACCTCCAGCGCGGATCCATCCTCTTCTTCCGACGACTAGACGACGAATGACGGTTCCTTTAAGGGACGTCATCCAAGATGGCGTCCCTCGAATTCCGATTGGCTGATAGGATTCTATCAGCCAATCGGAATTAAGGTAGGAATTTTCTGATTGGCTGATGGAATCAGCCAATCAGAATCAAGTTCAATCCGATTGGCTGATCCAATCAGCCAATCAGATTGAGCTCGCATTCTATTGGCTGTTCCGATCAGAGCGGCAGATTAGGGGTTAAAAGTGTAATGCAGGGGTCAGCGATAGCGGGGGCGGCAGATTAGGGGTTAATAAGTGTAAGGTTAGGGGTGTTTAGACTCGGGGTACATGTTAGAGTGTTAGGTGCAGACGTAGGAAGTGTTTCCCCATAGGAAACAATGGGGCTGCGTTAGGAGCTGAACGCTGCTTTTTTGCAGGTGTTAGGTTTTTTTTCAGCTCAAACAGCCCCATTGTTTCCTATGGGAGAATCGTGCACGAGCACGTTTTTGAGGCCGGCCGCGTCCGTAAGCAACTCTGGTATCGAGAGTTGCATTTGCGGTAAATATGCTCTACGCTCCTTTTTTGGAGCCTAACGCAGCATTTGTTTGAACTCTCGATACCAGAGTTAAATTTATGGTGCGGCCAGAAAAAAACCCGCGGAGCGTTAACAGCCCTTTTACCGCCAAACTCCAAATCTAGCCGTATGTTAGGGCAATGCCCTACAAAAAGCCATTTTAAGGGCTATTGGTAGTTTAGCATTAAATTATGGGATGTTTTTATATTGGGGGGCTTTTTTACTTTCATAGGGATTAGATTTTTTTTTTATTTTGGATAATTTTTTTCTGTATTTCTATTTTTTATTTTTTGTAGCTTGGGGGTTGTATTTACAACACATAGACTTCCCTTCGGGCAGGCTTATCAACTAGTGTATGATAAAAGGAAAAGGTTTTGTTTAGCGCACTACATAGAAGTCTATGGATAAAAAGAGTTAAAGTGGTTATGATATCCGAACTCCAGGAGCAATTAGTTCTCAAGAGAGATAAAATGTATTGTTCCGATTGTAGTCTTGGCCAATGAGATTCAAATGACTTATACCATCTGCAATACAATATATATATATATATATATATATATATATATATATATAGTCGATAAGCCTGCCCAGAGGACAGTCTAATTATTTTTTAAGCTACAGATGTAGAAACAACCTATTTTGTAACTCTTCTTTTATATAAATATTTAAGCTACAGGTTTAGCAATACTATAATTTTAATTGACTAGTGTCTTAAATATATAAAATATAAAATATTTTCTATATAATAAACTACAGATATAGTCACACTCTATTTGGACAAACTACTGTTCTAAATAAATACAAAATTTGTTCTCTTTAAATTATGTCTACTTCACCTAACACCCCCTTAAATTAACCTAAAATACCTAAACTAATAAATTCTAGTTACAAAAAAAAATAAAAAAAAATAAGTTTACAAAAAAGAAAAAAAGGCTAACGTTACAGAAAATAAAAATTAAAATTACCAAATTTTAAAAAATTAAACCTAATCCCTATCGCCTAGATTTAGAGTTCTGCGTTAGCCGTCAAAACCAGCGTTAGGGGGTCCTAACGCTGGTTTTTACCGCCCGCTGGTATTTAGAGTCAGTCAGGAAAGCGTCTAACGCTCACTTTCCAGCCGCGACTTTTCCATACCGCAGATCCCCCTACGCCAATTGCGTAGCCTATCTTTTCAATGGGATCTTCCTAACGCCAGTATTTAGAGTCTTGGCTGAAGTGAGCGTTAGAAATCTAACGACAAGACTCCAGCCGCAGAGAAAAGCCAGGAGTTAAGAGCTTTCTGGGCTAACGCCGGTTCATAAAGCTCTTAACTACTGTGCTCTAAAGTACACTAATACCCATAAACTACCTATGTACCCCTAAACCGAGGTCCCCCCACATTGCCGCCACTATAATAAATGTTTTTAACCCCTAATCTGCCGACCGCACACCGCCGCCACCTACGTTATCCCTATGTACCCCTAATCTGCTGCCCCTAACATCGCCGACACCTAAATAATATTTATTACCCCCTAATCTGTCCCCCCCAACGTCGCTGCCACCTAACTACAATTATTAACCCCTAATCTGCCGACCGGACCTCACCGCTACTATAATAAAGTTATTAACCCCTACTCCGCCTCACTCCCGCCTCAAAAACCCTATAATAAATAGTATTAATCCCTAATCTGCCCTCCCTAACATCGCCGATACCTAACTTCAAGTATTATCCCCTAATCTGCCGACCGGACCTCGCCGCTACTCTAATAAATGTATTAACCCCTAAAGCTAAATCTAACCCTAACACTAACACCCCCCTAAGTTAAATATAATTTTATTCTAACAAAATAAATTAAATCTTATTAAATAAATTATTCCAATTTAAAGCTAAATACTTACCTGAATAATTATATTGTAGCTATTTTAGGATTAATATTTATTTTACAGGCAACTTTGTATTTATTTTAACCAGGTACAATAGCTATTAAATAGTTAATAACTATTTAATAGTTACCTAGTTAAAATAAATACAAAATTACCTGTAAAATAAATCCTAACCTAAGTTACAATTAAACCTAACACTACACTATCAATAAATAAATTAAATAAATTAAATGCAAATACCTACAAATAAATACAAATAAATACACTAACTAAAGTACAAAAAATAAAAAAAGAACTGTTACAAAAAATAAAAAAATAATTTACAAACATTATAAAAAATTACAACAATTTTAAGCTAATTACACCTACTCTAAGCCCCCTAATAAAATAACAAAGCCCCCCAAAATAATAAAATTCCCTACCCTATTCTACATTTAAAAGATACCAGCTCTATTACCTTACCAGCCTTTAAAAGGGCCTTTTGCGGGGCATGCCCCAAAGAATTCTGCTCTTTTGCCTGTAAAATAAAAATACAACCCCCCCAACATTAAAACCCACCACCCACATACCCCTACTCTAACCCACCCAAACCCCCCTTAAAACAACCTAACACTACCCCCCTGAAGATCTTCCTACCTTGAGTGATCTTCACTCAGCCGAGCCGAATTCTTCATCCAAGCGGGGGCTGAAGAGGTCCATCATCCGGCTGAAGTCTTCATCCAAGCGGGGGCTGAAGAGGTCCATCTCCGGCTGAAGTCTTCATCCAAGCGGGGGCTGAAGAGGTCTTCCATCCGGGCTGAAGTCTTCTATCAAGCGGCATCTTCAATCTTTCTTCCGGCTCCATCTTCATCCTGCCGACGCGGAACATCCTTCCTCCACGACGAACTCCCGACGAATGAAGGTTCCTTTAAGGGACGTCATCCAAGATGGCATCCCTGCAATTCCGATTGGCTGATAGGATTCTATCAGCCAATCGGAATTAAGGTAGGAAAAATCTGATTGGCTGATTGAATCAGCCAATCAGATTCAAGTTCAATCAGATTGGCTGATCCAATGAGCCAATCAGATTGAGCTCGCATTCTATTGGCTGATCGGAACAGCCAATAGAATGCGAGCTCAATCTGATTGGCTGATTGGATCAGCCAAATCGGATTGAACTTGAATCTGATTTGCTGATTCAATCAGCCAATCAGATTTTTCCTACCTTAATTCCAATTGGCTGATAGAATCCTATCAGCCAATGGGAATTGAAGGGACGCCATCTTGGATGACGTCCCTTAAAGGAACCTTCATTCGTCGGGAGTTCGTCGTGGAGGAAGGATGTTCTGTTTCCGCGGGATGAAGATGGAGCCGGAAGAAAGAAGATTGAAGACGCCGCTTGATAGAAGACTTCAGCCGGATGGAAGACCTCTTCAGCCCCCGCTTGGATGAAGACTTCAGCCGGAGATGGACCTCTTCAGCCCCCGCTTGGATGAAGACTTCAGCCGGATGATGGACCTCTTCAGCCCCCGCTTGGATGAAGACTTCAGCTGGATGATGGACCTCTTCAGCCCCCGCTTGGATGAAGAATTCGGCTCGGCTGAGTGAAGACGACTCAAGGTAGGAAGATCTTCAGGGGGGTAGTGTTAGGTTTTTTTTAAGGGGGTTTGGGTGGGTTAGAGTAGGGGTATGTGGGTGGTGGGTTTTAATGTTGGGGGGTTGTATTTTTATTTTAGAGGCAAAAGAGCAGAATTCTTTGGGGCATGCCCCACAAAAGGCCCTTTTAAGGGCTGGTAAGGTAATAGAGCTGGTATCTTTTAAATGTAGAATAGGGTAGGGAATTTATTATTTTGGGGGGCTTTGTTATTTTATTAGGGGGCTTAGAGTAGGTGTAATTAGCTTAAAATTGTTGTAATCTGTTTATGTTTGTAAATTATTTTTTTATTTTTTGTAACTTAGTTCTTTTTTTATTTTTTGTACTTTAGTTAGTGTATTTATTTGTAGGCATTTGTATTTAATTTATTTAATTTATTTATTGATAGTGTAGTGTTAGGTTTAATTGTAACTTAGGTGAGGATTTATTTTACAGATAATTTTGTATTTATTTTAACTAGGTAACTATTAAATAGTTATTAACTATTTAATAGCTATTGTACCTGGTTAAAATAAATACAAAGTTGCCTGTAAAATAAATATTGTTCCTAAAATAGCTACAATATAATTATTTGTTATATTGTAGCTATATTAGGATTTATTTTACAGGTAAGTATTTAGCTTTAAATAGGAATAATTTATTTAATAAGATTTAATTTATTTCGTTAGAATAAAATTATATTTAACTTAGGGGGGTGTTAGTGTTAGGGTTAGATTTAGCTTTAGGGGTTAATACATTTATTAGAGTAGCGGCGAGGTCCGGTCAGCAGATTAGGGGTTAATACTTGAAGTTAGGTGTCAGCGATGTTAGGGAGGGCAGATTAGGGGTTAATACTATTTATTATAGGGTTTTTGAGGCGGGAGTGAGGCGGATTAGGGGTTAATACATTTATTATAGTAGCGGTGAGGTCCGGTCGGCAGATTAGGGGTTAATAATTGTAGGTAGGTGGCGGCGACGTTGGGGGCGGCAGATTAGGGGTTAATAAATATAATATAGGGGTCGGTGGTGTTAGGGGCAGCAGATTAGGGGTACATAGCTATAATGTAGGTTGCGGCGATGTACGGAGCGGCAGATTAGGGGTTAAAAATAATATGCAGGGGTCAGCGATAGCGGGGGCGGCAGATTAGGGGTTAATAAGTGTAAGGTTAGGGGTGTTTAGACTCGGGGTTCATGTTAGGGTGTTAGGTGCAGACATAGGAAGTGTTTCCACATAGGAAACAATGGGGCTGCGTTAGGATCTGAACACTGCTTTTTTGCAGGTGTTAGGTTTTTTTCAGCTCAAACTGCCCCATTGTTTCCTATGGGGGAATCATGCACGAGCACGTTTTTGAAGCTGGCCGCGTCCGTAAGCACAGCTGGTATTTAGAGTTGCAGTGGCGGTAAATTATGCTCTACGCTCCCTTTTTGGAGCTTAACACAGCCCTTCTGTGAACTCTAAATACCAGCGGTATTTAAAAGGTGCGGGGGAAAAAATACACGCATAGCTAACGCACCCCTTTGGCCGCAGAATTTTAAATCTAGCCGTTTGAAAATAAAAAGCCCACCAAAATAAAAACACCCCCTAATCTAAGAATGAACTACCAGTAGACCTTAAAAGGGATTTTTGCAGGGCATTGCCCCAAGATAATCAGCTCTTTTACATTCAAAATACACCAAGTCCCCTCTAAGAGTAAAATCCCCCCACCCACCAAACTCCCCAAAATAAAAAACCTAAAACTAAAAAAACCTAAACTACCCATTGCCCTGAAAAAGGCATTTGGAAGGGCATTTAGCTCTTTTACAAAGTGCCCCAAAAAAACCTAAGTTAAAAAATTAAAAATAACCTAATACTAAAGCCCCAAATAGATACTCACAGGTCCTGAAGTCCGGCGGAGAAGATCTTCCAGACGGGTCCATCATCTTCATCAACAGCGAAGACGGCGCATATTGGAGATGCGGAGTGGTGTTTCCAGATGTGGCGATCCTCAGAGACGGCAATGGTCTGTGGGGGAGGTTCCTCTTTATGCGATCGTCCGCCGCACACTGAAAATTAAATGCAAGGTACGCCATATTTATTGGGGTACCTTGCATTCCTATTGGCTGATATTTTCACATCAGCCAATAGGATGAGAGCAAGTGAAAACTTATTGGTTGGTGAATATGATTTCACTTGCTCTTATCCTATTGGCTGGTGTACAGCCAATAGGATGAGAGCAATTGAAATCCTATTGGCTGTTCACCAACCAATAAGATTTCACTTGCTCTCATCCTATTGGTTGATTTGAATTTGAAGAATCAAATTAGCCAATAGAAATTCAAGGAACGCCATCTTTAATCGCATACCTTGAATTCACTATCCAGTGTACGGCGGCGATCGTACGAAGAGGATCCTCCATGTTCCATGGCTACGCGGTCCCCGGTCTTCAGTTCCAGGGTCGCCTGTCTTCAGTTCCAGGATCGCCGGTCTTAAGTTCCAGGGTTGACAGTATTCAGTTCCAGGGTTGCCGGTCTTCAGCTCCGCCCTCCGCTCCGCGCCAGATGTTCCTGGAAGAAGAAAGAAGAGGTTCTGCTTGGATGAAGACTTCACCGCATGGGACAGGACCTTCTCTGCCAGACTTCAGCAACCGTGAGTACCAACCTGGGGGTTAGACTTTGGGTTTTTTTAAGGTTTTTTTGGGGGGGTTTGTTTTATTTAGATTAGGGATGGGCAGTAAAAGAGCTAAATGCCCTTTTAAAGGCAATGCCCAAACAAATGCCCAGGGCAATGGGTAGTTTAGTTTTTTTTAGCTGCATTAACATTCATACAATTCTTAAAAGAGCACCATATCAGGCAAAATGGTCTATATTTCCAGACTGTCTCAGAGGTTTTTGGTGTGTAAGCGTGCAATAGTGCACTATTGAATGCACTCGATATAATGGGTATATTTTAATATATGTTCACAACTCTCTCTTGACCAGTATAGAGTCCAAGTATATTCAATGCAAATAACGATGTTATGATAAAACAGCAAGACAAGAGTGAAAACAAAACAGAGCGTATGCAATAGCGGATTTTTCATATTTTCAAAAAAATCAGATATAAATAATAAGAAGGTGTTTTGCTCTCACAAAGCTTAGTATATCATCCCCACACCGGACATTACCGGACATTACCTTGTAATCTCAGACGAAAGTGTCCACCCGGTCCTACTCACTGCAGGGAGGGGAAGCAGGTTACTATAACCTTGTTGCTCACCTTGTGGATCCAAAACGCTGTACACACCTGCTATTCAGCTCAGTTAATTGCACGCTGTCAGCAACACTAACACCTCAGAGACGTAACTGATCCAGCATATCCTTTCTTCACAGCGATTTCCCAACGCTGGTAAATAACAGCAAAAAAGTCCAATAGGTTGGAAAGGATAACAGGCTGCACTGTTAAATGGTAGTAAAACATAAAACTTTATTCGATTTCGTTAAAATTCCAAAGCACACATCACAGTTGAATCACCCATGCACACAGGAGCTGCAACCTATTGGACTTTTTTAGTTTTTTTTAGTGTTAGGTTCTTTTATTTTAGGGGGTTTGGTAGGTGGGGGGGGGGGGGTTACTGTTAGGGGGGACTTTGTGTATATTTAATGCAAAAGAGCAGTTTATCTTGGGGAAATGCCCTGCAAAAATCCCTTTTAAGGGCTACTGGTAGTTTTTTCTTAGAGTAGGTTTTTTTTTATTTTGGGTGGGATTTTTTATTTTCATAGGGATTAGGTTTAATTTTGTAAACTTTGGTAATTAGTTTTTTTTTATTTTCTGTAATGTTAGCCTTTTTTATTTTATGTAATCTTAGCTTTTTAAATTTTTTGTAACTTTAGTAATGTTTAGTTTAGTTAATTTGTTTTAATTTAGGGGGTGTTAGTTTAGGGGGTGTTAGGTTAGGGGGTTTAGTAATTTAATTAGTTATTTGCGTTGTTGGTTTAAGGGGTTAATAGGTTAATTATGTTTATTACGGTGTAGGGGTTTTGTGTTTTAGGGGTTAATAGGATAATTAGGTTTATTGCGATGTTGGGGTTTTGCGGTTTAGGTATTAATAGGGTAATTAGGTGTATTGTGATGGGGTGGTTGACGGTTAAGGGATTAAGGGGTTAATTACTTTATTATTTTGTGATGTGGGGTTTTGCGGTGTATGTGTTAATACTTTGTGTGGGGAGTTGTTTGTTTTTTTGTTATACTTTGTGCAGGCGTGTTTTTTTTTTTAATATTTGATGAGGGTGGTTATTTTTTTTTTTTTTTTAAATACTTGATGCGGGCGGTTCGTTTTTGCTTTTGTAATGCTCCGTTTGCCTTTGCTGCATCCTGGTGGCTGCTGCATCCAGGTGAATTATTTTGTCCTCGCGCTGTCAACATTCCATTGAGGATGGGTGCGCAACTCCCAACGGCGACGGACATTGCAAACGCAAATATAGTATATATATATATATATATATATATATATATATATATATATGTGTGTGTGTGTGTGTGTGTGTGTTCATATTTAGATATATACAACAATATTGCACAAATATATATATATATGGTTCTGAGTTTGTTTGTAGGTAGTTGCACCCTAAAAGCAAGGGTGGTGTTATAGACAGGAGCACTAGGAGTGAATCTGCTGAGTCATGCTGCTGTTAGGAGTATCTCACTTCCTCCAAAGTGAGAAGAGATGTTTGTGGTTTGTAGGGAAGGTGTTTCTAACAGCGCTTACAAGAGAGGTTCCTCATGTGCATGTATGGATACAAAAATATACATATATCCCAAATGAATACATCTTTGTTTTCAACAATAGCAGATGATGTAATTATATAGCTCATCTGTAGAATCACAGGGTACAATGATCAGCGACGAGAATCTTTTTTAGTGGATGCTGTCTCAGTTAACTATCTTTTTAACTTTTAAACTGGAGTGGAGGTTCTCAAAACAGTCAAAATAGAGACTGTATCTGAGTTGTAGGACCCCCCTTTCTAATTGGATGGAGGTATATATGAAGGGGTGCTCCAATTTATTATAAGTTTAAATGATTGGAAAGAAGTTCTACGCGTTTCGTTAGTGTATCAGCTCACTTCATCAGAGGCCTTACGTGAGTGATAAAATGAAGAAACTTTCTTTAGCGCACTCCATAGAAGCCTATGAGATAAAAAAGTTAGCACGGTCCCGATATCCAAACTCCAGAAGAGTCTTTCGCAGTTAGTTCTCAAGAGCAATAAAAATGTATCACTCCAATTGTAATCTAGGCCAATGACTTATTCCAACTTCAGTGTCTAACTTTATGGGCATATCTATCAAGCTCCGTATGAAGCTTGAAGCCCCGTGTTTCTGGCGAGACCGCTGCTCCATAACCTGTCCGCTTGCTCTGAGGAGGCGGATGGACATTGCCGCAATTCAACTCGATCCAATACGATCGTGTTGATTGACACCCCTTGCTAGCAGCGGCGAATCTGCAGGGGGCGTCATTGCACCAGCAGTTCACAAGAGCTGCTGGTGCAATGCTGAATGCGGAGAGCGTATTGGTCTCTGCATTCAGCGAGGTCTGTTGGACATGATCCGCAATGTCGGATCATGTCCGACAGGCCTTTCATAAATATGCCCCTTAGGCTTAAACATATATATATAAACTATTTTGGTGAGGATCCATTGGCACCAAATGTAACTGACTTCCTCCTCGGTTTTGCTTTTAAACATTACTGTGAATCTGCTGGCGAGTGCCAGTTTTTCTGTGTGTTGTGTTGATAATGTTTGTAATGCTTCCCTGTGGGCCTGTCACACAGGCGGCTCAAGAGTTAACTGCTTGGGCTTCTGGGAGCTTTACTGCTGTCTGTCAGTGTTTAGGGCTGTGGAGTTTACAGTGGCTTAGGATGTGTACCCAGTCCAGTCTGTGAGTGTGGTTTATTCCTGTGTTTTGTATTTATATAGGGGAGATTACAAAAGCTTGTGTCACCCTGGGAGGTTCCCAGTTTGTTTGTTTGAAAGTATGCATTGTGTGGGAGCTGGCTTAGGGTCCCAAGAAGGGGGAGACCACGTGGTCCTGGGCTTGATACTTTGGTGCCAAATGTAACTGATTTCACCCAGTTGTGCTTTTAAACGTTACTGTGAATCTGTTGGCGAGTGCCAGGTTTTCTGTGTTTTATATATATATATATATATATATATATATATATATATATATATATATATACAGTATATATATATATATTAGAAAAACCAAAAGCCAATCAAATTATTTTCTTAGCCCTAAACTACTTAACCACTAAACCACCAATTGTCCACTTTAATAAACTTCCTAACATTTGAAAACCCTAAACCGCCAATAGCCCACAGCAATAAACTTCCTAACCTCTTATCGTCTATACCTCCAATAACTTACTGCAATTAACTTCCTAACCTCTTATCCCTTAAACTACCAATAGGCCACCACAATAAACTTCCTAACCTCTTATCCCCTATACCATCAATAGCCCGCCACAATAAACTTCCTAACCTCGTATCCCCTATACCACCAATAGCCAACCACTATAAACTTCCTACCCTATTAACCCCTATACCAGCAATAGCCCACCACAATAAACTTCCTAACCTCTTATCGTCTATACCTCAAATAACTTACTGCAATAAACTTCCTTACCTCTTATCCCCTATACCACCAATAGCCCACCGCAATACACTTCCTAACCTCTTATCGTCTATACCTCCAATAACTTACTGCAATAAACTTCCTTACCTCTTATCCCCTATACCACCAATAGCCCACCGCAATACACTTCCTAACCTCTTATCCCTTATACCATCAATAGCCAACAACAATAAACTTCCTACCCTATTAACCCCTATACCAGCCATAGCCCACTGCAGTAAACTTCCTACCATATTAACCCCTATACCGCCAAAAGCTCACCACAATAAACTTCCTAACCTATTAACTCGTATACCGCCAATAGCCCACCACGATAAACTTCCTAACTTATTAACCCCTATACAACCAATAGCACACCACAATAACCCTACACTACTTAACCCCTATACCACCAATAGCCCACCACAATAAACTTCCTAACTTATTAACCCCTATACAACCAATAGCCCACCACAATAACCCTACACTACTTAACCCCTATACTGCCAATAGCCCACCACAATAACCCTACACTACTTAACCCCTATACTGCCAATAGCCCACCACAATAAACTTCCTAACTTATTAACCCCTATACAACCAATAGCCCACTTCAATAAACTTCCTAACTTAGTAACCCTTATACCACCAATAGCCCACCACAATAACCCTTTACTACTTAACCCCTATACCACCAATAGCCCACCACAATAACCCCAACACTTCTTAACCCCTATACTGCCAATAACCCCTAACCTATTAACCCCTATACTGCCACAACCCCCAATGCAAACTACCCATAAACTACTTATCTACCTAACACCTAACCCCTACCTCTAAGCTAAAACTCCCTAAGTAACAAAAAATAACAAACACTACATTTACAAAAAATAACACCTAACATTACAGAAAACAAAAAATAACACTACCAAAATACAAACAAAAATACAGTTATTCCTATACTAAAACTAAGGCCCCCTTTAAAAAAAAAAAAAAACACCGCAAAATAAGAAACCCTAAACGAACACTAAAAGTTTATACAACAATAGCCCTTTGAATGGCTTTTTGTAGGGCATTGCTCTAAAGTGACACAGCTCTTTTTCAAATAAATACTATAACCCCATTCTACAATAAAAGTACACACGCCCCCCCCCCCCCCCAAAGAAAAAAGCCTAATCAAGAAAAAAAACCTAAACTAAAACTTACTTTTTTTGTAGAACGGATGTTGTAGAATTTATTTGAAAAAGAGCTGTGTCCCTTTAGGGCAATGCCCAACAAAAAAACGTTCTAAGGGCTATTGTTATAGTAACACAGACACAAATACACACATATACACACACACACATGCATACACATACACACACATACACACATACAGATACACACACACACATGCATACACATACACACACACACACACACACACATACAATATACATATACACCCACAAACACACAAATATACACATACAAATACACACGTGTACACACACACAAATAAACACACACATAGAAATTTACACACCTGTACACAAACACACACATGCATGCACATACAAATACACACATGTGTACACATATATACACATATACACACACAATGCACACATGCATGTACAGTACATGCATACACACACACTTACAAATAAACAAGTAAATATGACCATACAAATGCAGAATATAAAATAATACAATACAATACAAATAAAAACATTACTTACTCAGGGAGATATTTTGCTATAAACCCATCCTTTGGAAGGAGGAGGAGTAAGAATTTTTGCTACCTGTATAAAAATAATATGTAATAATAAAATAAATGTGTATATATATATATATATATATATATATATATATACATACAGGGCATATGAATAGACCAGTCCGGTCGCCAATGGCAACCTAAATTTCTTGCGGGCCAGTAAAATTTTTAAGTTACCAGTCCGAGCAGCGACCTGACATTTTAAATGGGATATAAAAAGCAATAATACAAAATGTCAAATTGCCTTTCACATATGCGCACACACGGGAAAGGAGGGTAGAAAGGGGAGGTTCTTTCTTTTAAATGCATTCAAAGACCTCCCCTTATCTCCATGTCTCTTGGTCTCTTCCTTGTCAGTTGCTACTTCCCACCCCTAAGGTTGTCTGCGCGGTAAGACATCCTGCTAGAGCGGTGAGCGTTTCTTCTCTGTGTATGTATGAATGAAGTATGGGATAAAGTGACTATATAGTTGTGGTAGACAGCTTGCTCACGTACATTATGCTGACGTACTCCAGGGTCCTCTGCAGTACTTCAGCACAATGTACACAAGCAAGCTGCCTACCATAACAATATAGAGCAGTGCACAATTTTTCTGGACGCTATTGATGCTCCAAAAACTGACTTTACCAATTCGTAGAGAACATACCATCTCCATGCACCCAGTCAAATATGCTAGCACAGCACTAACAGTCGCGCTAGTAGTTGAAAGGCAGCCGGGCAGAAAGGGGAAAAAAAACATGCTCGTTATGTCAAAGCACTATAGGTTGAAGGGTGGCAGCATTAAATATACTTAGTTAATCGTAACCCCACATATGCTGAAGTAAAAAAAAAGCTCAATTATATGTTTTTTTTTTTCCCTTAGGGGAAAATAAGTCAAGACGGTACATACAGTATTACAAAGATAGTATCCCTGTTTTTTTCTACCTGGTGATAGAAAAATATTTTCTAAAGTTAAAGCCTTTTTATTAATGCTCAAGTCCCAAGTAGTAAGCAGTGTGCAAAGCATTCAAATTGGGACCTCTGTCTGCAATGCATGTGTGGTTACAATAGCACTATTTATATTGCATTTTTAAATAAGATATATACACACTACATGCAGATATGCACGGGCGACTAAAGTTTCTTGCGGGCTGGTAAGTTTTGTGATTTACTAGCCCGGCAGGCGAAGGAAGTTTTTGGGTATTCATAGGCCATGTATATATATATATATATATATATTGCCTGTTTCAGACTACAAAAATAATTTGGGATCAAATAGTTAAAGAAACATAAAGAGGAACAGACAAGAAGTGAACAAGTTGAGAGGGGACAGTAAAATAACAAGGTTCTACTGTAACCTGGGACATAAATGTGCTTATTATTCTTATCCAGGACCAGGATGGCAATTAGCACTTTTTGTGTTGTCGTTAACAAATGTTTGGAGATAATGAAGCACACCAAAAGGACACACGCACACGTCATTCAGTTAAATGAGTTGACGGTTTCTCTAAGGATCTCAATGCGCAGAGTGACATGAATTGAAAGATCACTGCAGTGGGAGGATGAGTAATAGGAAAATGATGCTAAAATATGCATCTAGTAATGTCAAGTTTTTTGCTATTCTGTTGTGATGATGGAATAAGATTGTTTACAAGATAAACATGTTCCTCTGAGTTTTTTTATTTGTTACATCTTCATGATATGTAGAGTTTTATTTTGCTGTTTTGTAAAAATTTCATGTTACGTAGTTACATTTTTTAATTGTTTAATTCTGTTTATTTATAAACAGAATACTGGACTCAACAAACGTTATTATTGTTTAAATAGATCTTGTAGTATGTTGGACATCTGAGGGCACAGTTAAAGGGAGAGTCTAGACAAAATTTAACTTTCCTGATTCAGATAGGGCAAATGTAAAAAAAATCCAATTTACTTCATCAAATTTGCTTTGTTCTGTTGGTATTCTTTGTTGAAAACTAAACCTAGGTAGGCTCATTTGTTAATTTCTAAGCTCTTGCAGGTCGCCTCTTATCTCAGTGCATTTTGACATTTTGACAGCTAGACAGTGCTAGTTAATGGTTGCCATATAGATAACATTGTGCTCACCCCATGGAGTTATTTGTGAGTCAGCACTGATTGGCTAGAATGCAAATCTGTCAAAAGTACTAAAATAAGAGGGCAGTATGCAGAGGCTTAGATAAAAGGTAATCACAGAGGTAAAAAGTGTATTAATTTAACCGTGTTGTTTATGCAAAACTGGGGAATAGGTAATAAATGGATTATCTATCTTTTTAAACAATACAAATTCTGGAGTAGACTGTCCCTTTAAGTTAAACCAAATGTCTTCAGTATTTTTTTTTTTAGATATTGACACTTTATACTTAGGGGCCTATTTATCAAAGGTCTTGTGGACCTGATCCGACAGTGCGGATCAGGTCCGCAACACCTCGCTGAATGCGGAGAGCAATACGCTCTCCTTATTCAGCATTGCACCAGCAGCTCACCAGAGCTGCTGGTGCAACGCCGCTCCCTGCAGACCCGCAGCCAATCGCGGCTGCCAGCAGGGGGTGTCAATCAACCTGATCGTACTCGATCGGGTTGATTTCCGGCGATTCCTGTCCGCCTGCTCAGAGCAGTCGGACAGGGTTATGGAGCAGCGGTCTTTAGACCGCTGCTCTATAACTTATGTTTCTGGCGAGTTTGAAGACTCGCCAGAAACACGGGCCCACAAGCTCCGTTCAGAGGTTAATAAATGGGCCCCTTAGACTTTAAAGGGACAGAAACAAGCAATAAGAAAATGCTCTAATGAATTAGAACATTTTCTAATAGGACTGTTCTAATTCAGTGTTTCTTAAAGGACTATTAAACTTGACATTTCTACAATGCATAAAATATTTCATTATTGCAAGTGAAAAATTATTCCAATATAAATTAATTATTTATTTTGAAGCCTTTTGTTGTAAAATAGATCTAAAAAATGTTTTTGTTTCACTTTCTCCCAGGGAGGCTTGGGATAATATTTTAAGGCAATTTATATGAGCTTTTGTTTACTTTCCCTCCCTAAGCTTCTATGGTGTCACATGCCAATAAAAGGTGGATTATTAGTTTTGCATCAACAATCATTCTTTGCAATAGTAACCAAGTTGAATCAGTGCTCTATCACCTTAAAGGAATACAAGAGGGCAAGCTACCCCAGTCTGCACATGTGCAGAGTTTGTGTTGTATATGAATATTAGTTTGTGACTGGTTATCAGGGGTTCTTTTATTCTGAGGACAGAGAAATCAGTGAAACAATAAACATAAAACAATATACTCATTTTACTAAATTTTGTTTGTTTTCATTGTAAAGTTATTCTTATATATGAAGGTTTATAATCATGTAGTTTGTGATTTGTGTTTAGTGTCCCTTTAACTCCAGGTGAAATAATCAGCTGATGGATGAGAGCAGGTTAGTAACCATGGTTACTGATCAGCTGATTATTTAACCTGTTAAGATATCATGAAAATCTGTCCTGGTTGAGGTACTTGAGGACTGGAGTGGAGAAACACTGCTCTAATTCATCAGATCATAACATTTTATAAAAAGTGACCCTTCAATGCTGTGTGTTTAACCCTTGCAAGGAATTAAACACACAGTCACAGATGTTTGTTATTAAAATAATAATAATTAAATAATTCATAGGATGGTCAAGCACTATTTTTCTGGATTTAATGTTAACAGATGCCAACACACATGCAATAGAACTGATACACACACAAAAAATAGAACTGTCCCCCAAATGATAAAATCTAAAATGCCCTTTTCACATTATATCACGTCTCTATAGACTTTGCAGCCAACTTAAAGGGATACTGAACCCAAGTTGTTTCTTTCGTGATTCGGATAGAGCATGCAATTTTAAGCAACTTTCTAATTTACTTCTATTATCAATTTTTCTTTGTTCTCTTGCTATCTTTATTTGAAAAAGAAAGCCCAGAACCCTGGACAGCACTTCTTTTTTTTTGGTGGATTAATTTATCCACCAATCAGCAAGAAAAAACAAGGTTGTTCACCAAAAATGGGCCGGCATCTAAATTTACATTCTTGCTTTTCAAATAAAGATACCAAGAGAATGAAGAACATTTGCTAATAGGAGTAAATGAGAAAGTTGCTTAAAATTGCATGCTCTGTTTGAATCACAAAATAAAAAATTTGGGTTCAGTGTCCCTTAACCCCTTAATGACCACAGCACTTTTCCATTTTCTGTCCGTTTGGGACCAAGGCTATTTTTACATTTTTGCGGTGTTTGTGTTTAGCTGTAATTTTCATCTTACTCATTTACTGTACCCACACATATTATATACCGTTTTTCTCGCCATTAAATGGACTTTCTAAAGATACCATTATTTTCATCATATCTTATAATTAACTATAAAAAAAATTATAAAATATGAGGAAAAAATTGAAAAAAACACACTTTTTCTAACTATGACCCCCAAAATCTGTTACACATCTCCAACCACCAAAAAACACCCGTGCTAAATAGTTTCTAAATTTTGTCCTGAGTTTAGAAATACCCAATGTTTACATGTTCTTTGCTTTTTTTGTAAGTTATAGGGCCAT
Organism: Bombina bombina; assembly: GCF_027579735.1. Classification (NCBI taxonomy): domain Eukaryota; kingdom Metazoa; phylum Chordata; class Amphibia; order Anura; family Bombinatoridae; genus Bombina; species Bombina bombina. Next base: position 1,123,881,592 of record NC_069502.1, on the reverse strand, counting down.
AAATACAAGTAGCACTTTGCTATTTCCAAACCATTATTTTTCAAAATTAGCGCTAGTTACATTAGAACACTAATATCTTTCAGGAATCTCTGAATATCCATTGACATGTATATATTTTTTTTAGTAGACATCCCAAAGTATTAATCTAGGCCCATTTTGGTATATTTCATGCCACCATTTCACCGCCAAATGCGATTAAATATAAAAAATCGTTCGCTTTTTTGCAAATTTTTTCTCAAACTTTTGGTTTCTCACTGAAATTATTTACAAACAGCTTGTGCAATTATGGCTTAAATGGTTGTAAATTCTTCTCTGGGATCCCCTTTGTTCAGAAATAGCAGACATATATGGCTTTGGCGTTGCTTTTTAGTAATTAGAAGGCTGCTAAATGCCACTGCGCACTACACGTGTATTATGCCCAGCAGTGAAGGGGTTAATTATGGAGCATGTAGGGAGCTTTTAGGGATAATTTTAGCTTTAGTGTAGTGTAGTAGACAACCCCAGGTATTGATCTAGGCCAATTTTGGTATATTTCATGCCACCATTTCACCGCCAAATGCGATCAAATTAAAAAAAACGTTAAATTTTTCACAATTTTAGGTTTTTTCACTGAAATCATTTACAAACAGCTTGTGCAATTATGGCACAAATGGTTGTAAATGCTTCTCTGGGATCCCCTTTGTTCAGAAATAGCAGACATATATGGCTTTGGCGTTGCTTTTTGGTAATTAGAAGGCCGCCAAATGCCGCTGCATTTCACACGTGTATTATGGCTAGCAGTGAAGGGGTTAATTATGTAGCTTGTAGGGAGCTTGCAGGGTTAATTTTAGCTTTAGTGTAGAGCTCAGCCTCCCACCTGAAACATGAGACCCCCTGATCCCTCCCAAACAGCTCTCTTCCCTCCCCCACCCCACAATTGTCCCCGCCATCTTAAGTACTGGCAGAAATAATAATGTAACCATTGTAAATGGGATAATATTTTAAGGCAATTTATATGAGCTTTTGTTTACTTTCCCTCCCTAAGCTTCTATGGTGTCACATGCCAATAAAAGGTGGATTATTAGTTTTGCATCAACAATCATTCTTTGCAATAGTAACCAAGTTGAATCAGTGCTCTATCACCTTAAAGGAATACAAGAGGGCAAGCTACCCCAGTCTGCACATGTGCAGAGTTTGTGTTGTATATGAATATTAGTTTGTGACTGGTTATCAGGGGTTCTTTTATTCTGAGGACAGAGAAATCAGTGAAACAATAAACATAAAACAATATACTCATTTTACTAAATTTTGTTTGTTTTCATTGTAAAGTTATTCTTATATATGAAGGTTTATAATCATGTAGTTTGTGATTTGTGTTTAGTGTCCCTTTAACTCCAGGTGAAATAATCAGCTGATGGATGAGAGCAGGTTAGTAACCATGGTTACTGATCAGCTGATTATTTAACCTGTTAAGATATCATGAAAATCTGTCCTGGTTGAGGTACTTGAGGACTGGAGTGGAGAAACACTGCTCTAATTCATCAGATCATAACATTTTATAAAAAGTGACCCTTCAATGCTGTGTGTTTAACCCTTGCAAGGAATTAAACACACAGTCACAGATGTTTGTTATTAAAATAATAATAATTAAATAATTCATAGGATGGTCAAGCACTATTTTTCTGGATTTAATGTTAACAGATGCCAACACACATGCAATAGAACTGATACACACACAAAAAATAGAACTGTCCCCCAAATGATAAAATCTAAAATGCCCTTTTCACATTATATCACGTCTCTATAGACTTTGCAGCCAACTTAAAGGGATACTGAACCCAAGTTGTTTCTTTCGTGATTCGGATAGAGCATGCAATTTTAAGCAACTTTCTAATTTACTTCTATTATCAATTTTTCTTTGTTCTCTTGCTATCTTTATTTGAAAAAGAAAGCCCAGAACCCTGGACAGCACTTCTTTTTTTTTGGTGGATTAATTTATCCACCAATCAGCAAGAAAAAACAAGGTTGTTCACCAAAAATGGGCCGGCATCTAAATTTACATTCTTGCTTTTCAAATAAAGATACCAAGAGAATGAAGAACATTTGCTAATAGGAGTAAATGAGAAAGTTGCTTAAAATTGCATGCTCTGTTTGAATCACAAAATAAAAAATTTGGGTTCAGTGTCCCTTAACCCCTTAATGACCACAGCACTTTTCCATTTTCTGTCCGTTTGGGACCAAGGCTATTTTTACATTTTTGCGGTGTTTGTGTTTAGCTGTAATTTTCATCTTACTCATTTACTGTACCCACACATATTATATACCGTTTTTCTCGCCATTAAATGGACTTTCTAAAGATACCATTATTTTCATCATATCTTATAATTAACTATAAAAAAAATTATAAAATATGAGGAAAAAATTGAAAAAAAACACACTTTTTCTAACTATGACCCCCAAAATCTGTTACACATCTCCAACCACCAAAAAACACCCGTGCTAAATAGTTTCTAAATTTTGTCCTGAGTTTAGAAATACCCAATGTTTACATGTTCTTTGCTTTTTTTGTAAGTTATAGGGCCATAAATACAAGTAGCACTTTGCTATTTCCAAACCATTATTTTTCAAAATTAGCGCTAGTTACATTAGAACACTAATATCTTTCAGGAATCTCTGAATATCCATTGACATGTATATATTTTTTTTAGTAGACATCCCAAAGTATTAATCTAGGCCCATTTTGGTATATTTCATGCCACCATTTCACCGCCAAATGCGATTAAATATAAAAAATCGTTCGCTTTTTTGCAAATTTTTTCTCAAACTTTTGGTTTCTCACTGAAATTATTTACAAACAGCTTGTGCAATTATGGCTTAAATGGTTGTAAATTCTTCTCTGGGATCCCCTTTGTTCAGAAATAGCAGACATATATGGCTTTGGCGTTGCTTTTTAGTAATTAGAAGGCTGCTAAATGCCACTGCGCACTACACGTGTATTATGCCCAGCAGTGAAGGGGTTAATTATGGAGCATGTAGGGAGCTTTTAGGGATAATTTTAGCTTTAGTGTAGTGTAGTAGACAACCCCAAGTATTGATCTAGGCCAATTTTGGTATATTTCATGCCACCATTTCACCGCCAAATGCGATCAAATTAAAAAAAACGTTAAATTTTTCACAATTTTAGGTTTTTTCACTGAAATCATTTACAAACAGCTTGTGCAATTATGGCACAAATGGTTGTAAATGCTTCTCTGGGATCCCCTTTGTTCAGAAATAGCAGACATATATGGCTTTGGCGTTGCTTTTTGGTAATTAGAAGGCCGCCAAATGCCGCTGCATTTCACACGTGTATTATGGCTAGCAGTGAAGGGGTTAATTATGTAGCTTGTAGGGAGCTTGCAGGGTTAATTTTAGCTTTAGTGTAGAGCTCAGCCTCCCACCTGAAACATGAGACCCCCTGATCCCTCCCAAACAGCTCTCTTCCCTCCCCCACCCCACAATTGTCCCCGCCATCTTAAGTACTGGCAGAAACTCTGCCAGTACTAAAATAAAAGCTATATTTGGGCTTTTTTTGTGTTTTTTTAAGCACATTTACATATGCTGCTGTGTAGGATTCCCCCTTAGCCCCCAGCCTCACTGATCCCCCACCAAAGAGCTCTCTAACCCTCCCCCTCTGCCTTAATGGGCGCCATCTTGGGTACTGGCAGCTGTCTGCCAGTACCCAGTTTAGTGAAAAAATGTGCCTTCTTTTAAAAAAAAAAACCTTTTCTGTAGTGTAGCTTCCCCCCCCCCAAGATCAACCCCCCACCCCTTCCAGATCTCTTAGCTGTTTATTTACAGCTTTCAAAAATGTTTTATTTTTTTACTTTTGCAAGTTTATTTTTCTGTAGTGTAGCGGTTCCCTCCTGCTCCCGCCCCGTGCACGCGCCCGCCCGCCGCCCCCCGTGCACGCACGCGCTCCCGATGTATAAGGCCGTCCACAACGAATTAATCTAAAAAAAAAACAGAGAAGGCGCCACATAGCATAATTCCCTATGGTATACCAAATTGAAAGTTGTAGCTCAAATGCACTCACGCGTGAGAAAGCACCAAGATGTGGTGCTGACTGGGCAAACCGGAACCTCAGAGTTGTCCGGTAAACTCTCCTCTCAGGCTAAAGTTCCCAACAGCCAAGATAGTAGTCACCAGCAAGGTTATGGTGTATGGATGTCAGGGAAGGCACTATTCCACCTCCAGCAATTGGAGAGTTATTCCAAACAGGGATATCCAAATAAAAAACGATGTAGCAAGTTTGTATCAATAAAAGTGTTTATTTAAACACATTAAAAACACAGCAACGCGTTTCTCAGTATCATGTACTGTTTCCTCAGGCTGAATAAAACTATACAAATCTTGCTACTTAATATACTCTATACTAACCAATAAAAATGGCTGTTTAACAAGCACACCCTGGTTTCTCTTAATTAATCACATGATTGTCAGGTGTTTACAAATAACATTCATGTCACATTTGAATTAATACAATACTATCACATCCACCCCTTTGATCCTACAAATGAGCATGATATACAGCAACATCCCTTTAAACATTTGTCTATATACAATTTAAGGCATATGGAGAGATACATTGGAAATGTTCCAGCAATTAATAAACGTTTAATAACCGATAAAAAAATAAAATCAATATTTACATTCAGTTCCGGTCCCCATTATCAGATCAGTCCACGTCCTACCTTTTTCTCTCTTAACTCACTTAGTCAGAATGCATTATACTCTGTGATGACGCTCACGTAGATATTTGCATAAACATAAATGCTACGCATCTCAAATCTAAATATAACTTCCCTGTTAAAGTTTTTTGGGATCATATGTCTATTGTTTCGTTAGTTTATTTCAAACTAATTTCATTGTGCGAAGTATAAATATACGATGACTATATTGTTGTGCGTTAAATTACTCAAACTTTTACTACACACTGACGTGTCCTATTTTCATAGGTGTTACAAGGATGACGTCTCCGGTAGGTATGTACTATTAGCTTTCTCCTATTGGTGTCACTAGGGATGACGTGTCCAGTAGTAATAGGAGGTTTATATATGACATAGTGTCACACCTCCTTTGTATCTGTATTTGATTGGAGCTACATTAACACCATAGGTCTGCTCGGATAATGGTAAATGTATAAATAAAGTAGATGTTGGCTATCAGAACCGATGCGCTAAGCATATATATATTATCACTGTTATTTCTTTCACATCAAGCGTGCACTCAAACACAATAATAATACTACTATATATCGTTGGTTGACCACTATCTTCACTTATTAATTCAACTACCCTAGTGATATATATCAGATATGATGCCCATCGGTGTGAACAGGTTTATAACATAACAGAAAAAAATAATAATAAATACATCAAATAATAATGTAACAATATATTATTCAGAGATATAATATGATATAGTGTCTAAGTGTAAAGTGTACAACAAAATTCATTCTTCTTAATTTAGTAACCTAAAATTAATTTGTTTATATGTATATATTCATTATACAAAATATATTTATTGTATTATATAAATTAATTCAGTGTGATTGGTACGTGTTCTAATGCATGTGTCCTAAAAAGTTTTTTAACATAGATTAAATAAAATAAATATATAGTGCTCAGTGATTTGTTATGTGTTTAATTTTGTGAGTATAAACTATTTAAATATTTGTGGACATAAGCGTAAACATTCTTGGACATTTATATCTGATAATAATCCATTTGTGTAGATATAGAATTCTATATATTATATTATATTGTATTATAATAGTATAATACTCTATTCAGTATTTTATTATGTGCTTAATTATGTGCAAAAAGCTACTAAATCCATGTTCATATTTAGACCATTGGGATGTAGTGTTCCCAATTGGTAAATCCAAAAGGTTTCACGTTGGCGTAGTCTATTGTACCTGTTATATAAATTCAAAGGGGGAATGTATTCTATTGGTACAATGGAGAATATATTAAGATTCCCCTGATGTACAGAATGGCAATGTTTGGGAACACTATGATTTTTCATTTTGTTTTTCATATTTCTATAATGTTTGTTCCATCTGTTTCTAACTATTCGACAGGTGCGCCCTACGTACTGAATTTTACATAGTTGGCATGATAGAAGATATATAACATAAGAGAATGCGCATGTCTAATGATCCTTTATAGAAAAGCTAATCCCTGTGGTGTAGGATATAAAATTAGTGGTTCCTATTTCAATAAATTTGCACATTCTACATCTCTTATATTGACATTTAAAAACTCCTTTCTTATTGTTATTATTCACTTTCTTTCTAATGTTTGTAAGAGATCCTTGGATTCTCTTAGGTGCTTGGTCTTTTTTGTTGTTTTTAGCATTGATTACAACCTTACTAGGGGCCAGTAAGTTCTTCAGTGTAGGTGCCCGTCTGAATACACATTTTGGTTGCTCTTCTAAATTTCTACTGAGTATTGGATCTCTCATCAGTATGCCCCAATGTTTTTTAATTATAGTGTTAATCAATTTATGGTTAGTATTATATTGTGTTATGAACATGCTGGTATTATTTTTATTTTCATTATGATCTTCTTTGTTTTTATCGTTAATAGGTTTCTTTTGAAAGTAGTTTTCCCTATTATCTGTTTTGGCTCTTGTATAACTTCTCTCTATTAACTCTCTTGGATATCCCTTTTCTGTAAATCTTTCAATAAGTGTTTGACTTTGCATATTATAGTCCGATATTTTGTTACAATTTCGTCTCAATCTTTTAAATTGTCCATAAGGGACATTTTTCTTCCAAGGAAGATAGTGATTGCTAGAGAATTCTAGATAACTATTACAGTCCACATTTTTTAAATGATTTTTTGATTCAATCTTGCCATCTTTGGATAATGTTAAATATAAATCCAAAAACACTACAGATTCCATTTCTATGGAACTGGTAAATGTAAGCCCCATATCATTAGTGTTAAGGTGTTGTGTAAAGGATTCTACTAAAGAGACCTCACCATTCCAAAGGATAATGAGGTCATCAATGTACCGCCCATAGAACACCAGGCTTGCCCCATAGTCTGAGTTGTATATATATTCATTTTCAAATTTGCTCATATATAAATTAGCAAAACTAGGGGCAAACCTGGTGCCCATGGCGGTACCTTGTATCTGTAAATAGTGTTCATCTTGAAAAAGAAAATAATTGTGCTCTAAGATAAATGATATTAGTTGCAAAATAAACTGTTTTTGCAATTGTGGCATATAAATATCATTTTCTAATACTTCTTGAATGGCTTTCAAACCCATATTGTGCGGAATGTTGGAATACAGTGAATTGACATCACTTGTTATCCATAGCCAATTTTTGTTATTAAAAGGTAAATTGTTGAGTTTTGACAAAAGATCTGAAGAGTCACGAATGTATGACTCTAGGGAGATCACATATTTCTGTAAGAATGAATCAACGTATGCTGATACGTTGTCCGTTAAGCTCCCAATTCCCGCAATAATGGGGCGACCAGGTGGATTTTTTTGTTCTTTATGGATTTTTGGGAGGTGGTAGTAAAAAGCTTTATTTGTTTTTATTGGAATCAGATAGTCCTTTTCATTTTTATTAATGATTCCCTCTTTAAATCCAAACTCAACAATACCTCTTAAAGTTTTTGTATAATCATCAGTAGGGTCTATTTTAAGTTTTTGATAATAGTCTTTGTCGTCTAGAATACGTCTAGCTTCAAATAAATAGTCTGAAATATTTTGCAGTACTATGCCCCCCCCTTGTCCGCCTGGCGGATGACTAGTTCTTGGTTTTTCCTCAGATTTTCTAACGCGATTTTCTCACCTACATTTAAATTATGTCTCCCATAGATTTTTTTAGGAAGTTTAGAGAAATCTTCCAGGACTAATTCTTTATACAGTTCAATATGTGCATTTTCTGTCAATATCCGTGTAAAGTTAGATTTCTTTTTAAAAGTGGTGTGTACATAATCATCCAATAAATATTCAGCTAATGAATCAGGTTCACTGTATATAATATTAGTTGTTATTCTACTCTCCATTTGGTCCATAAGGATAGGCATTGCATTTATTTCTTTAAGTTTTTTACTGGCAAAATATTTCTGTAAGGATAATTTCCGTGTGAAATTATTCAAGTCTACGAAATAAATTAAACAAATTATGTTTATTAGATGGACTAAATGAGAGCCCTTTTCCCAAAACCCTTATTTCATCGTCACTCAAGTAGTGAGAAGATAAGTTAAAAATCCCTTTTTTTAATGTCTGTAATCTCTTTTCTTTGGAGGCTCTACTGTGTCCTCTGGATCCTCTTCTACGTGTCCCCTTTTGTTTTTTAGATTCGGGGTGTGTGTCATGAGGGGTTCAAGATAATGTGATATGTTCGTTTGTTGAGATCTTGGTACTGGGCGTCTGTCTAAAAAATGAGAGTGTTCATTGTGTGAATCAGTATTTCTTGCTTTATCTGAATATAGTGGTCTATCAGGGGTTTGATAATTTTCATAATGTGTATTGGAAATCCTAGTTCTTTCAGGATATGAGGAGGTAGTAGCAATTTGACCATCTTTTTGCTGTAAGGGAAGTTGTTCAAAGTTCCTATGACTATTATAATGTTGGTTATTTTCCCTCCTGTTAAAATATTGGTTGTCCTCTCTCTTGTGATAGACCCTATTATCAGTTAATTTTTGTCTCAAATCATATGGGTATGTTTCTGGAGCCACTGTTTTATTTTTATAGTGGTTTCCTTTATGATAATAATTGTTACCATTATTATTTTTGTTTTTATTATAATTTTCATGTCTATTTTTATTTTTATTTTTATTTTGTCTGTTCACTAATGTCCACCCCAAGTTTTCATCAGGCACATGAGTATAATTATTACATTCAGTGTCTGGTGTATTGCTATTTGGGTTGTCATTATTTTCTTGGGATGATTGTTTGGCTTTCTCTTTATTATATGTATATACTATATTGTTCAAATAGTCTTCTTCATCTCTAGCCATTTTTTTCAATTTAATTGCTATGATTTCTTTCTGAAATTTATCTGTTCTTTCCAAGGCCATTTTGTTTAGTTCTTCATACTCTTTATGTGATTTGAAGTCATTAAATTGAGTTTGTATATTCTCAATTTCTAGACTTGTTTTTTGTACTAGATTCTCTCTATGTATAATTAATAGGTCTATTAGTTTCAAAGAACAGTTAGTTAAGATATCCTCCCACTTAGAGAGTAGCTCGGGATCATTTTTGAATGAACAATTTTTAAAAATACGAAGGCCCCTAGGGACCTGTTTTTTGTTCACATATTTCTTTAGGGTATCCAAGTCCCACCAGTGTCTACACTCTATATTTATTAGTTCTTCTAATTTAGAAAATAGATTGTAAATTGTGGGAGTATTAGTAGTAGAAGTTTGTTGTTGTAGTTCATTATTACTAGATTGTATAGGTAAATTGGATGTCAATAACATTCTTTGATTATGTCTCTCATTATTATACAACATCTAGATTGCAGCTCCCTATAAGCTAGGCCTATCAAGCTTAGAAAACAGTAAATTATATATATATATATATATATATATATACACACCCAATTAAGGCCTCGCTTCCATTGAGTCGTAATTCAGTTTGCGTGCACTCGCAAACTGTTAAATATGCTGTCGAAAGCAATAGCGTTTAACGACTGTTTCCAATGGCGCGTTATACCTCTATATCGGCTTCCGGACTTCGGCTGCCGAAAAGATTTTCGCGTCCCATAGAAAGTAATAGAAGCCGTTAATCGATAAATTATACCAGGTTTCCATTGAAAGCGCTAACCGTTAATACACTGTCGGAGGCTGTCGATACATTGAGACATATTACCCCCAGCTCAACTAGGTGTAAAGGAGGAAAAAAGAGCTTTTTGAGGCCTGTTTCTCATTGAAATTGCAAATCAAAAAAAATTTATGAGTGTTTCAATGTACAAATAACATTATATATGCTACATTTATTGGTCCTATGTATAGGAATATTTGCACCCATGTTGTCATAGAAATTTCAATATGTATGTGCATATAAAAATATATGCAAGCACCACAATTATGGAACGACCTCCCGCACACTTTTAAACCTTCCCCATGCCTAATATCCTTTAAGAGATCCCTCTCTACATATCTCAAAACAGAATGCACCTGTCATTGTTGATTATATATTTCCTACCTGTTCTATGTTAAATTTTTGGGCATATGTATTATTATTTTTTTTTTTTTTATTGTACCCATTGTATCAATGCAATGTTTTGTGTACCCAGGACATACTTGAAAACTATAGAAATCTCAATGTATCTTTCCTGGTAAAATATTATAAATATAAATAAAATATCTACCTATTCAAAATGAAACCTTTGCCCAGGGATGCTATATATAATCTCAATACATATAGAAAAATAATTCAAAGGAAATAAGTTGTTTATAATGAAGATGAGTTTTATTATTACAGATTTACCCTCATTCAAATGTAATTTTCAATGTGAAAATCATATTTATTCAATACAAAACGATGACACATTAAAGTTATGTGTCATAGTACTAATATTTATAAAATATATGTAATGTCATGTCTGCTAAAGCAGATAATACATTTGCAATATTTAGACTATTAACCAAAATACATAAGTGCTTAATATTCCATACTTCAAGAGATATGAAGTATTGTCTTTAACATGGAATTATTGAAACAATTTAAAAGTGCATTGTGCATTGGTCCCAGGGAGAGTCTGTGTCTGTTCATATGATGTCAGTTAAAATGTATTAATCACCTCTATATCATGGCAATCACATATATGTTGTGTATACATCATTGCTTAAATATCATAAAGATACATTTATCTAATTATTCTAAATATTGAATAATAATCTTGACAAAAAGGAGTGCATTAGTCATGATAGGTATTAGTCATGATAGGTATATATTTCAGATATTACATTCCACATAGGACTATAATGAATGCAAGGTGTTTGGCCATATCAACAGGAAGGAATATTTACTTTTCAACTCTTCTATAACTGTATAAGCCGTATTAGCTTCATCTGAAGGAGCAAACAACATATGCTTGTGGAATATAAATCATAACATTTACACATGTCACGTTGACCAATGTTAGATAGCATATACTGTATAAATTTCAGACACGTATCCCCAAGTATTCTTAAACGGCATAATATCCTCAATAAAAGGACACATACATTTATCAACAATGTACACCTGCATATTAATTGACATCATGTGAAATAAAAATGAATAAAGCTGTTAATGTTTTGAAAATAAACAGCTATTAAAACAATTTTGAAATATATTTTCTAATTTTGATTAGAAAAATATATGCATATTTATGAGATGGAAATCACACTTAAGAAAGTGCTTCATAAAAAAATTTTAGATATTATATATCTGGAAATAATTTAAAAAGAAAAATACTTATTAATGCTTGCGGCGGGATTTGGCCTTTGGAGGAGAGGTACTTGGGATGGAAGTGTGGCGTCTTGGGCGACGCACACCAGCTGACTGGGAGGCTAAAACATGCGATTCAGGGTCCTGCAGGGAGATAACGGAGGATGCGAGTGAGGAGGGAGTTTGCGGCCTATCTGCAACCCTCTCCACTGCCTCTGCCAGGCGGACGAGTGCGGCATTATGTATGTCCATCTGGCTCTGTAGCCTCCTGAAATCCTGCTGCTGCTGGAGCCTAGTAAGTCTAAGCTCCCTGTGAATGAGCCTCAGTAGAGCATCCTGCTGGGACTGTGCGGGGATATTGGATTCAATGGGGGGCACTTGTGGCTGTATAGGTGTCTCCGGCACATATTCCTGGCTCTGTGTGAGGTTGTCGTCACTCAGTCTTGGGGACTGTGTGGGTGGCTCAATATCCAATTGAGGACAGACATTGGTGGGGGGGGGGGGGGGGTGGTGATTGTTGTTGTGGTGGTAGTGGTGGCGGCATTTGTTGTGCCATGGGAGGGTGCTGAATCTGTTGTTGAGGTGGCATATAGTACATATGCTGCGGTGGAGGATGCATCTGCTGATGCTGTGGTGATGAAGGATGCATCTGCTGATGTTGTGGTGATGAAGGAGGCATCTGCCGATGCTGTGGTGGTGGAGGATGCATCTGATAATGCTGTGGTGGAGGATGCATCTGATAATGCTGTGGTGGAGGATGCATCTGATAATGCTGTGGTGGTGGAGGCTGCATCTGATGATATGTCCTCCCAGATGAATATGGGGATGGGCCAGGAACATTTTCAACCTCATAGGCCAGTGGCTGTTGCTCATCTCCTTCAAGTATGCTGAGGTAGGAGTATCCAGCTTCAATAACATCCCCCTCCTCCTCCTCACTGAATTCCGGAAAACATCACTGGCCTCCGGTCTTGTTGAGGACTCATACTCATGTTCCAATTCTGAAAAATAAATTGTAATTATAAATTAATCTGATGAAACATCTAACATTTGAAAATCAATTTTATAGATATAGATATAGTTTTATATATATATATATATATATATATATATATATATATATATATATATATATATATTATTTCTGTATGAACTTAAACATATTTAACCAGAGGTGTATATTTAAAGATTGTGCCTCTAAGCGACTCTTTGTATTACACATAGTCCATATATATGATATAGATAGAAAGAATTTAAATCTATACCCTTGCTTGTTTGAGCAGATAGCCACTCCAGAAATCAGGATGAATATATCCACTACAACTATGTTAAGATGCCATTAAAGGGGCAATGAAGTACAAATTAAACTTTCATGATTCAGACAGAGCATGCAAATTTAGTCAACATTTTATATTTTACTCCTATTATCATATTTTCTTCCTTCTCTTGGTATCTTTATTTGAGAAGCAAGAATGTAAAGCTTAAGAGCCAGACAATTTTTGTTTCAGAACCTGGGTTGCTGTTGCTTATTGGGTGGCTAAATGTAGCCACCAATCACGAGCGCTAGCCAGGGTTCTGAACCAAAAATGCAAAGTCTCCATAGCTTACATTCCTACTTTTTCAAATAAAGATACCAAGAGAACAAAGAAATATTTATAATAGTAGTACATTAGAGAGTTGCTTAAAATTGCTGCTCTATCTGAATCATGAAATAAAAAAATTGGGTTTACTATCACTTTAAGTTACTGTGCAAATTAGACTTTGAACCATGTAAAACATTACTTGTACTAATCCTACCTAGGTATGTTTTCCACTGATGCTTGAACACAATTGATTACTAAACATATATAATATATGAACATTCTATATTCTGTATTACACATGTGTATGATTACATTTATATTTTAAAAAACAAAGCCGATATATATTTCTGATGTTAACATATATTTGTTAGAAATAAAACATTTATTACATATGATATTTAATATTCACCTTCATGGACCTCTTCAGCTGGCACTGATGTGTCCATTGTCCCCTTACATCCTAGGACAGATTCATCTGAGATGACATTGGCCATCATCTCCTCCCATGACCTTAGGTGTATTCTCTTGCTAGGACCACCACCTGTCCCACGTGCATATTTGGCCTGCTGTGCCAGCTTAGCTTTGGTTTCCCTCCTGCAGTCATGATAGCGGTGTTTAATGCTGGCAGTAGAACGATTACGTCCTAAGCAGCTGACTGCCACTCGAATCTCCTCCCACAGCTTATTCCGGACAGCCGGCCTCAGGTTAGGGTTCTCCAGCTGAGCTGCCCTCTCCAAGTAGGCCTCAACAAGAGCCTCCTTCTCCTCCTCAGAGTACCTCTCCTCTCTAAGCCTGCCCTTCACACCTGAAGGGCCAGCAGACACAGACTCTCCCTCCTGTGACTGGGGACCAGCCCTCTCTACCTCCTCTGTCCCTGCAGGCTGTGACAGGCTACCACCAGCCCCACCCCCAGTTGCCACAGTCTGCCCCACTTTCCCTTTTCTTTTTGTGCCTAGCTGAGGCTGACTCCTCCTCACTCCTCCCACCTCCATTCCTCTTCCACCCTCTCTCCTTCCCTCCTCTGCCAGGGTTTGAGGAAGGACAAATCCTCCACCCAAACTTCGGCCCCTATTCCTGCCCATACTACTCCCTACTTCCCCCCTCCCCCTCCCTCTATCCACCCTCACCACTGCCCTCCCCCTAGCCACCCCCTTCCCAACTCCACTAGGCCTATCCATCCCTTTCTCCTTCCTCCCTAACTCTAACCTAACACTAAAGTCCCTAGCTTACCTAACTACACTAATTCACCTAACTAAACCCTAAATTAAATAGCCCCAAAACTAACTACCTAACCTATCTAGACCCTAACTATCTCTATTCTATATCCCTCAAAAAAAAAAAATTGTGGGGGTGAAAATAAACAAAGGGATGTAAATGAAAAAGGAAAAACTAAGGAGGATTAGAACAAAATTATAGAAAAATAATAAGGGATGCAAATGAAGAAAGGGGTGAGCTATATAGTCAAATGAACCAAAAAATATGGGATCTAAAAAAAAAAAAATAGGATGGGAAAAATGTATATAAAAAAAAAAAAGTTATATAGTGAGGAAGGGAAGGGTAGTCAAAGGGGGGATGGGAAGTGGAATAAGGGGATTAATGAAAGGAGTAATAAAGGAAGATGGGGATATGGGGGTTAATGAAAAAAAAAATGTGAACGTGTTTGTATCAAATAAAAGTGTGTATGTGTGTGTGTGTGTATTTGTGTGTATAAACTAATGTGTGTTAATTAACTAATGTATGGATGTGTGTGTGTGTTCCTAATATTATATGAGGCCTACAATAAGAATATATGAAAATCAAATATCAAACTCTCCACTAACTCTCAAACAACTCTCAAAAACCCAAAACTCCTACCAACGCAACTAGCTCCCGTGTCTTTCTCTCTAGAGGCGATCACAGGTAAAGAGCGCAGGCGCAAACCGTTATTCTTATAGACAGAGGTCGGGTTACCATGGCAATGCACTTGTTATGGCACGCTTTTCGACAAATCCGACATCGGTTGGCAACGCAAACTTACGTACGGCCGAAAAGAGCGACTGCGCGCAACACGCTAATCTTTTCAATGGAAACCTGGTACTAAAATGGAGCCGTAAATTACTTTTAGCTGTCGTCCGCTTCGGTAGCTTACGGCTCCATTTTTAACGACTCAATGGAAGCGAGGCCTAAGAGGGTATATGTAATACAATATTATATAAAATAGGGGCGCTATCTACATATGCCAAATAGCTAGATATATAATGTTGAAAATAAACACAGTTCTTAATATATTAAATATTATCAGAAAGTAATCTCACTTAAAATATAGGCATACAAGCATGTAAAGAATATAAAAAGTTACAGAAAATTGAACCTGTATAAATGATAATGTCCGAATAGACAAATCAAAGTCCAAAAATTCTATCAGAGTCCCCAATGATTATGGGGGGTATAAGGCAGCTCTCCTCGATGTATAAGGCCGTTCACAACAAATTAATCTATAAAAAAACAGAGAAGGCGCCACATAGCATAATTCCGTATGGTATACCAAATTGAAAGTTGTAGCTCAAATGCACTCACGTGTGAGAAAGCACCAAGATGTGGTGCTGACTGGGCAAACCGGAACCTCAGAGTTGTCCGGTAAACTCTCCTCTCAGGCTAAAGCTCCCAACAGCCAAGATAGTAGTCACCAGCAAGGTTATGGTGTATGGATGTCAGGGAAGGCACTATTCCACCTCCAGCAATTGGAGAGTTATTCCAAACAGGGATATCCAAATAAAAAACGATGTAGCAAGTTTGTACCAATAAAAGTGTTTATTTAAACACATTAAAAACACAGCAACGCGTTTCTCAGTATCATGTACTGTTTCCTCAGGCTGAATAAAACGATACAAATCTTGCTACTTAATATACTCTATACTAACCAATAAAAATGGCTGTTTAACAAGCACACCCTGGTTTCTCTTAATTAATCACATGATTGTCAGGTGTTTACAAATAACATTCATGTCACATTTGAATTAATACAATACTATCACATGCACCCCTTTGATCCTACAAATGAGCATGATATACAGCAACATCCCTTTAAACATTTGTCTATATACAACATTTGTCTCTGTTTTTTTATAACTTAATATAATGAACAGCCTCCATTTTAGATGATCATAACAGGGGTAGGAAATTCTAAAAAAATATCAAGGTTACAGATAGAGGCACACAAAGAAAAAATAAACAACATAGTCCATGTAGGGAGTCACCAGTGCAGGAGAAGAACATGAAGAGACAAAATAATAACTAATATTATGCAAAAATAACTAATATTATGCAAAGAATAAGAGGACACAAATTCACACCTAAATAAAATATTACACTGAGGCCCATTTATCAAGCTCCGTATTGAGCTTGAGGGCCCGTTTTTCTGGCGAGTCTTCTTCAGACTCGACTCGCCAGAAACACAAGTTATGGAGCAGCAGTCTAAAGACCGCTGCTCCATAACCCTGTCCGCCTGCTCTGATGAGGCGGACAGGAATCGCCGCAATTTAACCTGATCGAATATGATTGGGTTGATTGACACCTCCCTGCTGGTGGCCGATTGGCCGCGAGTCTGCAGGGGTCGGCGTTGTACCAGCAGCTCTTGTGAGCTGCTGGTGCAATGCTGAATATGGAGAATGTATTGCTCTCCGCATTCAGCGATGTCTGTCGGACCTGATCCGCACTGTCGGATCAGGTCCGACAGACATATGATAAATAGGCCTCTCTGGGCCCAATGATCTAAAGGTCTCTCGACTGGCGAGATTATTAAAGAATTGCTCGCCAGTACTTCTATTTCCCTGGTGGAATGATCTAAAGTCCCTTTTTACCCAGGGTGTCTTGCTAAAGGGTGTATACTGCATTTTCATATGTTATTTGCATTATAAAATTCATAATTTAAAAATCTTACAAAATGAATAATTGAACCATTCACACAAAAATACGTGTGAAAACATTGTATTGTTAAGGTGCATCAAAAATCGTAACAAGAATCATATTTTATCAAAAATGTTAAATTTGTACGTAAATTACACAGGAATAAATCGTAATAAATATGCACAACGTAAATCGTAATTTAAGTACATTGGATGCGCAAAAAACACAGAGAAACTTACTTATAAGTACAAAATACAAAGCGTAATTGTTGTTTTTTTTTTTAAAATGGGCTGAACATGGGTGTTCCAGAGGCATATATGAGATTGTCTCTTTAATCCCAGCATAATTCTGTAAAGATTTTTGCACTACAGATCTCACTGTTTTTCTTGCAAAATAGAAAAACACATGCATATGAAAATATAGGCAATTGTAACATTCTATGTGCAGAAGGCAGCGTAATGTGATTTATTTTGGCTGCAGGATTTAATTTTAAAGTGTGCCCCCTGCTCACTGCTAACTTTACTTTACAGAGCCAAGTGTCCTTTTCTAGTGAGCTCCATTACTTTCAATAGGAGACATCTCACCACTTGCATCAGACTGCCCCTTTTTTATGATTATTCCACCAGGGCAGCCCCTGCAATGGTTGGCGAGAAAAGTCACATCTGAAATTGTGAGTTTTAGATCATCGGACCCTAAGTGAGGCTATTTTAAGAAAACATAAGATCTTATTTTCCTCATCAGAAAACAAAGCGCATCCAAAACAACAACCAAAGTCAGGGACAGCGTATGTAGTATCAGCATGTGCAAAATAATTTGTAACCGTGTAAAACACAGATATTATGATTGAAAAGGTGTAGTAAAAAAAAGGATGATTCATAAGCATTAGAAAAACAATAAGGGCGCGTTAAATATTGCTTTCATGAAAACAATATTTTCATTCCACTGTGTAATACCAGCGTACGCTAATTCACATTCACATTGCTGGGAAGCATTCCGCTCATGAAAGCGTGCTTTCATAGGCTTGGTGACTTTTTTTAAGATTTTATGTGATTTCTCTCCATGCCGACAGTTAAGGAAATGCTAGCAATGTGTGGTGAATACTCCTTGCAACATCAGGATTTCTTATTGGAATTATTGGAGATTATTCTATATAATAACTATATATAATAACTATTTCCTGTTCCAGGGTGATTTCTATTTTCAGAGACAGGGGACAGTGATAGGGACAGTGATAGGATCCAATGTCACACCCACCTATGCCAATATATTTATGGATATCTTTGAGGAAGAATATGTTTATGAAAAAAAAGTTTATTCAGTATGGCGCCACTTGGAGATGCTATATTGATGATATCTTTGGCATATGGTGGGGCGACATTGGAACCCTTCTTGTGTTTGTTGATGATCTTAATAAGATATCTAGATATGTTAAATTCACATTAACATGGAGTGAATCGATTTATTTAAATTTAAATTAAATTAAATGGAGCATAGGTTTATACAGAGGGGTTACCCTGTCTCTATTATTGAACAAGAAATAGACAACATTTTAAAGATTCCAATGAGCAAATTATTGGAGGAAAGGAAAATGACAAAGTAAACTATGGATAAAATGGTCTTTATCTTAGAGTATAACAGGTTAAGTAAGACTGATAATAACATTATCAGGAGATAGATCAAGTAATTTTAAGGATAGACTGGTAAGGGCTGATGTAGGTGGTACACCCTCCAGTAAATTAGGGAATTTGACTTCTAAGAACAAAGGTTGTTATCCCTGGCTGTTACAAAAGCATTATTGAAGGTGACTATTTTTGTCACCCCCAGATGGGTAAAATTTTTTGAATAAGGGGCTACTTTACATGTAACACAACCTTTGTAATATACTTAATTAAGTGTCCCTGTGGGATTATCTATATAGGAGAGACCACCCAAATAGTAAGGGACATGATTGTCCAACATAATCTAGTATAAGATGAGGGGATTAAAGGGACACTGAACCCAAATATTTTCTTTTGTGATTCAGATAGGGCATGCAACTTTAAGGAACTTTCTAATTTACTCCTATTATCATTTTTTCTTCGTTCTCTAGCTATTTTTATTTGAAAAAGAAGGAATCTAAACTTTTTTTGGTTCAGTACTCTGGACAGCATTTTGTTATTGGTGGATGAATTTATCCACCAATCAGCAGGGACAACCCAGGTTGTTCACCAAAAATGGTCCGGCATCTAAACTTACATTCTTGCATTTCAAATAAAGATACCAAGAGAATAAAGAACATTTGATAATAGGAGTAAATTAGAAAGTTGCAAATGTCATGCTCTATCTGAATCACAAAAGAAAAAATTTGGGTTCAGTGCCCCTTTAAGGAGCTCCTGTTGTAAACCATTTCCTCTCAGCAGCTCACTCAATTTCACAATTGAGGTTCCAAATTAGAAGGGGAAGAAGGGGAATTATTTGTTTATTGTAAAGTGTGAATCATTTTGGATCTATCATTTAATATCTGCAGCCAAATGGTATGAATAGAGAAATAGATTATCACCTCTTTTTGTAGGGTGAGAACGTAGATAGAGAAATTGATGATGAAGTAGTCTTTTTGCTAGGAAAAAAGTCTAAGAGAAGTCTCAATGCCAACAACTCATTTATACACATTATTTCATCTTTTCCATGTCTTTCAGTTTCCAAAGCACCAGAGAGGTGGCAGGTCACCCAAACCACAGTCTCAAGCTCTTTTAGTACCTAAAGAAAACAAAGCCTAACCCATGATTATAGGTATGAAAACTATTGCTTATACACATGTCAACATGCCAAACTTACCTCTTCCTTATCTACAAGTAGTATTTTAGATCCCCTTGCTACAGAAAAGAACACTTTTCAAAAATTACAGTCCCCAAAGAGACAGGTGTATATATGTTTAGGGCCTATTGATGCTATGTGAGAAGTATATGAGTACACGTCAAGACTTGATACTCACGTTAGCATTCACTTTCTATGTTTTTCAGGTGAAGACAGCTACAAGAGAATTTAATCTACTTAGACACAGTCCATAGGGATGTAAGGATCTGTATATAAAAAATAATGACTTCATAACAACCAAAATTGTCACATCTCCTTAAAAATGACAGCTCTTTAAAGCACATAGGGTGTTAAAAATGATCTAATCATGCTATAACATAAACATTTATTTTTTCTTCAATGACCTATGTATCTGCAAGGTGGAATTATGAAATAGCCAGGTATTAAAATTAATTGTTTTAATATTATTATTTTTACTGGATTTTAAAATATGAGAAACATACCCAGTAATCCAGTACAAATATAAACAGGTACAAATGTTCATTAGTTACAAAAATTTGCATCTTTGGTCATCACTACAACAAATTTATGACAAACGTAGATTCTGTAATACCTCAACTATAGAAATTGCTACTACAATTTGAAGCACTTATGAAAGATTGTTATGTCGAGCTGTGCTGCTGTCATGCTCAGCCAATTAGTGTTTGGTAAAAGGAGCTCAGATATAGAGGTGCTAAGCATGGAACCCTTGTCATAGTAATGCAGTCTGACCTAAAGTAAGTCTCAAAAGTTACCTTTATTGTTAACACAGCTGGTAATAAAAGCAAATTACACAAGAACAGGAGCTACTAGGACTAGCAGAGACAAACATAGCTGGAATTAGCATAGATAGAAACTGATTGTACTGCTGGAGCCGGTACAGACAGGTACTCCTGGAGCTGATAAAGGTAGTTACTGCTGGAGCTTGTGCAGGCTGGTACTGCTGAAGCTGGTATAGGCAGGTACTGCTGGAGCTATTGCAGACAGGAACTGTTGGAGCTGTTGCGGACAGGTATGATTAAGGGTTTTATCCCGAAACATTACTTATGTATTGTTGAGCCTATTTTACTTATGTGAACAACTATACATTTCTAGAAATCTAGATGGTGATGCTCACGTTTTTTGATAAAGTGTATAGAGCAGCCATTAATGTATACAGAGTGATTCCTAGTGCAATGGGAGGGGGAAATAAATAAATTAATTTCTCCATCTGGATGCTGTCTATTGGATGTCATTCAAGTACGAAGTATAAAAGAGATAAAAGAGATCTCCTGTCACAGTAATTACACAATTAAGGCATTTCTGGGATCTATGTGCCTTTTGAGTCAAATGTGAAACATCACTAATTCCGGGCCAAAATTACTTGGGAATCTCAATAGGGCACAAAGTTTAAAAGTCTTTTAGGTATGTCCACCAAATAATATCTCCACAGCATCTTCAGCAGACTGGGGAATGGGTAGCAATGTCTAGTCAGCCTTCTAATGCTACACACGCTTATTTCCCTGACAGCGGCCTCTGTTGCTGTAATATTTATACTGAAATCTCCATGCTCATTGAGCAATTTCAGTAATGAGAATTTAAACTAGATCTATTGGTGGTTAACAACAACAAAACAAACAACTATGTTTTACTTTGTTTTACACTTGAAAAGGTATACATGTCTGAATATAAATATCAGTGTAAAATATCCAGGTCAGAAGTGTAGCCTCAAACATTGGCCCAGTCTATAATATATATGTCATATTCTATTATACTGTTTTACATGGTTATGTATTGTCATTTGTCAATAGTTATCAATTTATTATATGCATTCAATCCCTGCCAATGTGTTATACACCTAGGTACATTACTGTAATTGCTGCTCCCAAGTGGAATAAGGTCTATATGATCTACTGTCTATTTTCTCAACCTGTGGTACGTGTACCTCTAGGGGTACTTGGGGCATTGGCAAGAGGTACTCCAAGGACGGGCCTTTCTTATTTTTTTTCCTGATGTAGCTATTATAAACATGACATATCAAGGAAAGCTGTGTTTCTCATTTCTACCCTTAACCACTCCTAACAGGGCAGAGTGTGACTATTTCCCTACCTGGGTTGGACGACTGCTCAATCACTGATTCCCCTCAATTTGGTAAAACCTTAGATTCTGGCTTTTAAGTCATATGTGAGGGCTGAAGATGAGCTTCACCGATATGAACAGAGAAAATGTATTAATGTAACCAAGTGTCACAGAGGCAGGTGCCAGATAAATGAGCCACTGTGAAATAGGTAAAGTGCATCATACTGAAGTGTGCTGCAGTAAAACGAGACAGATAAACTGTGCATGAAATGGTTATTAAAAATAGAAAGATGGTTCCATAAATATTACTTCCATCATCAAGCAGAAAAGTTTATTTACCTCTTATTTTAATATAAGAAGCACATTGATTGCATATAACTATTAATATCAATGAACTGTTTACATAGTAACATAGTAGATGAGGTTGAAAAAAAGACCTAAGTCCATCGAGTTCAACCTATACAAATATAATATACTTACAAAAAAGCTCCAGTTAAGCTTAAATTAAACTAATTAAAAGGGGACCCATTTAACACAAGCAATCATATCCTTGAATTCTGTTTCTAGCTAAAAAAATATATCCAAACCATTTTTAAATGTATCTAAAGCATTGGCATTCACTACCTTCTTTGGTAATGAGCTCAACAGCTGTTTTGTTTTCATTGTCTAAGGATTATCCAGTTGAGCACGGATTGGATATTGTGGAGGGATTCGCTTATCCCAAATTGAGCCTGGACATATTGCTGTAAGCAGCCGGCCGTTGGACATGCCTCCTGGCAGCATGTCATCAAGCAAAAGTTTGGTGGCGGAGAGTTGCTGAATGAAGGGAAGGGCTGCTTCAACAGAAGGCTGTGTAAGTACAGCGGATGCCAAGGTGGCTTAGAGGCAGTTCCCTTAGGACCGGCACAGGGACTTCACCCCAAACTGTAAGTGAGGGTAATATTTGCCAATAAAGACCGCACGGAGTTATACACTCATTGTTATTGGTTTTGAACACAACAAGGGGGTGTGACGGCCGTCCAAGGCTACATTTGTATACAACATTACTGTTTCATTTTTGCATTGCTTTTGGCTTAGTGAGCAGCAACAGTCCGTTACACATACAGAGTTTGGTAAGCAGGTACTGCAGAACTTTTACTTCTTTCCATGATTTTATTGCTCTTACAGTGAAAAAGCATTTCCGTTGTAGGAGATTATATCTCCTTTCCTCCAGCCTTAAACTGTGACCACTTGTCACAAACAATTGTCTTGTGATAAACAAAGCTTCTGCCATATCTGTATATGGGCCTTGAATATATTTATATAAAGTAATCATGTCACCTCTCAAGCACCTTTTTTTCTAGAGAAACAGACCCAGTTTGGCTAACCTCTCCTCATACCTAAAAATCTCCATTCCCTTTATTAGCTTTGTGGCCCTTCTCTGAACTTTTTCAAGGTCTGCAATGTCTTTTTTTGAGATTGGTCCCCAGAACTGCACTCCATATTCAAGGTGAGGTCTTACCAGGGATTTATATAGTGACAGAATTATGCTTTCCTCCTTTGCATCAATGCCTCTTTTAATACATGCTAGTATCTTATTAGCCTTAGAAGTCGCTGCCCTGCATTGTGCACCCATCTTTAGCTTGTTATCTATTTCTTTTACCAAATCCCATTCCTCCATTTGGCTAAGTATAGTACCATTTAAATAATACATTGCATGCTTATTTTTAATTCCAAAATGTAGATCCTTGCATTTTCCCGTATAAAATCTAATTTTCCATGTACATGCCCATACTTCTAATTTTTGCAGATCCCCTTGTAACGCTAGTTCATCCTGCTCTGACCTAATGACCTTACACAACTTTGTATCATCTGCAAAAATAGAGATGTTGCTATTTAATCCTTGCTCCAAGTCACTAATAAAAATATTAAAAAGAACAGGGCCCAGTACTGATCCCTAAAGGTCTCCACTGTTTACATTTGTCCAATCTGAGTATGATCCATTTACTACAATTCGTTGCTCCCTGTCTTTTATCAAGTTTTTTATCCATGAGCTAACATTTTCAGCTATTCCCAGTCCCTTAATTTTGTACATTAATCTCTCATGTGGCACTGTATCAAACGCCTTTGCAAAATATAAGTATATCACATCAACTGATTTCCCTTTATCTATATTTTTACTTACTTTATTGTAGAATCTAATTCGATTAGTTTGACATGATCTATTTCTCATAAAACCATGATGATTTGAACTCATAATCTTGTTTGCACAAATACACTCATCAATATTATTCCTTATAATCCCTTCAAGTATCTTCCCCACTATTGATGTCAGACTAACTGGTCTATAGCTTCCTGGATCAGCCCTGCTTCCTTTTTTGAAGAGTGGAGTCACATCAGCTTTAGGCCAATCCTGGGGTACTATGCCTGAGGATAACGAGTCTTGAAAAATTAAAAGTAGAGGTTTGTCTATAACAGTGCTAAATTCCCGTAACACCCTTGGGTGTATGTCATCTGGGCCTGGAGTTTTATTTACCTTAATATTATCCAGTTTTTTCCTGATATCCTGATAACCCAGTTAATGGTATGGGTTGGCATGTTCTAGTTTGTTCCAAAGTATCCTCCATTGGTACCTCTCTTGTCTATACTGAAGAAAATAATTGGTTTAGTACCTCAGCCTTCTCCCTGTCACTGTTAATCATGCTATCCTCCACGCATTTTAATGTACCTATATTTTCCTTCTTAGATTTTTTGCTATGTGTTTATTATTGTCTGTGGTAGTATTGCCAAATATTAAATTCTGGAAAGCATAAAACAAATTTCCGATTCCTATATATTTACTTTATTAACATATCTGAAGTTTGTGAAATCAAGTTATACACATTATTTCCATTTTTTCTCATGTAAAAGATCAATAATGTTTGTGCTACAGTTGGGGTACATAGAAATCAAATGAAAGCCTACAGGGGTACTTGCTACAAAAAAGTTGAGAAACACTACTGTATATGATCTATTTAACAGCAATTGTTACCTAAATGTATAACACATTGGCAGGTGTTAAAAACATATAGATTTGATGTAAAAAGACGGACAACATTACAGTCCAGATTACAAGTGTTGTGTTAAATAACTTTTTCACTCACACGCTAACTGCACTCAAAGTAAAAAGATTAACCCTTTCACTACCGGAACTTCTAGACAAAAACTTGCCCAAAATACCAGAGCATTTTCAGCATTTTTGCTATTACTCCATTTAAACAGAAATAGAGCCTTGTTTTTTTATATTTACCTATCAAATCTATATATATTTTCAAGTAGACAACCCAAGGTATTGATCTAGGCCCATTTTGGTATATTTCATGCCACCATTTCACCCGCCAAATGCCATCAAATAAAAAACATTTGTACTTTTTCACAAACTTTGGGTTTCTCACAGAAATTATTTACATACTGCTTGTGCAATCATATCACAAATGTTTGTAAAAGTTTCTCTGTGATCCCCTTTGTTCAGAAATAGCAGACATATATAGCATTGCCATTGCTTTTTGGTTATTAGAAGGCCGCTAATTGCAGCTGCGCACCACACTTCTATTATTCCAGGCAGTGAAGGGGTTAATTAGGTAGCTTAAAAGGTTAATTTTAGCTTTAGTGTAGAGATTAGCCTCCCACCTGACACTCCCCACCCCCTGATCCCTCCCAAACAGCTCTCTTTCCTCCCCCACCTCCCCACTGGTAACCCCCATTTTAGGTACTGGCAGACAGTCTGGCAGTATGAAGAAATAGGCCTTTTTTAATGATTTTTTTTATTTATTAATTTTTATATTTTCTGCCGTGTAGGGTTCCCCCTTACCCCCCATACCCACAACATCCCTGATCCCCCCCAAACAGCTCTCTAAATCTCCCCCCCTAACTATCATCCGCCATCTTAGGTACTAGCAGGTATGTGCCAGTACCTAAAAAATAATTTTTTATTAAAAATTGTTATCTTTAATTTTTTTATTATTATTTTTAGCTCCCTTTCTGTAGCGTATTGTCCCCCCACCCGCAATCTGTTTATTAGGGGACCCCCACAACCCAGATCTCCTTTTATATGCTATAACTGCCCTGTCCCTTTATTTTTATTTTTTCCGTAGGTAGGGTCCTCCGGCTCCCTCCCTCTTCCTCCTGCCTTCCCTGCTGGACCGCCCACCTGCCTTCACCTCCCACCGGCACCAGCAACGATCGTTACAGACGGTAACCGTCTGTAACGATCCGGCATCTGCCCTCATATGAAGCCGGAGCAAAAATCGCACTCCGTCTCCATATGAGGAAGATGCCTGAAGCTTCAGGAGCTCAAGATCTTGGCTGTAACTTAACAGCCGAGAGTGCTGTTGCAGTACGATATTGAAAGTACTGCACAATGTATATATATGTCGTATTGGGTAAAGGGGTTAATGCAGCTGGGTTAGAGTCCTTATTACAAGTTGAAAGTAAAAAATTGGCGCCAACCAATGCAAATTAACATCAGGACTTGCAGCGACCGTGCTAACTTCTTCTCCCCATAGACTTCTATGCGGTGTGCTGAAAAGTGACACAGTGTTACACCAACTGAGCTAAGCCTGACATGAGTTAGGAATACTTTAAATTTAAATGTTTTTCACATAAAAGAAAATATATATTTCTATATACGGTATATGATTATTTTTTGTAAACTATAAATCTATTCCTATATAAGTGTATAAATGTCTATTAATGTCCCTTTGAAGAATTTTTAAAATTAATTAAAGAGAAAGAGAAGTAAAAACATTTTTTAGCAATTTTATTATTATTCGAATTATATTTTATTTATAAAGAACCAACATTTTTCACAGCGCTGTCCATGGGTACAATCAAAAGACAAGACAAAGGCGGAGCCAACCGCCATTGCTAGAAGACGCATTGATTAAGAGCTCCTCATCTCAGTTTTAGAAAATATGAACTACCCTTGATAAAACCAGACTAAATGACTGGTATTGGAAGGACTGCGACAAGTAAATAAGCCTTGGCCATGTGAATAGCAAACTAGTGCCTGTATAACTACTATTTAACTGAAAAATTGAGCCGGAGCTCTTTGTCTCACGCTGAAGCGCCATTTTGATTGAGGAGATGCTACTATCTGCCATGAAGATCCCTGTGCTGTATTCGGACATCAGGCAGTTACTGGAGGACCATGGACAGCGAATGTGCGAGAGACTAGACGCTCTCACTGAAAAAATCCAAGAGGCACATTTACGCCACATCGCTGCTGCTGAGGAACGGGAGGCGGCACCGGAGTCACAGCGGGACATAGTGTATGAGGATCCAAAGGAGGGTCTCCCGCTGAAGGCACTGGTGAGTGCAGACACCGATAAAGAGCCCTGCCCGCCCCTTGTCGCTATGAGGGACATGACCGCGGAGGGAGCAGCTCAGCATGAACACTTGCTAGCGGGCATAGACCCTGTGGATCGGAACAGAGGTTGCGCTCTGTCATCCGCGACCCCCCTTGGAAAGAGCCATGTGGCCACGCTACGACGGCCTGACGGGGGCCACTTTCATGGTGCTCTAATATCCTGGACCTGGTGTCATCGCTTTCCATCGGCTCCCCAGGCTGGCTGCCCCCATCTGATCGTGGGAGGGTTTGACTGCATGCAAACGGGGTGAGCGTGACATATGGGAGGCGGGTATGACCGCCGGAGCAACTGCAGGATATGCAAGAAACTTAGTGCTTCGGTCGGTTGGAGGCTTCCTATCACTTGCGATTAGAAATCGGCTCATGATGACAAATAGTCGGATCCCCACCAGAGGATTTCCTCCTGCTTCCTTATGTTCCTGGAGGTGACTGGGCAGACTTTAGACTATACATGAGATTACATGCTATTAATAGCGCTGGTCTTAAACAACTATTACCATAAATATATATGTCCCTCTGGGTCTCCCCAGATTAACTGTATCTGAGTACCAGAGCAATGATGAGAATCTAAAGTCTGGCAGCTCCTACATATGAACTGAGTACTAACCTGACCTGTGCTACATTCGTTAACTACTTAGGAAAAAATTACCTTGGAGCGTTGGCCTTTTATTAGTTAGCGGCCTGTTATCATATCTACACTACAGTTGTGTTGAAGTCTGTCATTATGCCTGTAAACTAACAACCCTATATTTCCTATCTCCTTTCTAAAAATTTAGGAGCCCCTATTCTGAATAATTCCAGGCCCAGGCTCCCGAGTGTTATGGCACTCTGCTGACAACGCATAGGTGTCTAGAGTTATGGGTATCAATTGGGAGACATGTGTGGAATGAGTTCTTATATATATTACATTTCTTGTCACTTCTTGCATGATAACTAGGGCCCATACAGGTATAAATGCTTAGTATCAATGTTTTATGTATAGACAGGATGATAGCCTACATATTTTATCATTATATTGCCATGTATGATTAACCTAGAGCTTCTGTCTGAAATGTACACTTTAGTCTGGGCTGTCCACATGCTTAGCTGTCCTTATTCAGATAGTCACAATGTCAAGTTGCTCAGTCAATATCTCTGGGCTCTACGTTAGGAGTGTTAGTTAACAATAGTCAGATCTGTCATTTTTGGCTTCCCCCCCCCGCCCCTCCCCCCCTCTCCCTTCTCCTCCCCCCCCCTCCTCCTTCCCCCCCTCCTCCTCCCCCCTCCTCCTCCCCCCTCCTCCTTCCCCCCTCTCCTCCTCCCCCCCTTTTCCTCCTTCCCCCCCTCCTCTTTCCCCTCTCTCCTCCTTCCCCCCCTCCTTCCCCCTCCTCCTCCCCTCCTTCTCCCCCTCCTTCTCCTTCCCCTTCCCTTCCCCTCCCCTTCCCCCCCCTTCCCCTCCCCCCCTTCCCCTACTTCTCATTACTTCTGTGCGGTTGGGGATGATTCCCTTTCTCTCTGCACCCTTTTGGCAGAGTTTATTAGCCTCTGCCCTACCTGTAGAGCCACGACTTAGCTTTTCTCTCCCTGCACCATGATAGAATGGCTCACAGGGGTTCATCACAGGATCATTGATTTTATAGTGATTTCCTGTTTCCTGAAGTTTACTTAAGATAATGGTTTTGAGATTGCTTATGTTCTAATGGAGGCTCAGTACTAATGGTTATTGGATTATAATAACAACTGAGAGAGGTTATACTCCATGCTTTTCCAAATGATGTTCTCTACAGAGTTACCCTGATGCCTTTATTGTGCTCTATTATATTGATATTGTATATGCACTTCATAATCTGTATTTATCCCACATAAGCTGAAATTGCAATCTTTACTATTATCTACGTTGCCATATCCTCAATTGTTTTGTTTAACTTTTGGTCCCACGACTGGACCTGTTTGTTTGAGGAACTCGCAAAACCTATAAGATTTAAAAAATTGAGGTGCCCACTGTGTAATGTCATGTCAGTATCATATAAGTTGTACAATGTATTTTGTTGATGAGACTGTTGTCAATGAGTTATTTAACCTCAATAAAAAAACTATTTAACAAAAAAAAAAAAAAAAAGACAAGACAAAATTTGACAAACAGAGGAGGAATTGAGGGCCCTATTCCCATTGGAATGTACAATCTTAAAGAGTAGGAGGGGCGGAGCTAGCTTTGAGTCTGAACGGTCGCGTGATGCTATAGCTCCAGCTATATACATAATTAATTTCAATATATTTGGCCATTCAGCTCAACCTAATTGACAATTGCATGGTGACTACCAACCCACAGTCCTTGAATAAGAAAGCTGGAGAGTTGGGGACATCGCAGAGTCAAGCCATTCCGCATAATCTTGTGGCGTTTTTAGGTGAGGCCTTGTGAGGGTGACCATCTTTCAACTGTGTGCAGTGGCAAACCACGGCTGCATTATAGTCTCCAAGATCACCATGGTATCTGCTCTCTGCATACTAGATGGCATTAGGGTTCTTTTGAAGTCTTATCAGTCATCCTTTGCAGAGACCTTGCAGTCCGCTCTGGATTCAGCTGCTGAGGACGACCCAGGAGCGATCCAGGTGAAGCCGGGTGATGTGCCTTTAAGTGGATCAGCACAATTCGGGGACACATCACAGAACAAGACTTCACTCTCTAAAAGGGTGACTAGAGACTTCTGGCTAGAGTTAGTTGCCTGCTGGGCGCAAATATACATGCAAAATCCTAACGATCGCGAGCAAGCCACACTGTTCTCTATACTAACCACCAAAAGAAAAACAATATTGCATCAGAAGCAGCAAGGCAACATGTTAAGGCTGACCCTTTCCCACTCCACAAGTATTCTCTGGCTGGACTGCAGGGCAATCATTCCGGAACCACTCATTACCCCCTGCATTACAACAGCTTATGGAGCCCGGAGGTGGCGTGTTTCACGAAGGTACTGTCATCCTTGGGATCGGAAGATGGGGTATATTTGGGACACAGTGATTGCAGATTTACCGGCCTTCCCTTGCTAAGCGCAGTTGTATGCACAGATTTGAGCATGCCAAGCAATTATTTCCGAGGCACATAATACTCAGATGCTAAGCCTGACAGAGGAGTGCTTTATCTGGCCCATCCTGGAGATTGAGGAGAGTTCCTTGTTCCCCATGAGATCTGGAGTGGGCTAGTTATATGTCTGGGACTAGCAGGAATACAGACTCACATAGTGTTTTTTACTGTTTGCTATGTTTTCCTTACTGTCCTGCATTTTCTGTTTCTCATACTGTTCTAGGTTGACTGTTGGATATACAGGTCATATAATCCCAAGTGTGTGAAAGTTTTACTTGTATGATATCTGTTCATTGGCCTTCTATGAGGATCTGTAGGTCTGAAGCCCTATAGTCAATAACATAATGTCCTTGTTCCTTGTTGTTTATACCTCTGTGGCCGTAATAGCCACCGTTGCTTAGGGCACCTTGCACACTAAAAATTAAGCTATCGTTTAGTAAGGTTAAGCCGCAATACCTTTATTTGTGAGTTATACAGATTAGTCTCTCACAGGTTTTAACAAGTGTGGAGATATTTCTGTAACTATGTATCTTCAGGATTACATCTCACACATAAACCTTAGCTTTCTTTATTTAACTTTTACCACTGGTGCCTTGAGAACTTATAATAATCAGGTTGGATTGTTTCATATCTTTTACCTATCACTGTTCGAGGTATGCCAATAGTTACATATGCATACTTGTCTACTATGGATTATGTTTACGACAGCTAAGGTTCTGGGTTACTGCACAGAATTTATGTAATAGCTGAGTAATGTTTTACAGCATTGTGGTATGCATTTGTTAATTATCACTTAATCTAAAGGTTTGCTCCAAAGGTTGGTCACTTATTTTTATACTGCACTTTTTTCCATGTCTGCCCACCTCCATTTGCCCTCATAATTTTAGCAATATTATTATAAATGGTACTCGCCTGTTGACAAAAATACTACTTTAATAAGCCCATTTACTATATATATCCAATTAGAGATAAAAGGGGTTTGACCGTGTATTCCAAGCGGTTAAATACTAGGTGCACCTTATTAATCCACACTCTTAGTTGGGTATTAACATTCACAGTCCTAATTATATTATTCTCCCTTTGGTTATGGACACTTGTGTTTCCACATGGTTCTTCTGTTGTTGGGTGTAGGGTCCGCACCCAGCCAATAAGATTTACCTTTCCTTATACCGATATATATATGACCACGCAACACTGTTATTCATTTTATATTGTGTATTTTTTATGCATTGAATGTTTTGACTCCTAGATTACAAATAGCATCAGGGTAAGTTGCCAGCTGATAGTAAGATCAGCAGCAGTTGCTCAGTTGATGACGGAAATCTTATAAAACTGTTGTTCCCTTGATAAATCTCACTATGCTATATAGGGCTGATTAAGGTTTTTAATGTCACAGAATTTCGGTGCAGCCGTGTTACACTACAAGATCAATCTCACAATTTATTCTGCTGTGAATGGTGAACCAATAAAAGAACTCACAGAGAGGTGCAGCAGATACAGAGCAACTGGAAAGATTGATAAGCCTGGCAGAGGCATTTAGCATGGATTGGAAGGGGGAGAGGAGGGAGAGAGAAATGCGAGTGAGTAGGTTATTGCAGCAGTCAAGTCTTGAAATTAAAAAAGAGCAGATTATTTGCTTTGTGGTGTCAGCAGTCAGAAAAGGGTGAATTTTGGAAATATTGTGTAGATGGTTGTGGCAGGATAAAGAAAGTGATTGGATGTGTGGGATGAATGACGGATTTGAGTCAAGTGTAACTTTGAGGCAGCAGACTTGGGGTGATGAAGAGATAGTGATGCCACTGTAAGTGATAGAAAAGTCAGAAATAGGAGTAGAGCTAGATGGGGAATTAGAAGGAGCCCAGCCTTGGTCATGTTAATCTTTAGGTGGTGAGAGGCCATCTAGAAAGAAATGCCAGATAAGCAGTAAAAATTCTTCCCTTTTATAGTATTAACATGCCCAAATTGTATATTTTTCAGACTGAGCATACTGAGGTAGGGCTGATGTCCCCCAAGTACTACTGATGTTCCCCAAGTCCTACTTAAAGGGACAGTCAAGTATAAATTAAACTTTCATTATTCAGATATGACTTTTATTTTTAATCGACTTTCATATTTACTTTTATCATCAAATTTGCTTTTTTCTCTTGGTATTCTTAGTTTAAACTAAACATAGGTAGGCTCATATGCTAATTTCTAAGCCTTTGAGGGCTGCCTCTTATCACATGCTTTTTAAATCTCTTTTCAACACAAAGAGACAGAAAGTACACGTGGGCAATATGATAACACTGTGTTCAGGCACAGAAAGTTATTTAAGATCTAGCACAACACAATGCTAAATTTAAGACAATAGATAATAAACAGTCACAGTCATGTGATCAGGGGGCTGGAAGAAGGTTCCTAGATACAAGGTAATCACTAAGGTAAAAAGTACATTAATATAACTGTGTTGGTTGTGCAAAACTAGGGAATGAGTAATAAAGGGATTATCTATCTTTTAAAACAATAACAATTCTATGGTTGACTGTCCCTTTAAGTATACCTAATCAAAAATATATACAGTTTGGTCATGACCATTGAAAAAAATAATTACAAACTGCTAAACTGTGATAATTTGAAAGTTAAAGATAATAGCTTTTTACATCCATGTCCCTTAAATATAATAATAATCTACTGTCGCTTTCTCGTAGTATATAGAGGGATATAAATCAGGGGTGTATACGGGGTCTGAGTTAGCTTTTTTTATTGCTGATGTTGGCACCACCCCCTTCCCATCATATTATCAAGTCAAAAAGTATTGCTACAGTCTGAAGAAGAATATAGGTACAGTCTGAAGAAGAATATAGGGAAACAAGTGGTGTGCTTAGGTTTAGCTTGTATTTGCCCCATATATGTAAAGTAAAGGGACACTTTTAAATATATAGCACCAAACCTTATAAATATACCAATATACCCCTAAACCTACATAACTCACCACCACAAACTAACCCTACACTACACTACTTATCCCCTAAACTGCCAATAACCCACTGCAATAAACCTCTTAATCTATTAACTCCTCAACCGGCATAACCCCCCACTGCAAACTACCCCTACACTACTTAACCGCTATAATGGCATAACCCCCATTGCAAACACCCCCAAAATTATTAACCCCTAAACCATCACAACCCCAATGCAAACACTCCCTAACCTATTAACCCTTAAGCCGTCACAACCCCTCACCGCAAACTAGCCCTACACTACTTAACTACCTAATAGCTAACCACTCCCAAGACCCCTAACATAACACCACCTAAGTTACACAAAATAACAAATATTAACAATAAAAAAAACACATTACAAAAAACACTAAGCACTACCAAAAATAAAAAACCCCAGTTATGCCTGTCCTAAAACTAAAGTCCCCTTAAAAAAAGCCCAACCCAAAATAAAAAAATATATACCAACACTAAAATCTACTCTAAAATTTGCCCTGAAAAGGGCATTTTGTAGGGTATTGCCTAAAGTGATTAAGCTCTTTTATTTGGC
This sequence comes from Bombina bombina, assembly GCF_027579735.1. Classification (NCBI taxonomy): domain Eukaryota; kingdom Metazoa; phylum Chordata; class Amphibia; order Anura; family Bombinatoridae; genus Bombina; species Bombina bombina. Next base: position 1,123,847,835 of record NC_069502.1, on the reverse strand, counting down.
ACATAAATCCCTAATCTAAAACCAAAGTAACCCCATTTTGGTATTTGGTAGGGCCTTGCCCTAAAGTCTAGCAGGTCTATTGCCTAATAACAAAAACAAAAAACCCTATTCTAAAAAAATCCTAATCTAAATAAAATACCTAACCTAAAAAAAATAAAATAAAATAAAATGCCCTTCTAAGGGCAATGGCCAATCAAATGCCCTTTTCAGGGCAATCTTTCTTTTGGATAGGCTTTTTTAAGACTACATTTTTTTAATGGAAAAAAGGGCTGACATTTCTTTATGGCAATGCCCTTCCAAATACACGTTTCAAGACAATTTTTAGAGTAGTTTTTTTTTTATATAGGCTTTTATGGGTTGTGGGGGCTATTTTTATTGTAGAATGGGGTTGTATTTTTTGGAGAAAAAGAGCTAAATCACATTAGCACAATGCCTTACAAATAGACCTTCTAAGAGCTATTGCTAGAGTAACTTTTAGGGGCATATTTATCAAGCTCCGTATAGAGCTTGAGGTCCCTTGTTAACAGAAGTTATCAAGAAGACTGCTGCTCCATAACTTGTCCGCCTGCTCTGTGGCGGCGGACAGAAATCAACCCAATCAAATTCGATCGGTTGATTGACACCCCCTGCTAGCGGCCAATTGGCCGCAAATCTGCAGGGGGCGGGATAGCACCAGCAGTTCACAGCGTGTACTGTAGGCATTTATCGATAGGCAGCGATGTGCAGCGGACATGATACACTACTTGGTATCATGTCCGCTCGCACATTGTTAAATATGCCCCATAGTGTTAGAATAGGTATTTTTTTTTTATTCTTTTTTTTTTTTTTTTAAAAGGTACTTTAGTTTTAGTATAGGCATAATAGTGTTTTTTTATTTTTGCCAGTGTAGTTTTTTGTTTTTTTTGGTAATGTGTTTTCTTCATTTTCAGTAATTTTAGTGTTTGTTATTTTCTTTTAGTTAGGGGGCATTAGCATAGAGGTCTGGGGGTTATATTTTAAACGATATGCTATTCTTAAAATATGCATTATACATGACAATACATATAATTTTAACATTGTATATAAATGTAGCGACATATCTCCTATAGTTATAATAGGGTGTTTTTTTTGTATACTTTATTAGTCAGGTAGAAGCAGACAGGACATAGGTGTAGGCGGTCTCTGGGATGTTTACTTTGTTTTAACATATATATTTTTTACTAAAGGAGCACTGTTTAATATATCTTTTAAATATTAAATATTAAATTTTCCTATATTTGTCTGTATATATCTATATCTATATATAATCATATAGATATAAAGGTATAGATATATATTTTACCTAAAAAACATGTATATATATATATATATATATATATATATATATATATACACACACACATATATATATATATATATATATATATATATATATACTGTATATATATATGTACAGCATATAAGAATACATTGAACATATAATTCTGTGAGAAGAACATTTGAATGTGAAATTTTAATATTTCATGTCAGGTTAGCACACTTGAGAGAACACGAGTGGGTTTTGCTCGCAAATTAGAGTGTTAGGTGTTTTTTTCTATTTTTCGCCCTACATTGTCTTGAAGTCTATGCGGGAATATATTAAAGTGGTCATGGTATTCCAACTTCCGCTTTTTGCAAGCGTCAGGTTTTTTACTTTCAACATTTAATACTTGCGTTACCCGACGTGCAGAAAGCCTCTGTCTAGCAAAGTTAACACACGAGTGGGAGCGCAAAGTACTGCTTTACTCGTAATCTAGCCCTTTATAGGTTTACAGGTGTCATTCTTTTTCTTATTTTTACACTGATATATCATAGCTCAGACTGAAACGTTCTAAACTTACAAAAAGATTTGCATCTCAGTTTTGTAGATGGTGTCAAGACAAATAAATATGCAGTGAACATAATTTACATAGAACATTTGTTTGTGAACACCTGTTATTATGAAATATAAATTGCTGAATGGATTGACAAGAGTCTAGAATGCTCAGGATATAGACATACTCACTGTTATGTTACAGGGACATAAAACCCCAAACTTTTATTTAATGATAAGAGAAACAATTTTGAAAAAACCTTTCCAATTTATTTAGTAGCAATGCATAGCAGATATTTGTGGTATATCATTAAAAAACAAATGGAAATTAAAGGGATATTGTACTCAACAATGTTCTAAGATCCAGAACAAAGAATACAATTTTTTTTATCTGAAGTATTGTAAGGTAATACAATATAAATTGTAACTAATACAGCAGTATGAGTTGTGAATGTTCTCCTAAAGCCCATGGGGCCTATTTATCAAGCCGTCAACTGTGCTGCATTCGCCGGCACCAATACGCTCGCCTAACATCGCCTAACATCGTGGCCGCGGACCTGAATACGTTCTCCATAGTTACCAAAAAAGCTGTCAAAAAGCCACGCACCAAGTACGGGGCGATGAGCAGCGGACTGTTGTTAACTAGCAGTCATCGATCTCGCTGATTTTCGGCTTTTTCACAGCTTTATTTGTATACTGTCACTAAACACCCACACTATACTAAACTGTTTAACCCCTATACCGCCGCTCCTGGCCCCCGCCGCAACTAAATAAATTTATTAACCCCTAAACCGCTGCTCCCGGAGCCGACTGCCACTCTAATAAACTTATTAACCCCTATTCCTCCACTCCCGGAGCCCACCGCCACCTACATTATACTTATTAACCCCTAATCTGCCCCCCTCTACACCGCCACCACCTACATAAAGTTATTAACCCCTATCCTGCCGCTCATGGAGCTCACCTCAACTAAATTAACCTATTAACCCCTAAACCTAACAACCCGCTAACTTTATATTAAATATTAACCCATCCCTATCTTATAATAAATTTAAACTTACCTTTAGATTTAAATTAAACTATATTAAACTATTAATTAACCTACCTTAACTATTATAATAAAATTACATTAAACTATATTAAATTAATAATTAACCTACCCTAACTATTATACTAAAATTACATTAAACTATCTTAAATTAATAATTAATCCAACCTAACTTTTAAACTAAAATTACATTAAACTATCTTAAATTAATAATTAATCTAACCTAACTATTATACTAAAATTACATTAAACTATTTTAAATGAATAATTAATTAATCCAACCTAACTATTATACTAAAATTACATTAAACTATATTAAACTAATAATTAACCTACCCTATTATAATAAAATTACATTAAACTATATTAAATTAATAATTAATCTACCCTAACTTTTATACTAAAATTACATAAAACTACAAATTAAAATAACTATATTATATATTTTAAAACCTAACCCTACTCAAATAATTAAAATCTACACAAAAAAATTACTAAGGCCTAGATTTGGAGTTCGGCGGTAGCCGTCAAAACCAGCGTTAGAGGCTCCTAACGCTGGTTTTGGCCGCCCGCTGGTATTTGGAGTCAGTGATTAAAGGGTCTAACGCTCACTTTTCAGCCGCGACTTTTCCATACCGCAGATCCCCCTACGCCATTTGCGTAGCCTATCTTTTCAATGGGATCTTTCTAACGCCGGTATTTAGAGTCGTTTCCGAAGTGAGCGTTAGAGCTCTAACGACAAGATTCCAGCCGCCTGAAAATAGCAGGAGTTAAGAGCTTTCTGGCTAACGCCGGTTCATAAAGCTCTTAACTACTGTACCCTAAAGTACACTAACACCCATAAACTACCTATGTACCCCTAAACCGAGGTCCCCCCACACCGCCGCCACTCGATTAAAATTTTTAACCCCTAATCTGCCGACCGCCACCTACGTTATATTTATGTACCCCTAATCTGCTGCCCCTAACCCCGCCGACCCCTGTATTACATTTATTAACCCCTAACTTGCCCCCCACAACGTCGCCGCCAGCTACTTAAAATAATTAACCCCTAATCTTCCGACCGCAAATCGCCGCCACCTACGTTATCCCTATGTACCCCTAATCTGCTGCCCCTAACATCGCCGACCCCTATATTATATTTATTAACCCCTAATCCGCCTCACTAACCCTATCATAAATAGTATTAACCCCTAATCTGCCCTCCCTAACATCGCCGACACCTAACTTCAATTATTAACCCCTAATCTGCCGACCGGAGCTCACCGCTATTCTAATAAATGTATTAACCCCTAAAGCTAAGTCTAACCCTAACACTAACACCCCCCTAAGTTAAATATAATTTAAATCTAACGAAATAAATTAACTCTTATTAAATAAATTATTCCTATTTAAAGCTAAATACTTACCTGTAAAATAAATCCTAATATAGCTACAATATAAATTATAATTATATTATAGCTATTTTAGGATTAATATTTATTTTACAGGCAACTTTGTAATTATTTTAACCAGGTACAATAGCTATTAAATAGTTAAGAACTATTTAATAGTTACCTAGTTAAAATAATAACAAATTTACCTGTAAAATAAATCCTAACCTAAGTTATAATTAAACCTAACACTACCCTATCAATAAAATAATTAAATAAACTACCTACAATTACCTACAATTAACCTAACACTACACTATCAATAAATTAATTAAACACAATTCCTACAAATAAATACAATTAAATAAACTAGCTAAAGTACAAAAAATAAAAAAGAACTAAGTTACAGAAAATAAAAAAATATTTACAAACATAAGAAAAATATTACAACAATTTTAAACTAATTACACCTACTCTAAGCCCCCTAATAAAATAACAAAGCCCCCCAAAATAAAAAATTCCCTACCCTATTCTAAATTAAAAAAGTTACAAGCTCTTTTACCTTACCAGCCCTGAACAGGGCCCTTTGCGGGGCATGCCCCAAGAATTTCAGCTCTTTTGCCTGTAAAAAACATACAATACCCCCCCCCAACATTACAACCCACCACCCACATACCCCTAATCTAACCCAAACCCCCTTAAAGAAACCTAACACTAAGCCCCTGAAGATCTTCCTACCTTGTCTTCACCATACCAGGTTCACCGATCCGTCCTGGCTCCAACATCTTCATCCAACCCAAGCGGGGGTTGGCGATCCATAATCCGGTCCAGAAGAGGCTCCAAAGTCTTCCTCCTATCCGGCAAGAAGAGGACATCCGGACCGGCAAACATCTTCTCCAAGCGGCATCTTCGATCTTCTTCCATCCGGAGCGAAGCGGCAGGATCCTGAAGACATCCAGCGCGGAACATCCATCCGGACCGACGACTGAACGACGAATGACTGTTCCTTTAAGGGACGTCATCCAAGATGGCGTCCCTCGAATTCCGATTGGCTGATAGGATTCTATCAGCCAATCGGAATTAAGGTAGGAATTTTCTGATTGGCTGATGGAATCAGCCAATCAGAATCAAGTTCAATCCGATTGGCTGATCCAATCAGCCAATCAGATTGAGCTCGCATTCTATTGGCTGTTCCGATCAGCCAATAGAATGCGAGCTCAATCTGATTGGCTGATTGGATCGGCCAATCGGATTGAACTAGATTCTGATTGGCTGATTCCATCAGCCAATCAGAAAATTCCTACCTTAATTCCGATTGGCTGATAGAATCCTATCAGCCAATCGGAATTCGAGGGACGCCATCTTGGATGACGTCCCTTAAAGGAACAGTCATTCGTCGTTCAGTCGTCGGTCCGGATGGATGTTCCGCGCTGGATGTCTTCAGGATCCTGCCGCTTCGCTACGGATGGAAGAAGATCGAAGATGCCGCTTGGAGAAGATGTTTGCCGGTCCGGATGTCCTCTTCTTGCCGGATAGGAGGAAGACTTTGGAGCCTCTTCTGGACCGGATTATGGATCGCCAACCCCCGCTTGGGTTGGATGAAGATGTTGGAGCCAGGACGGATCGGTGATACCTGGATGGTGAAGACAAGGTAGGAAGATCTTCAGGGGCTTAGTGTTAGGTTTATTTAAGGGGGGTTTGGGTTAGATTAGGGGTATGTGGGTGGTGGGTTGTAATGTTGGGGGGGGGGTATTGTATGTTTTTTTTTACAGGCAAAAGAGCTGAACTTCTTGGGGCATGCCCCGCAAAGGGCCCTGTTCAGGGCTGGTAAGGTAAAAGAGCTTGTAACTTTTTTAATTTAGAATAGGGTAGGGAATTTTTTATTTTGGGGGGCTTTGTTATTTTATTAGGGGGCTTAGAGTAGGTGTAATTAGTTTAAAATTGTTGTAATATTTTTCTTATGTTTGTAAATATTTTTTTATTTTCTGTAACTTAGTTCTTTTTTATTTTTTGTACTTTAGCTAGTTTATTTAATTGTATTTATTTGTAGGAATTGTGTTTAATTAATTTATTGATAGTGTAGTGTTAGGTTAATTGTAGGTAATTGTAGGTAGTTTATTTAATTATTTTATTGATAGGGTAGTGTTAGGTTTAATTATAACTTAGGTTAGGATTTATTTTACAGGTAAATTTGTTATTATTTTAACTAGGTAACTATTAAATAGTTCTTAACTATTTAATAGCTATTGTACCTGGTTAAAATAATTACAAAGTTGCCTGTAAAATAAATATTAATCCTAAAATAGCTATAATATAATTATAATTTATATTGTAGCTATATTAGGGTTTATTTTACAGGTAAGTATTTAGCTTTAAATAGAAATAAGTTATTTAATAAGAGTTAATTTATTTCGTTAGATAAATATTATGTTTAACTTAGGGGGGTGTTAGTGTTAGGGTTAGACTTAGCTTTAGGGGTTAATCCATTTATTAGAATAGCGGTGAGCTCCGATCGGAAGATTAGGGGTTAATAATTGAAGTTAGGTGTCTGCGATGTTAGGGAGGGCAGATTAGGGGTTAATACTATTTATGATAGGGTTAGTGAGGCGGATTAGGGGTTAATAACTTTATTATAGTAGCGCTCAGGTCCGCTCGGCAGATTAGGGGTTAATAAGTGTAGGCAGGTGTCGGCGACGTTGTGGGGGGCAGGTTAGGGGTTAATAAATATAATATAGGGGTCGGCGGTGTTAGGGGTAGCAGATTAGGGGTACATAAGGATAACGTAGGTGGCGGAGCTTTGCGGTCGGCAGATTAGGGGTTAATTATTGTAAGTAGCTGGCGGCGACGTTGTGGGGGGCAGGTTAGGGGTTAATAAATATAATATAGGGGTCGGCAGTGTTAGGGGCAACAGATTAGGGGTACATAGGTATAATGTAGGTAGCGGCGGTTTACAGAGCGGAAGATTAGGGGTTAATAATATAATGCAGGGGTCAGCGATAGCGGGGGCGGCAGATTAGGGGTTAATAAGTGTAAGGTTAGGGGTGTTTAGACTCGGGGTACATGTTAGAGTGTTAGGTGCAGACGTAGGTAGTGTTTCCCCATAGGAAACAATGGGGCTGCGTTAGGAGCTGAACGCAGCTTTTTTGCAGGTGTTAGGTTTTTTTTCAGCTCAAACAGCCCCATTGTTTCCTATGGGGGAATCGTGCACAAGCACGTTTTTGAGGCCGGCCGCGTCCGTAAGCAACTCTGGTATCGAGAGTTGCATTTGCGGTAAAAATGCTCTACGCTCCTTTTTTGGAGCCTAACGCAGCATTTGTTTGAACTCTCGATACCAGAGTTAATTTTATGGTGCGGCCAGAAAAAAGCCCGCGGAGCGTTAACAGCCCTTTTACCGCCGAACTCCAAATCTAGGCCTAAGTTACCAAAAACTAACAACTAAGTTACAAAAAATAACAAACACTAAGTTACACAAAAAAATAAACACTAAGTTACAAAAAATAACAAACACTAAGTTACACAAAAAAATAAACACTAAGTTACAAAAAATAAAAAATAAATTATCAAAGCTATAAACTAATTACACCTAATCAGCAGGGGGCGAGTCAGCAGGGGGCGGAGTTGCACCAGCAGCTCTTGTGAGCTACTGGTGCAATGCTGAATACGGCGAGCGTATTGCTCGCCGTATTCAGTGAAGTCTGGCGGACCTGATCCGCACTGTCGGATCAGGTCCGCCAGACTTTGATAACTAGAGGCCTATGTGTTTAACATCTTGGTCATGATTGGGTACTTCTCCTTTAAATAGTAGGGGTTGTACCATGAACTTCACTCCTATGATTAAGTGCCAAGTACAGGCACGAAACATATAAGGAAGTTCTTTTCTGCAGCCTTTTTTGTACTACATGTTTTTACTTCTGGATGAATAAAGAAATATTTTTTTAATCCCAATACTCTGCAGAGTGCAGCCGCTTTTTCTTTTTTCTACATTTTGCTCTGTAGCAGCGGAACCGGCTGCTTATTGCGGCGTGCACCCCCTGTGCTCCACTTCTACATTCCTCCCAACTACTTCCGATGGCGTCTTCAGCCTGTTTGGGACTTCAGAGCGGTTTGTGATCGTGGATCTGTATGAGGAGTTTCTCTTTCAACCGGCTCGGTCCCTTCAAGCAGATTACATGTAAGTGGAACTAAAACGGATTTGTTTTGCCAGTGTTCCCTAAACGATAAACTGCGGTTCATTTGATATATTCTACATCTTATGCATGTGTCAGTCATTTATGCTTTTAGCGTACACTGGTGGGAAGTAGCCTGTATTTGCATTTATTTGCATTTATCATTGAATGGCATTCACGCTTTAAGAATGAAAGTGTTTGGTCTTCACACAGTGTCTTTTTGAAAAATCAGTGGCACACTGTATTTAAAGGAACATTACATTGTAACTTACTACGTGGGATAGTTGTGGAGCATTATACAATAGGGGTACTGCAGAGTTTAAGTACAAGGCTATTGCAGGATTTTTTTTTATTTTATCTTAAATTTTTCACAAGCTCTAATATGGAGAATGAGGGCTCAAGTTCACACAAATCATTCTTTAATGTACAACATTGTCAAAGTTTTTTGATACAATCTTTAATACTGCAGAGCATTCCAGTGGGGGTCAAAGTGATCTCAAGAGTCAATTTTTTCAACTGGAGAGACTGCTATTAACAGATCTAAGACTGATGTGGGATGTGGTCTCATTTAATCATTACATTAAAGCTAAGAGGATACCAAAAGGGTTAAGAATTAAAAAATATCCCTCCTTTGATTTAGAGGATTCAGCCCTACAATCTGAGTGGAATGAAGCACTAACTGAGTGTTCACTCACACTCATGGATATAGTCATAACAAGTAAAACTAATAAAAGAGAAAAGTTAAAACTTAAGATTGATAACATCAAACTAGATTTAAAATCTTCAAAATCTGATACTAGATATGGAGAATTTAAAGATAATCTTAAAAATAAGATTCAAAAAACAGATGAAGAACTTGCTCAGCGGAAGGGAAATAAATTTAACAGGGATATGGAGGACTACTTAAGTAATAAAGTTTACAACTGGTCACGGTTCCAGATTAGACCAAGGAGAAGATACTTTCGGAATAAGGGGGGCAATAAGACCCAACAAATGCCCAAAGAAGATATTAAAGCCAACACTCCAAAACCTATTCTGAAACATAAATCTAAACGGAAGGTGGCTTTTTCCTCAACAGATACATCTGACCAGGATTCCTATGTATCAGATGCAAGTGGTTCCTCCATGCCTTCCCAGTCCAGATCTCTCTCTCCCCCCTCTCCTCCTCCTTCTTATTCAAACTCTATTTCTCTTCCTTCCTGCCCCCTCTTGTCATTACAGGTACTAAGCGACAGTGATACAGATGTGGAAGAAGCTCCAGTTGTATGCCCCAAAGACAAAGCAATATCTACTATCCCTTTAGGAGGCGCACCAGGAGGGCTGGTAGAAGAATTAAGAAAGTCCTCAAGGAAACAAAAAACCAACATGAAGGACTGTCGGTTTTGAACCTGTCAAGAGTGGAGCTTACAGATGAAGAAAAGTCTCTATTAAGTAAAGGACTGGGTTTTGCCCCTACAAATACTTTTTCAACATTCAGAAACATTATTGACATTAATAAATTCATCAGAAAATTGACGTTAAAGAGATTTTTTAATTTACAAAAAGATCTAACTATATAAAATTCTTGTGATAATATTGATGTTAATACAATGGTTCATCATACTAATGGTAACAGCAATACTGACAGTTAGTAGTGGTAATAGAGGTGACATGAGCTCAGTTGGCTTCAAATTTGGTGACTTCATAACTCTCAATGAATTGAGAACTTTTGAGGAGAGTTATGGACCAGTTGATTCTGAAATCTTGCCGCCCAGTAGGAAGCAGTCTGAGTTCTATCCCACCAATTTTAGGGGTCCATCCATTAACCTTTACCAAAAAAGAGTCCAAAAAGACCTGTTGGACTTAGAGACTAATACTAAAAGAAAGAGCAATAGTGGGAAGCCAAATCTTACCAAAGCTGAATTTAATGCCTTGCAAAAATTACAGCATAATGACAACATTGTCATTAGGGCTTCAGATAAAGGAGGAAATGTGGTGGTCCTTGACAAGGATTACTACATGAATGAGGCTTATCGACAACTATCAGACAATAAAACATACAAAAAATTAGATAGGAATCCCTCTTATGTGTTCAGGTCTAAACTTTCAACCATTATTAAACAAGGGGTGGCTTTAAACATTTTTTCTGAGGAACAAGTCAGGCACATGATTCCAGATTTTCCATTGGTACCTATATTTCACCATGTACCAAAAACTCATAAGAGCCTGACTTCTCCCCCAGGAAGACCCACAATTTCTGGTATTGGCTCCTTGTTTGAGCCATTATCAGAATGGGTCGATTCTATACTCCAGCCTTTGGTTAAAAATTTAAACAGTTATTTACATGATTCTACTCATCTTTTGAACTGTTTAGAAGATACTGAATGGTGTAATAGATATAGGTGGGTGGCTGTTGACGCCACTGCTCTTTATTCCAGTATTCCCCACTTGGGTTTAAAAGCCATCAGATATTTTTTGGATATAGCAACACAATATTCAGTGGAGTTCAAACTGTTTTTCTGTGAAATTGTTGAATTTTTACTTAAACACAATTTTTTCATGTTTAACAATGAATATTTCATACAAGGTTGTGGTACAGCGATGGGGGCAAAATTTGCCCCCTCATTCGCCAACTTGTTTGTAGCTTGGTTGGAGGGTCTATATCTCTACACTATGTCTAATCCCTTTGCCAACAACATTATAAAATATATGAGATTCATTGACGATCTCATATTCATTGTACAAGATCACTTTGAACTAAGTACTTTCCTGGAATATATTAATACTAATGACCTTAATCTTAAATTTACAGGAGAATGGCAACAATATAAAATATGTTTTTTGGATTTAGTACTTATTGGAAATCCAGACAATGGGACTATACTAACAGACCCATATCGGAAGCCCACAGCAGGTAACACTATTTTACATGCAAAATCATGCCATCCTACACATCTTATACGTTCAATACCTAAGGCACAGTACATACGTATGAGAAGAAACACCAATTCCAATGACAATTTTCATTCACAATGTACTGAATTAACAAATAGATTGAAACAGAGAGGGTATTCAGCAAAAGTTTTGAATAAATCTCTTGAAAACGTTAAACATAAAACACAATGAGAACTGATAGACAATAAGAGAGAAGATAAAGATTTTTGCAAAAACAAAATAGTGTTTACCACAGAATATTCAAAACAATTCAATGATATCAGTGCCATCTTGAGAAAACATCTACATATCTTGAGGGAGGATGAATCACTAAGTGATGTTCATGAAATTTGCAAATTTGCTGCAAGAAAACCTCCTACCCTAGGGACTAGATTGGCCCCCAGTATGATCAATACACCACATTTAGAGGGTAGTAATTCGATTAAGAAAAAAGGCACATACAAATGTGGTACCAGATCCTGTATAACGTGTGGAGTTATTAATCAGAGTGACAATTTTTCAAGCTCTGTTACCCAGGAAAGTTTTAACATAGAATTCTACGCTAATTGCAGGACAGAATTTATTGTATATCTGTTGGAGTGTTCTCTTTGTTCCCTTCAATATGTTGGTCAAACGACCAGGGAACTAAGGTCACGTATCAGAGAGCATATCCGGGACACTAAGAATTACAACAAAGATTCAGCCATAGCGAGACACTTTAATCTAGTTCACATGACTCATAAAGCACATCTTACAGTTAAAGTAATAGATAGAATACAGTCCCCAATAAGAGGTGGCAACAAGCATAAGATGTTATTAAAACGTGAACTTTTTTGGATTTATAGATTAAAAACCATCTCTCCTTCAGGTCTAAATAGGGAATGGGATATATCATATTTTGTTGATTAATCGTATATATTCTCTCATATGAGTCTAGTTATATACATATATATATATATTCATTTTCTACCATCATACAAAATACAGGGTTTCATGAGATACCTGATATTTATTTTATATTCCACATAAGTATTGGATGAAATATCAAGATGATAATATTTCAAATGCAATTAATTTGCACCTCCTAATTCATTCTTTTTCTTTAAGTGTGGCTCATATTGTCTAAAAGTATAATTTATAAATAATCGATACTAGCGGGATATTTCTTGTACTTGCAATGTTTAGCAACTATGTATATATAGTGAGTAATTCTATGGCAGGGGTTTATAAGATATAGCTTAATTGTTTCTTTCTTTTTGTTTTTGCTTTTTTATTTTATTTTCTCTTAATTAATTGTTTATGTCCTTGCCAGTAGAAATATTTATTTCATATATTGAGCTTGTGTTAAGTGTTTGAAAGTTGTTTTTACACTTTATACTATGGCCCCTATTTATCAAGGCCTGGTGGACCTGATCCGACAGTGCGGATCAGGTCCGCCAGACGTCGCTGAATACGGTGAGCAATACGCTCACCGTATTCAGCATTGCACCAGCAGCTCACCAGAGCTGCTGGTGCAACGCCGCCCCCTGCAGACTCGTACTCGATCGGGTTGATTTCCGGCGATGTCTATTCGCCTGCTCAGAGCAGGCGGACAGGTTATGAAGCAGCAGTCTTTGTGACCGCTGCTTCATAACTGCTGTTTCTGGCGAGCCTGCAGGCACGCCAGAAACATGGGGCATCAAGCTCCTTACAGAGCTTGATAAATATGCCCCTAAGTGTTTAACATCTTGGTCATGATTGGGTACTTCCCCTTTAAATAGTAGGGGTTGTACCATGAACTTCACTCCTATGATTAAATGCCAAGTACAGGCACGAAACATATAAGGAAGTTCTTTCCTGCAGCCTTTTTTGTACTACATGTTTTTACTTCTTGATGAATAAAGAAATATTTTTTTAATCCCAATACTCTGCAGAGTGCAGCCGCTTTTTCTTTTTTCTACATGATGCCGCAACCACCTTTTCATATATAGGCTTAGATTACAAGTGGAGCATTAATTTATTGCGCGCCCTAACACGGGCACATTTCTCTGTTTGCGGGTGCATGATAAATAACCAGCCATTACAAGTGGCTGGTTATTGCTACCGCAAGATCACAGTAGCAATTAGTGCTTGTGAAATTAATTTTATAATTGTCCCCCAAGTGCCCCCAAACTTAAGCGCTAGTTTTCTTTTTTAGAAAAAAAAAAATAACATTTAAAAAAAAAAAAAAAAAGAAGATAATAGCGCTTAGCAGTTTTTGGGGGCTAAAGTCGGCGGCTGTAGTTTTAAAAAAAAAAAAGGGCAATGAAAAGTGTGTTTGCTTATATACATATATACACATATTAATACAGAAATATATATGTATATATTCTTATACATATATATTTACACTTTGCTGCCATTGCTGCGCTATTCACCCCCTTCTCTGGGCTAGGTTCGCATGCTGCTTGTCATGGCATGAGAACGAGGCTTCCAAAGGAAGCATTACTGTCAACTTGTAACAGCAGTGCACATTAGCGTCTGCTGGTATTACTCAGTGGAATGCATATATTGCTTTCACAAAAGCAATATTTAGCGTTGCACTTTTAATCTGGCCCATAATATTTACCTAGAGAATCAAGATTATGAATACTTAATTTTTAAACAATTATTGTAGCAGAAACAGATTAGGACCAATATGACAGAATAAGTTCTTTAGGTATTGAGGCCGAGTTATTTCCTAATACTTGTCACAACAAAACATCCATTCACATGCAGTGGTCTATTTTGGTACAACCTTACAGTAACAATATACTCATATACGTTTTATGATGGAAAGAGATTCTCTGTGTCGTGGGAGTATGGACCTATGATTCAGGATTACTTTTGCTGAATTATAATTTCTCTTCCTCCACAGGAAGGCAGTTAAAAAAAATACATTTACTTTGTACAGTTCTCTTGTCACAGATATGCTTCAGATAAGTTTAATATTTAGACTCTAGCATTGTGCCTTAACAATATTTATTAATTAAAGGAATATTGAACCCAATTTTTTTATTTCATGATTCAGATAGAGCATGCAATTTTAATAAATTTTCTAATTTACTTCTATTACCAATGTTTCTTCGTTCTCTTGGTATCTTTATTTTAAAAAGTTGGAATGTAAGCTTAAGCTGGCCCATCTTTGGTTCAGCACCTGGGTAGCGCTTGCTGATTGGTGGCTAAATGTGATTGACACACCCATGTGCATTGCTATTTCTTCAACAAAGGATGTCCAAAGAATGAAGCAAATTAAATAATAGAAGTAAATTGGAATGTTGTTTACAATTTCATTCTCTATCTGAATAATTAATTTTTTGGGGTTTCATGTCCCTTTAAAGGGATGGTTCTAACATACTGCAATTTGAGCTGCTACAAATAAGAATGCAAGGAGAATAGCTTTGATTGATTTGATGTATTGGGGTATATTTATCAAAACGTCAACTGGAAATACATTTGAATCCCGCGTCGTATTTGTTGCGAGATTAATACGCTGTAGTTATTAAAGCGTCAAGATCGGCAAATGTTGAAATTTGTGACGTAATATATGATCCTGGGATCTCAATCCGACGCAGATCGATGCTTGCGTCTTTACTGATGTTTCGAATTCAGATTAGACTCTAGTTGACCCTTTTCCCAATTTATCAAACATTTAACAGGTACGCTTGTGTGTATTCCAACGCAGTGTAACTAGTTTTCAATCCGCCACCCTTGAGGTCGCGGATGCCATAGAACTCAATGGGAGTCTGAAAACACAGAAAGCTTATGTTCGATGCTGCAAGAGAATGAAGTATATTACATAATAGAAGTAAATTAGAAACTCTATTAAAATTGCATGCCCTATCTAAATCAAACAATATTATTGCTCCACATTTGGTGCTCTAGTAGATATAGGGATAAAAATGAAAAATACATTACTACTTATGGATTATGTTACAACTCTGTCTCTCATTACAAAGCAATTGGACAATATTATTTCTACAAATTTGTTGAAAAGTTTTGCCCCAAACTTGTTGCACTAATAGATAGAGATAAAAATGAAATAAATACACAACATAATATAGCTAACTTTCTTTTTATTTGTTGTGAAAAATCTATGTGCACCATGTTTAAGCCATGTAATACAAGTCACACTCTCCACTTTGCACCAATTTTGACTCCACACTTTTCGCACTAATTATGATGCAAACTCCAAAACAACCCACACTAGTGAATTTTTCAACCACTTTTGATTGGAATATGCATAATCACATGACTTATGACATCAGCCAATCTGATTCAAATATACATTTTAAACTAACAAATCAAATTGCTCGATACTTGTGTCATTGATCACTCATCAGAACTTGTAAGTGTCATTTGTTACATTGTGTATTATACTTTGAAAGTATGTATATGTGAAATTAATATTAAAGATAAACATTGATGATGACATTAGGACACAGTATAATATTTTAGACAATGATTTTAAAATTCGAATTGATGTTTGATTCAATATAATCTTAAGATGATAGCTCAAAGGGATAGCCCACATAACATTAAACTGTCATGATTCAGATACAGCAGAAATTAAAATCATCTCTTTACTCTCATGCTATTTTCAGTGTATTTTTTCCTTCTCTTGAATTTCTTTTTCAGTAAGAAATGTCATCTTATATGCCAGCCAATTTTATAACACCTGTGAAGGGGTGGTTTTTAAAACTAAATTGCAATCAGGAGGGGTTACACAAGTACAGAGAGAAAACTGGCCCAGCTCTTAAAATATCCATTGATTGCAAATAAATACATATGATACTCTGATTACGTGTTATATTCACAATTATTCCTGCTCAGAATACTAATAAATGTAAACTATATACATATAGTGGTATAAATAAACACAGAGATATGAAAGACAACATTGTTTTGAACAAAATAAGGAATTTAGGGACATGTAAATATGTTTGCAAAAGATTTCTGACATAACACACACACACATATTCAAACCTCAATCAGTATGAGGTAAGGTGCTGGCGTGGATGCTATTTCAAGCCCTGTAAGACATCCTGCAATCCTTTTCACTGCTTGGTACTTCTTCACAGTGCTGTAGTGTTATTTCACCACAGAACTCCTTTCCATCTGTCTTGTCAGCCTGTTTATAACTCCTTAATCTCACAGTCTAAGGGCTAGATTTATTAAAGCCCTACGGCTGCAAGTTCTCACAAGAACTTGCTCGCCGTAATTTATCAAGTGGCGGTCACCAGACCGTTGCTTCCCTAACCTCTTCGCCACCTCTAAGGTGGCGAAATTCAATCTCCTCGGTCTAGTCAGACCGAGGAGATTGACAGCTCCTGCCCGCGCTTGATTGGCTGTGCGTGGGCAGGGGGCGGGATTGCACGCGAGCGCAAAATTGCGCTTGTGTGCAATGGCGAATACCTGCGGGTAATTTCGCCCCACCACAGGCGAGCTGAGGCGTACAGGGGCGCGTATACGTGCCCCTGTCCGCCTCAGCTTTAATAAATCTAGCCCTTAATGTGAAGAGGGGAGGCATTGGGGCTTTAAAGATCAGACTTATTGTTATAGTATGCAATTTATTAGCAACACTCCAAACTGTGTTAATAAATTATAACACACTTGTAACACACTTGTTAAAACACTACAAGTCACAATTACTCAGAAAATAAAAAAGAGAGCTAAAAAAACGCTTCTGTTAAAGTTGGCACTAAACAATCTTTGCTGTAAATAGAAGATAAACTGAAAACAGCTGATCGTCTATGTTGCCCTTCAAACAGAGCGTATACAAGTCGGGTGCGGTGCCTGATGCATTTTGCTAATCTATTGGTCGCTTCTTCTTTTGTGGGGCCGCCCCCCCTACATCTCTAAATTTATACATACAGGTCCTAAACTAATGGATGCCAAGCCTCCATTTTGATTACTGGCAAGTTGCGCTATACTATGGGCATCCACAAACAAACTTTATTTCTAAGGAATCACATATAAAACGTTATTTAAACAAGTAATTTATGTTATTATCCCTGATAATGTCAACATTTCATAAATACAATTTAAAAGTTGTGTATATATTATAACTTGATTGTAAGTGTATATAAAAAACATTCATACAAAACTTTATTTGGATAAAATTATCTTATGTAGAAAATATATATATAAAAATGTGGTATTTAAAAACCATTAGTCCCTAAAATATTATTATTAAAATTTAACCCTCTGTCTACTGACGATACGCAGGATATAGAGGATGTTATGCTGCTTATTGCAGCCGCTAGCAGGGGGTGTCAATCAGCCCTATCGTATAGGATTGGGTGGATTGATGTCCACAGCCTCAAAACAGGCGGACCAGTTATGGAGAAGTGATCTTAGGACCACTGCTTCATAACTGCTGTTTCCGGCGAGCCTGAAGGCTCACGCAGAAACAGGGGTATCAAGCTCCATTCGGAGCTTGATAATAATTCGGTCCCATAGATTCTGATTTTGCCCATAGTTTTATCTCCCATATAAAAAGCATATAATATATTCTAAGGTTTATTATTCATTCTACAGTAAAACTCATTAGTATACATTTATTTAACATTGTAAATTATTTATCCAAATATTTTGTTCTTGTTCTTATTAATTGTATACGGTTTACTATAAACGTTATTACCATTACGATTTGGCGCAAGAGATATTTTCTTTTGACTTAATTATATCAAAATGAGAAACAATTTTCTCATTGCATAAACTAACTTAGATTCATTTGCTTATCAAAAACTGGCAAGTTCACTTTGAACATTATTAAGATATAAATGATATAGGAGGTTGGAAGCAAAATACCCTCTGATATTTTAAAAAAATAAAAGCATAATTATCTTTATATTAACATCTCTGTAGAGGTTATCATCTCAAAACACTTCCAAGCAAAAGAACATACTTATTTTAAGGCCCTTTGCGGCAATTAATTAATAACCCAATAATGGAGGAACCAGAGCATTTAAAGTCTGCAAAGTTAATTCGATAAATGCTCTTATGAGAATTGTTGGAAGGTTTATAAACCAATTTAGTCTTCATGAGATTCAAACTGCAACATTCTTTGCTGCCAAAACTGAGTAATTCTGTGCTCATCTGAGGAGCTTGAAGACTTGCCTGGAGAATGAATCTCAGTCCAAACGTCTCCTTGCCAGTTTGGAACTCAAGAAGGGTAAAAGAGAAAAAGGATTCCTACACAGCAAATGTTGTTATGAAGATAGTGAGAACCGTACAACCCTGTGTAGGGAGGGCAATGTGATTCATGTTGTGACAAATGCCATGTATTGTAGAAAAGAAATAATCAGCATATATTGCAAAGATGCTTAGCAATGGTTGGCAAACAATTATCTGACTGACAAATAACCTAAACTTCAATGTTTATTAGAGTGGATCTTTTAGGGCATACTTAAGGAAGAAAAAAGGGTTTGGAACAGTTCCATTTTTAGTTTGGTGCTTGAAGGAGTAACATTATAAAGAAACACAAATCTTTGACTCTTTGACAAAAGCAAAGTTTGAATGACACAATTATTATTTCACTAAAAAATTGTATTATTTCTAACCTTGTCAATGACTATATTTCCTATTTAAAATCATTTAATGTATTTTTTCATGGAAAATAAGGAAATGTGACCCCAAACTTTTGAATGCCAGTGTGTGTATGTATGTATATATATATTATATATAGAAAAGAGAGGAGGGAGGAGATAATACCACTGTAAATTTATAATTACAACGTGCAGTCCTTTAGCATAGTATATAAAAATATTGATTAAGGAAGATAAAAGAGATATATATAACTATCACTTTAAAGAAAAGATACATTGCACAGAAGAAATATGTTTCAGAGTGAACCAAGTTCATCTCATATTTATTAACTGCATTCAGCAGGTGTGAAGATTGGATGCCATCACCAAGGAAAATAGTGACTAATGTGACAAATATTTAAAACAGTATCACGAACACTATAATGATAGAAATACCTAGAACAACTTGGGACAAATATCAAAGGATAGTTCCCCCACAGTAGCATAAGCAAAATATGGTAATTGTATAAATATAACACAGAATTAGAATTATAAATAGCTGGCCAACTAATAAAACAATAACAAGCATAAAAAAGGAGGGTACCTCCCAAAACGTCCTCTTATAAAGTTCCCTTAAAGAGAGCTACGTGATGTTCGTAATATAACCAGGCAGGGAATGTAAAACCAAACTTTGCCAGATGATCGCAGCAACAAACAGCTCCACGTTCTTTCCCTCAGAGCTTCGACAAGCTTGTAACAGTAATGTCCCGGAATGGGGTGTGCCTTCACACTTCACCTTGGATTGGACGAAAATCGATCCCTCTAGCCAATGCCAATATATCCAGTCAAACACATTGCCATATACCATGTCCCTTTTTAATTCTTTTAAAATCTTTGCATCAATATTAAACTGATATTTTTTAATAAAAAAGTATATATAAAGTTTAATACTTTATGTAAACGTGCCTTAGATGTGTTTTGTGAAATTTTTATTTTAACCCTTGCACTTTAGTTCAAGGGGCCGATTTATCACGGCCCGAAAAAAACAGGAGTTAAGAACCAGCAGTCATAAGACCGCTGCTCCTTAACTTGTCCGCTACCTCTGAGGCGGCGGGCAGCAATCAGCTCGATCGGATCATGTCTGCTTCACTTTGATAAATCGGCCCCCAAGTCTCAAGTTGCGCTAACTATTTTAGCATTATTTGAGCTTTCGCTCAAGCAGAACTCATAACTTTCAACTTATCAATGCTATTTAGCACAATCCATTGAAAGTATAGGGGGCGCTAAACTTTCTCTGGTAAATCTGAATCACCATGGACTTGTAATATCAAGTTCCGTGCTAGTGTTAGTTTGGTCCAAAGATACTGCTTAATGCATCCCGCGCTATAATTAGTGCACCACTTGTAATCTGGCTCCAAGTGTTTTAATATATTTCTGCCTTAAATGGTAATTTACATGACCTTAAAGGGACATACAACACCCTCTATACTTACAAAATGTATAATATTTTACACAGATTAAGTACTGCCTAACATGTTGACTATTATGTCACTTGATACTCACATTAATATGCAGATCATTTTCCTTTGAAATTCTGAACAAAGCCACCACCTACATACCACGGTGTGCGCCACCATATTGTAACATACGCTGTGCTCTGAAGTTCAGTGACATGATGCGCGTGCCTGTGCTTTGTGTAACGCATGAGTAGATGAACAAATTTCCCCACTGCATCTATGAAGCTCGTTCACTCGGTTGCCAAGATGTATGCAGGCGCGTGTGCACACAGAGATATGAGATCATGGACCGGAATAGTGCCCAGCCCTTTCTCACTTTCTGGATGGAAGTTCCATGGAAGGCAAGGCCGGATGGACCTACCAGTATACCAGGAGATTCCCCGGTGGGCTGCAGCAGCTGGGGCTGGAAAGCTACAATTTAAAGGGGTGTGGTAATGGATGCATTTGGGTTGTAGGTGCTTATATAACAACAATCTTGCACTTTTTTTTAAATACAAACTAATATAACTCTGAAAAAAATATAAGGGAAAGGAATATCCCAGTAATCCCCTTTGAGCAAAATGAGGCACTTGAATTCTATTGACTCAACGTAAAATAGGGCTGGTCTCCAACTTTTCCAGGGCTGCTTTTTATTCCCAGTCCAGCCCTGATGGAAGGGGGAAACGCTGGCTTTTAAAGTAAAATAAAAACAGTAGACTTGTATATGTTAAAGTATAAGCATGCTGTTGGGATAATTACACTTAAACATTTAGCATTTTAATAGTTAGTTTCAATCATTACCACTATTTACAGTCCCTTTAAAGGAACATAGAATTGTAAAAAAATAGAATGCTTTTATGTGATAAACCATTTTTTATTATTGCACTGCTGCTTGTATATACCTAACAACACCTAATTAAACACATAGTTAAAGGGACACAAAACACAAGTTTGTTTCTTTCATGACTCAGATTGAGCAGTTTTAAACAACTTTCCAGTTCCATTAAAAAAATTGCTTCATTACTTTGCTATACTTTGTTGAAGGAGCAACAATATACTACTGGGAGATAGCAGCCATCAATCAAAAGCTCCCAGAAGTGTTAGGTTATTTTAAGGGGGGATTGGGTGGGTTTTAGAGTAGGGCTGGTTGTGTAGGTGGTGGGTTTTAATGTTGGGGGTACTTGTACTTTTGTTTTACAGGTAAAAGAGCTGATTACTTTGGGGCAATGCCCCGCAAAAAGGCACTTTTAAGGGCTATTTGTAATTTAGTGTAGGGTAGGGCTTTTTTTTTTATTTTGTTTTTTTTTTTTTATTTTGCTAGGGGGATTAGAATAGGTGTAATTAGTTTAAAAATCTTGTAATTATTTTATTATTTTCTGTAATTTATTTTTTTTTCCCTACTTTAGTTAATTTTATTTAATTGTAATTAATTGTATTTAATTTAGTTAATTTATTTAATTATAGTGTAGTGTTAGGTGTTAGTGTAACTTAGGTTAGGTTTTATTTTACAGGTAAATTTGTCTTTATTTTAACTAGGTAGTTATTAAATAGTTAATAACTATTTAATAACTATTCTACCTAGTTAAAATAAATACAAAGTTGCCTGTAAAATAAAAATAAACCCTATCATCTAGATTTAGAGTTCTGTGTTAGCCGTCAAAAGCAGCATTAAGGGGTCCAAACGCTGCTTTTGGCCGCCCGCTGGTATTTAGAGTCAGGCAGGAAAGGGTCTAACGCTTACTTCCTCACCGCGACTCCAGGCTTCCGCAGATCCCCTTACGCCAATTGCGTATCCTATCTTTTCAATGGGATCTGACTAACGCCGGTATTTGGAGTCTTGGGAGAAGTGAGCGGTAGACCCTTTACCGACAAGACTCCTACCGCCAAAAAAGTCAGTAGTTAAGAGCTTTATGGGCTAAGGTGTGAATATAAAGCTCTTAACTACTGTGCTACAAAGTACACTAACACCCATAAACTACCTATGAACCCCTAAACCGAGGCCCCCCCACATCGCCACCACTATAATAAAATTTTTTAACCCCTAATCTGCTGACCGCACACCGCCGCCACCTACATTATACCTATAAACCCCTAATCTGCTGCCCCTAACATCGCCGACCCCTATATTATATTTATTAACCCCTAATCCACCCCCCCCAATGTCGCCGCTACCTTACCTACACTTATTAACCCCTAATCTGCCGACCGGACCTCGCAGTCACTATAATAAATGTATTAACCCCTAAACCGCCGCACTCCCGCCTCACAAACACTAGAATAAATAGTATTAACCCATAATCTGCCCTCCCTAATATCGCCGCCACCTACCTACAATTATTAACCCCTAATCTCTCGCCCGCTCCGTCGCCGCTACTGTAATAAAGTTATTAACCCCTAAACCTAACTCTAACCCTAACCCTAACACCCCCCTAACATAAATATAATTTAAATGAAAGAAATTATATTCCTAAAATTAACTAAATTAATCCTATTTAAAACTAAATACTTACCTATCAAATAAACCCTAATATGGCTAAAATATAACTAATAATTACATTGTAGCTATTTTAGGATTTATATTTATTTTACAGGCAACTTTGTATTTATTTTAACTAGGTACAATAGCTATTAAATAGTTAATAACTATTTAATAGCTACCTAGTTAAAATAATTACAAATTACCTGTAAAATAAATCCTAACCTAAGTTACAAATACACCTAACACTACACTATCAATAAATTAATTAAATAAATTACCTACAATTAGCTAAATTAAAATACAATAAAATAAACTATTCTATAATACAAAAAAAACCAAACACTAAATTACAAATAATAAAAAAGAATTACAAGAAGTTTAAACTAATTACGCCTAATCTAAGCCCCCTAATAAAATAAAAAATCCCCCCAAAATAAAAAAATGCCCTACCCTATTCTAAACTACCAAAGTAATCAGCTCTATTACCTGAAAATAAAAATACAATACCCCCCAACATTACAACCCACCACCCACATACCCCTACTCTAACCCACCCAAACCCCCCTTAAAAAAACCTATCGCTAACCCCCTGAAGATCATCCTACCTTGAGTCGTCTTCACCCAGCCGAGCCGAATTCTTCATCCAAGGTGCGCAGAGGAGGTCCTTCATCCGGTAGATGTCTTCATCCAAGCAGGGCAAGAAGAGGTCCTCCATCCGGTAGAAGTGTTCATCCAGGCGGCGTCTTCAATCTTCATCCATCCGGAGCGGAGTGGAGCCATCTTCAAAGGAGCCGATGTGGAGCCATCCTCTTCAACCGACGACTTCCCGACGAATGAAGGTTCCTTTAAGGGACGTCATCTAAGATGGCATCCCTTCAATTCCGATTGGCTGATAGAATTCTATCAGCCAATCGGAATTAAGGTAGAAAAAAATCTGATTGGCTGATGCAATCAGCCAATCATATTGAAATTCAATCCGATTGGCTGATCCAATCAGCCAATCGTATTGAACTCGCATTCTATTGGCTGATTGGAACATTCGATGGGAAGTCGTCGGTTGAAGAGGATGGCTCCACGTCGGCTCCTTTGAAGATGGCTCCGCTCCAGATGGATGAAGATTGAAGACGCCGCCTGGATGAGCACTTCTACCGGATGGAGGACCTCTTCTTGCCCCGCTTGGATGAAGACTTCTACCGGATGAAGGACCTCCTCTGCGCACCTTGGATGAAGAATTCGGCTCGGCTGGGTGAAGACGACTCAAGGTAGGATGATCTTCAGGGGGTTAGTGATAGGTTTTTTTAAGGAGGGTTTGGGTGGGTTAGAGTAGGGGTATGTGGGTGGTGGGTTGTAATGTTGGGGGGGGTATTGTATTTTTATTTTCAGATAAAAGAGCTGATTACTTTGGGGCAATGCCCCGCAAAAAGCCCTTTTAAGGGCTGGTAATAGAGCTGATTACTTTGGTAGTTTAGAATAGGGTAGGGCATTTTTTTATTTTGGGGGGATTTTTTTTTTATTAGGGGGCTTAGATTAGGTGTAATTAGTTTAAACTTCTTGTAATTCTTTTTTATTTTTTGTAATTTAGTGTTTGTTTTTTTTGTATTATAGAATAGTTTATTTTATTGTATTTTAATTTAGCTAATTGTAGGTAATTTATTTAATTAATTTAATGATAGTGTAGTGTTAGGTGTATTTGTAACTTAGGTTAGGATTTATTTTACAGGTAATTTTGTAATTATTTTAACTAGGTAGCTATTAAATAGTTATTAACTATTTAATAGCTATTGTACCTAGTTAAAATAAATACAAAGTTGCCTGTAAAATAAATATAAATCCTAAAATAGCTACAATGTAACTATTAGTTATATTGTAGCTATATTAGGGTTTATTTGATAGGTAAGTATTTAGTTTTAAATAGGATTAATTTAGTTAATTTTAGGAATATTATTTCGTTTCATTTAAATTATATTTATGTTAGGGGGGTGTTAGGGTTAGGGTTAGAGTTAGGTTTAGGGGTTAATAACTTTATTATAGTAGCAGCAACGGTGCGGGCGGGAGATTAGGGGTTAATAATTGTAGGTAGGTGGCGGCAATGTTAGGGAGGGCAGATTAGGGGTTAATAACATTTATTATAGTGTTTGCGAGGCGGGAGTGCGGCGGTTTAGGGGTTAATACATTTATTATAGAGGCGGCAAGGTCCAGTCGGCAGATTAGGGGTTAATAAGTGTAGGTAAGGTAGCGGCGATGTTGGGGGGGCAGATTAGGGGGTAATAAATATAATATAGGGGTCGGCGGTGTTAGGGGCAGCAGATTAGGGGTTCATAGGGATAATGTAGGTTGCGGCGGTGTCCGGAGCGGCAGATTAGGGGTTAATAGTATAATGCAGGTGTCAGTGATAGTGGGAGTGGCAGATTAGGGGTTAATAAGTGTAATGTTAGGGGTGTTTAGACTCATGGTTCATATTAGGGTGTTAGGTGCAGACATAGAGAGTGTTTCCCCATAGGAAACAATGGGGCTGCGTTAGGAGCTGAACGCTGCTTTTTTGCTGGTTTTGGGGGTTTTTTCAGCCCAAACTGCCCCATTGTTTCCTATGGGGATATTGTGCACGAGCACGTTTTTCCAGCTCACCTCTACCATAAGCAACGCTGGTATTGAGGGTTGATGTGGAGCTAAATTAGGCTTAACGCACCCTTTTCTGATCCTAACGCAGCCCCTCAGACAACTCTAAATACCAGCGTTGTCTTAAGGGTGGGCTGGGAAAAAAAGCAGCGTTAGCTACGCAGGTCTTTACCTACAAAACTCTAAATCTAGCCGTAAGATAACTACAATGTAACTATTAGTTATATTGTAGCTAGTTTAGGGTTTATTTTATAGGTAAGTATTTAGTTTTAAATAGGAATTATTTAGGTAATTGTAGTAATTTTATTTAGATTTTTTGTAATTATATTTAAGTTAGGGGGTGTTAGGGTTATGGTTAGACTTAGGTTTAGGGGTTAATACATTTAATATATTGGCGGCGACGTTGTGGACAGCAGATTAGGGGTTAATAAATGTAGGTAGGTGTTGGCGATGTTAGGGACGGCAGATTAGGGGTTAATAATATTTAACTAGTGTTTGCGATGCGGGAGTGCGGCGGTTAAGCTTTTAATATATTTGTTATAGTGGCCGCGATGCCTGGTTCGGAAGATTAGGGGTTAAAATATTTATTTTAGTGTTTGCGATGGGGGGGGGGGCCTCAGTTTAGGGGTTAATAGGTAGTTTATGGGTGTTAGTGTACTTTTTAGCACTTTAGTTAAGAGTTTTATGCTACGGCGTTGTAGTGTAAAACTCTTAACTACTGACTTTAAAATGCGGTACCAGGCTTGACAGGAGAGGTTCTACTGCTCACTTTTGGTCAGACTCGTAATACCGGTGCTATGCAAGTCCCATTGAAAATATAGGATATGCAATTGACGTAAGTGGATTTGCGGTATTTCCGAGTCTGGCCAAAAAAGTGAGCGGTGAGCCTGTCATTTCAAGACTCGTAATACCAGCGGGCGTTAAAAAACAACGTTGGGTCCGGCCAACACTGCTTTTTAAGCCTTACGCACAACTCGTAATCTAGGCGATAGTAAGCTGTTAGCAGTGTTTGAAAATGAAACTGTTTGTCTTTGTCTGCTACCCCCAGAGAAATGCGTATCCAAATCTATCGAATGATTTAGAAGGTCTTCTTGGCTAGAAATTTTTCTTGGTGACTGTTGCAATCCTGCTTGCTGCCATTTTTTGCTTACAGAGAGACCAGCGTGTGCGAACACAGTTTTCTGTTAGACAAATTCGTTGGGACACTCTTTGTGGATAAGAGATCATCAAGATTATTATCTTTATCACATTGATATAATATATTTGTAGTAAATAGAGATTATTATCTAGAATTTTTTCATTTATTTTTTATTAATATTTCAAAATTATTATTTTTCGTTGGTCAAAATTGTATTAGCGTTTTAATTTAACCAAATACTAAGCCAAAATAATAATATCTTTTACTAGAAGTGAATCAATTGAATCTATACATAGTGTTGACATATGTTCCCCAAAATTACCCCTTACTAAAGCTGATTCCCTTAAAATAGACATTATCAGCCACATTAAAAATAGGTGTAATATTGCAGGAGATTTAAATGATTATATGGATATGCTTGCAATTAACTCCAAAAATATTGCTATTGATAATGGAAGGTGGAACGAAAAAAGTGAGTTTTTCCAAGAATTTCTAAAAATTAATCAATTTAAAAATTTGAGAAAACGAGATGAGCTAATACGAAAATCCTGGCCCATTGTAATATGCATTATGGACGAAATGTCCATCCACGTTATAGAAAAGGAGTTGCAATTACGTGGACTAGAAGATGATATTCGCTCATCACGCAAATGCAAAGAGATTTTAGAAATAGCCGAAAATTAAATTGTTATATTTAAACAAAACATGGCCACCTTCCAAGAGTATAACCTAAATTTAGTAGCTTAAATAGAACATTTAAAAAAAACAACTTGCAGAAAGCCAGAAAGAGCTTAGTGAACTGAAAAGGCAGTATAGCAATAATACACCCCCTTTTATTAATAATGAAAATAATGAAGATAATGCAGGTATTTTAATAACCCTAAAAGAATTAATGAGAAATGAACTGCAGAACATTAGGAAAGGGTTTAAACAAAGGACCCCTATCAGGTCAGAGGTAAACTTCCCACATAGACAGTCACCTCATGTTTTAAATTCAGGGAACTGCTACACTTTACAGGGGGAGGGCAGCTCTATTAGTGAGTCAGAGGGTGGAGCCAGCTACCCAGATAGCCCATATAGTACTAATGTGCATAAGGGGTCTCCCCATAGTAAATATAGGGCAGATAGGGGGCGCTCCAGCCCCAAAAATAAGGTCCTTAGGAAAGCCCAAGATACATCTAACAAGGTATATGACACCCCTAAAATAATTAAATTCTTAAGTGGTGCAGTATCTAAGTTTTCCAACAAGGGTACCAATTCTATAATTAACCACTTAGAGGCCTATGAAAATGCTTTATCCATAATGAATGTTACTAGTGAGCAGTAAAAAATTGAATTTCTGCCATGGGTGTTTGAGGGTAAACATCACAAGTTCTTTGCTTCACTAAAGGATATGAATATTCATTCCGGAAAGTGAAACAAAACAACAGTGCAAAAAGGTATTCGGGAAATATTGCACCAAAACAGCAGCGAAAATAGCTGTATACGGCTTAAAATGTGGTGCAAATCAAAGCCCTATAGAATTCCTTTCTGTACTAAAAAGTGCGTACAGTATGTCCGAAGATTACCCCATATTTAAAAGCTCAGAATTTGTGAATTTATTTTACGAAGCATTGCCCGTGCACATCAAGCTTAATTTGGCTATAGATTTTGATGAAAACTGCTCATTGGACTGGCTGATCAAAGAGAATACAAAGTTATACTCTATTCAGCAGTCCAGTGAACAGGGCGTTAAAAGGGAACCACGGCCCAGCCCCCAAATTGTGGCAGAAACTAGGGTGTCACTTAGCCCCCTCAATTTGGAGTCTTAAAAGAAAACCTATGCGGAGGTGGCCCGGGAAAACAGGCCTTCCCCACAAAGTTTTAACTCTGCCCCTCCCCCATCATGGGCCGAGGTGCAGAGAGGGGGACATACCCAGACAAATAGTTATCCCAGTAAAAATAAATACCAAAAGTGGAGAAAATACTCTCAGGGTAACCAGATACCCCAAGTAAATAGTGCTCCCCACAATATTAACAAGTTAAACCCCAAAGACGACCATGTCAAAATAGGAACAATAGCTATGATTCTGAGGGATCCCAAGGATCCAGGAATCAATACCCCGGGATATAAAAAAATCGGTCCATGGATAAAAAGAGCTTGTCCAATTGTGGGCCAACTCAGTACGCAAGTAAGTCAATTATGTACACTATTGACTAATATGAGTCAAGCTTTGATGGCTCAGCACCCTAATAATCCTTTTTTAGGGGTACAGCCAGTGGATAGCAGTGGACCACAGGCACAGTCATAAATATTGTGGTATTACTTGAGAAAGAGGGGAGAGATATACCAAATGAAATGATAAATGTCAATAATGGTACTAATAATGTTCTCTCCCTACAGCCGAGAAACGGACGTTTAAGCTGTGATGACAAGCAACAGCCGGGAAGCTCTAACAAACCTCTTCCTTTGCAGTTTTCTCCTAACCTTATTCCCACATATGCAGTACACAGGAACCCTGTCAGCACTATTATAGAGGAAAGGACTGGTAAGAATGAAAATTCTTCTGCGTCAGGTAACGTGGCTGATTCAGGTAACTCGTGGCAAAGCCCACGATTATGTAATCCTGTTAATTTTATGTGTGAAATGGTAGAAACTGCAGGGTGATATTATGTATTAGCTGAGCTCCAGGATTCAGTTTCCAACCCTATCATGGGATTGATTGATACTTGATTCCAGGCAACTATTTTATCCCACAGGTACTACACACAGCTGAATGAGCTAACACCTTACAAACCTAAAATAAAAGAATTTGATGGTTCACTTATAGGTGTTGGAGGTGACTCTCTCAAAGTCTACGGTACTGCATGGTTAAAGCTAAAGCTGGGGAACAGGGTAATAAGACACCCTGTCATTATAGTGGATCTGCCAAGTGATCATTTAAAAATTGGTAGTGATTTCCTGAAACGGTTAAACACCATAATTAATTGCATAAATAATATAATTTGGTCACAAGTAAAAAGACCTATTAATTATGAGCGGTCCAGCATGTCTCACATCAGACATAACTGTCACGTGGTGGAAGAGAAACCAGATGCTGTGGAGATTCATTTCAGGAATAACTCTGTACCTGAAACCACTATCCTACAAATACAGTATCTCACATAAGTGAGTACACCCCTCACATTTTTGAAAATATTTTATTATATCTTTTCATGTGACAACACTGAAAAAATTACACTTTGCTACAATGTAAAGTAGTTAGTGTACAGCCTGTATAATAGTGTAAATTTGCTGTCCCCTCAAAATAACTCACCACACAGCCATTAATGTCTAAACCTTTGGTAACAAAAGTGAGTACACCTCTAAGTGGAAATGTCCAAATTGGGCCCAAAGTGTCAATATTTTGCTTGGCCACCATTAATTTTCAGCACTGCCTTAACCCTATTGGGCATGGAGTTTACCAGAGCTTCACAGGTTGCCACTGGAGTCCTCTTCCACTCCTCCATGATGACATCACAGAGCTGGTGGATGTTAGAGACCTTGCACTCCCCCACCTTCCATTTGAGGATGCCCCACAGATGCTCAATAGGGTTTAGGTCTGGAGAAATGCTTGGCCAGTCTATCACCTTTACCCTCAGCTTCTTTAGCAAGGCAGTGGTCGTCTTGCAGGTGTGTTTGGGGTCATATCATGTTGGAATACTGCCCTGCGGCCCAGTCTCCGAAGGTAGAGGATCATGCTCTGCTTCAGTATGTCACAGTACATGTTGGCATTCATGGTTGCCTCAATGAACTATAGCTCCCCAGTGCCGGCAGCACTCATGCAGGCCCAGACCATGACACTCCCACCACCATGCTTGACTGTAGGCAAAACACACTTGTCTTTGTACTCCTCACCTGGTTGCCGTGACTCACGCTTGACACCATCTGAACCAAATAAGTTTATCTTGGTCATATCGGACCACAGGACATGGTTCCAGTAATCCATGTCCTTAGTCTGCTTGTCTAACTGTTTGCTGGTTTTCTTGTGCATCATTTTTAGAAGATGCTTCCTTCTGGGATGACAGCCATGCAGACCAATTTGATGCAGTGTGCAGCGTATGGTCTATACACTGACATGCTGACCCCCCACCCCTTCAACCTCTGCAGCAATTCTGGCAGCACTCATACATCTATTTCCCAAAGACAACCTCTGGATATGACGCTGAGCATGTGCACTTAACTTCTTTGGTCGACCATGGAGAGGCCTGTTCTGAGTGGAACCTGTCCTGTGAAACCGCTGTATGGTCTTGCCCACCATGCTGCAGCTCAGTTTCAGGGTCTTGGCAATCTTCTTATAGCTTAGTCCATCTTCATGTAGAGCAACAATTCTTTTTTTCAGATCCTCAGAGAGTTATTTGCCATGTTTAACTTCCAGTGACCAGTATGAGAGAGTGTGAGAATGATAACACCAAATTTAACAGACATGCTCCCCTTTCACACTAGAGACCTTGTAACACTAACGAATCACATGACACCGGGGAGGGAAAATTGCTAATTGGGCCCAATTTGGACATTTCTACTTAGGGGTGTACTCACTTTTGTTGCCAATGGTTTAGACATTAAAGTGATGGTAAATTTTTCACAATTGAGCATTAAATTTGGATTCCCCAAGTATTGATAATACAAATCGCCCATATAAGTTATAAATTACAATCTTTTTATGTGTCTCAAGTTCATATTTTACTTTATTAGTCGTAATGATCATTGCTCCTCCCCATGAATCACTTGCTCGAATTCTCTTCCTCCCGGCGACAGAGTTGAAACACCCCTCCTTCACGTCACAGCACTGGCATAACAACCTTCGTTCCGCTCTCTACGCATGCGTTAGTAAACTGTATTCACGGGTAGAGAATAGTTATGCTGGGATTTCCGAGCTAGAGCATGCGCAGAATTCAGGATGGGCGTATTTCGTTAAGGGTGTGTCGCCGAGTGGCCTGTTCTGTCATTGGATAAAAAAAACAGGTGACCACTCGAAAACAATGGCGGACGATCTACGGGAGGAGGCTGTATATAAAAATAGTAAAATCAAAATCTTCAATATATATGTAATTGCACGGAATATGGGGATATCGTGAATGAAAGTGACATTGTTTTATTACTTCAATTATGATCGCTTACTCAAGGTACTCATACTTTACCATCACTTTAATGGCTGTGTGTTGTGTTATTTTGAGGGGACAGCAAATTTACACTGTTATACAGGCTGTACACTCAATACTTTACATTGTAGCAAAGTGTTATTTCGTCAGTGTTGTCAAATGAAAAGATATAATAAAATATTTACAAAAATGTAAGGGGTGTAGTTATCTTTTGTGAAATACTGTAGATGATCAGACTCTCCTAAGCAGCTCTGATGGTAATATTTTTAAAATTTCGCCTGTAAAGATAGCCAATATTTCCTTAGATGAAAATGTATTTAACCATATCTCGCCACAAGGAGGGCGCTAAGTCCCCTAAAGGGGGAGATCATTCTCAATTCCTCGCAGAAATTGAGAAAGTTAAAGATGATCTATTTATCCCTATGCAAGTGCATGACCTTGGAAAAACCAAGTATGCCAAATGGAACTTAAAACAGGAAGCTAGCTACATAAGCAATGGCTTTTTAGCACAGATCGCTGAACCTAAAGTGATTAAATATCTTTCTCCCCAAGATCTCTTGGTCCATGACCTGGAGGACAAGTGTGAAAGTTATAACATCACAGCTAAATGTTTATTAACTATCTCCATAGGTAATAAATAGACATGTGCAATTCGTTTTGGATCGATTCTGAAATTCAGAAAATTCTGAAAATTTGGAGATTCGGATCGATTCGAATTTCCGAATTAAAATACTGCCGAATCTACCGAATAAATCCGAATCAAATTGAATACATCCGAATCGATTCAAATACATCCGAATCGATTCGGATGTATTCGGTAGATTCGGATGGCCGTGTATTACACTAGTATTGTACAGTATATTAGGCTTTATCACTCTGCTATGGGTTAAACCTAATATACAGTACATAATACTAGTGTAATACACAACACATCCCACCTAACACTTACTGAAATTCCGAATTTCCGAATCGTTTCGAACCGAATCGAATCGAACCGAACCAAATTGAACCGAAATGAATTTTTTCTGAATCCGAATGAATCCGAAACAAATTCATTCGAATTTTTCCGAATTCGAATAGATCCAAACTGAAATTCTAATCATTCTGAATCGATCCTAACCGAAACAAATTTTTCAAAGCTGCACAATTCTAGTAATAAATCAGCGAAGCACCCGTTTTTAGTTTTAAATACTCCCCACAATAAAATATACATTGGCAATGATCTCTTACATAGATATGCCATACAAATAGATATGATTAACCTTTACCTCTGGATCAGGTTAAAGGGGGACCCTGAAGTATTTCAGGATGTAAATGCAGCCCTGAAATTAAACCACCAAATGCCATATGCTGTGAATATGCAGATGTCTAATGATGTTGTAATCCCTGCTGGGGCTGACAAATTCCTCTTATCCTTACAGGTAAAAAGAGGTCAGAAAAAAAAAACTTCTGAAACATTAATATGCATCTCCCATAAAATGAAAAATCTGGGTTTAACAATGACCCATACTCCTATGGTAAATATTGGAACAATTCCAGTACATTTTATTGTGCATAACATGACCCCACAGGATATCACCTTATCCAAGGGAACCACCATAGGATATGCTCTAGAATCCAGTTACTATACTTTTGGATTCCAGAATAATGTAATTGTGCTAATACCTGAAGAACAGCTAATAGAACAATCCTTTGCATCTATGCCCGTGGGATTGTTTACAATTCAGTCTATTTTCCCCTTCAGCTCAGAGGAAGGCATCTGTAAAATTGTAGAATTGTAGTATTTGATCAGCCGATCAAAGAGCAAGAATACCCCAATACCCAGAGTCATGTGGGCAATGTAAATTATAATCAAGGGGATCTCACCTATAGGTTGGAAGAAGCCTATGAGATAGGACAGCCTGACATTTTTCCAGGATTTCAGCAAATAGTCGAACATCAAATTTCCTTAGCTAATGGCTGTTCCAGTGATGATGAACACCAACAGCTATGAGAACTCCTGATGGAGTACAAGGATATTTTTGCTAGGGATTCTTATGACTGTGGGACTACAGACTTGCACATTGTAAGAATCCAAACAGATCCCAATGCAGTACCTGTCTTTATCAAACAATACAGATTACCTTTAGCCTCATATGTTTCTCTTGCAGAAATCATAAGGAACTTGGAAGAAAGGGGTATTATCAGACAGGTGCATAGCTCTTATAACAATCCTATCCTAGATGTTCTTAAGTCCAATGGACAATGGCGTTTGTGTGCTGACTTAAGACAGCTAAACAAATGAGTGTGCATGTCTGGCTGGCCTGTGCCATACATTGACCAGTGCCTAGCGCAGATGCAGGGATCCAAACTATTCACTGCCTTTGATTGTGTACAGGGATATTGGACCATAAAGGTACATGAGGAGGACCAGTATAAGCTCGCATTCTCATTCCAAAAGGTTCAGTATGCTTTCCAAAGGCTCCCGTTTGGATACATAAATTCAGGACATGAATTTGCTGTATTCATGCATAAGGCTATGCCTGATGCACTGGAAAGGGAGACCTTATTTTATGTGGATGATGTTTTGATCAAAAGCATAGACTTTGAAAAACACATAACAGAACATTAACATGTCCTCATCCAAATTAAAAGGGCAATGTCAAATTATCCCTACAAAAAGCTCAATGGTGCTGCACTTGTGTAAACTTTTTGGGACATGAAGTTACTTCTGAAGGGATAAATCCTCAGAAGAAAAAGTTGGAAGCTATAATAAATTCTAATAACCCAACTAACTTAAAGGAATTAAGATAATTCCTGGGTATAACAAATTATTCTCACAAATGTTTTGATAATTATGCAGAATTAGCTAAACCACTGCTACTTCTTTTAAAGAAGGATGTGAAATGACACTGGAGTGAGGCTCAAGAGACAGCCATCAGAGAGCTGAATAGAAAACTCACTCAAGCACCTTGCTTAGTGTACCCTGAAAGGGGTAAACCTTTCTAATTAGAGACAGGTTATACAGATATAAGCATGAGGGCTGGTTTGTACCAAAAGCATGATAATTTAAGTAAAGTCATTGCTTACGCGAGCAAAACTTTATCCCCAATAGAAATAAAGTTTAGTGATTGTGAAAAAGCCCTCTTATCTACTGTATGGGCTCTACAAAATTTCCACAGCTATATACAGGGCAAGACAATTATTGTAGAAACGGCCCACCAGCCTTTGCTATATCTGCAAATTGAGAGAATAAGAGATGGGAACCTGTCTAATAGCCGCATAACAACTTGGACTCTTTCCTTACAAGGTTGGCCTTTAGAAATTTGCTATAAGCAAAACATAAAGAATCCAGTCGCACAGGGGCTTGCTGAGCTCCATGACTGTACTGCTAAGGATCATGGGGAAGAGTTATTAGAAGATGATTTCCTGGAGGAACTATTGCTTTCCCCATATAAAATATACAATGAGGACCATTGTCAAACATTACCTTGGGTATATGTTGATGGCTGTTCTTACCATGCCACTATTGATAAGGAGCGCAGATTAGTTGCCGGCATTGGTATAACTTGGGCAAATGGATTCCCAAATATTTCTGTAGGTTTCAACATTGGACTAAGATCCAGTCAAGTTGCAGAACTAACTGCTGTTCTAAAAACCATTGAGATGACTATTGAACAAGGTATTCCTGAATTTGTGATCATTACAGACTCAAATTATGTGCATTGTTTTGTTGAATACCTGCTCACTTGGAAAAGAAATGGCATGCAGAAAACTAACAACAAACCAGTCAAACATGGCAAGTTGTTCTGCGAGATTGATAATCTAGTAGTGTCCAATGGTTTAACCATACACTGGATAAAGACCAAGGGTCATTCCAGGATTCTAGGTCCTGATAAGGAAGGCAATGATCTTGCAGATTCATTAGCAAAACAAGGAGACATACCTGGAGAACTCTTTAATATCGACCACTTAATGGGTGCAATTCAGGTGGAAGCCATTACCAGAATCCAGGCTAAACAACAAAGTGAGCCTAACCTGGTACAATGGAGTCAGGATTCTCCTAGTAAGGACCTGATCACTAGTCAAAAGGAAGACCCCATTATAGGTATCTTCTATAAACACATAGAAGATCCTGAAAGCAACCCCATCTCAAAAGAGGACAGTATTGGCAAGGAAGATCTTAGAATCTTAATGAAATACAGATCACAATTCAAGTTACAGGGTGGTTTGTTAATTAGAACCTCCAAAACTGACATCCAACAATGGGTGGTATTTACAAAGTTCAGAGGTCTCATGCTTCAACATGCCCATGATGCTCCCACCCTTCTGTCAAGGTTGTTTAATCTGTCCACAGTTGCAACCCACTGCGCCAACGAATAGATCGCTATTGCAGAAAAGGGGGATGGTAATGCCATGGTCAGATATCCAAATTGATTTTATTCGTCCAGTAACTAGGTCATCAAGGGGTAACAGGTACATGTTAACAGTGACATGCCTATTCACTAAATGGGTAGAGTGCATCAGTGCACCTAACAATAGTGCTGAAACATGCGCAGCATTGCTCATCAACCATGTGTTTTCCCGATTTGGTTTACCCCAGAAAATCAAATCTGATCGGGGAATCCACTTCACTAGCGAAGTGATGACCAAAATGTGGAAAATACTAGGGGTCAAAAGAAAGCTCCATATTGCATATAGAGCTGCCTCTAGTGGTGGTGTA
Source organism: Bombina bombina (assembly GCF_027579735.1). NCBI lineage: Eukaryota > Metazoa > Chordata > Amphibia > Anura > Bombinatoridae > Bombina > Bombina bombina. The sequence continues at coordinate 1,123,811,426 of NC_069502.1, read as the reverse complement.
GAGCGTTACAACCAGTCCATTGTGAAAATCCTCAAAAATGTTGTGAGTGAAACAGGGATGTAAAATTACCTCTAGTCCTAATGGCAATAAGAGCAACACCAAGTAGTGCTACTAAGATGTCACCTTTTGAATTGATGACTGGTAGAAGAAGGGTTCTATCTCAACATCTATTGTACCATACATCAGACCAAAACTTGATAAATGCTGCCAATATGCATCAATATGTGGAGAACCTAAGGAAGCACCTACAATATGCCTTTGCATTTGCTCAAAGGAACATAGAGAAGTCCTCAACTGTCGCTAAAACCTATTATGATCTGAAAACGTCCAAAAAGGAATATGAAATTAGTGATAAAGTTTATCTTTATAATTCTGGAAGAGATCAGGTTAAGGAGAAGAAATTTATTCCGTCATGGAAGGGTCCTTTTGTCATTACTGACAAAATATCTCCAGTTGCTATAAAATAAGGATCCCTAAAAGTGATACCTTTATGGATAAATGGGTCCATATTAACCAGTTACGAGCGTGCCAACCTAGATCCCAACTACAAGTCATAAAGGGAGAATGAAGTGTCATATCCCCAAATGCATTAAAGAAGTATGATAGTTGAAAGATGTCTAGCTAACGAGCATAAATAAAAAATAACGGGCTCTCTTCATAGTAAGACTGTCTATATGATATCATGTAAATACCCTCACCAATTACATGGGTTTCAGTCAATTTCCAATATGTGTCCTACATATATTGAAAATTGAAAGGGGGAATTATGTCATGTAAAAAGTTAGATATCCTTGGAAGCTATGTGCACATACTATATATATATATATATATATATATATATATATATATATATATATATATATATATATATATATATATATATATATAAAAACACAATGGAGGATCCATCACAAACAAGGAAAAGTTTGTCAAACTCTCATACATAAAGCAAGAAATCCAAAGAGGAGACGTCAGCACCACCAATTCATCAAGGTAATATCTTTATTTAAAGTGACTTGAAGACAAAGCAGCAACATTTTGAGTCTCTCTGAGCATGATTAAGAGTCAGAAACGTCGCTGCTTTGTTTTCATGTCACTGTAAATAAAGATATTACCTTAATGAATTGGTGGTGCTGATGTCTGCTCTTTGGATTTCTTGCTTTATATATATATATATATATATATATATATATATATATTCTATCTGATTGGCTGATTGAATCAGCCAATCAGATTTTTCCTACCTTAATTCCGATTGGCTGATAGAATCCTATCAGCCAATCGGAATTCGAGGGACGCCATCTTGGATGACGTCCCTTAAAGGAGCCGTCATTCGTCGTTAGTCCATCGGGGAAGGTGAATGTTCCGCGTCGGCGGTCTGAAGATGGAGCCGGAAGAAAGAAGATAGAAGATGCCGCTTGGAGGAAGACATCGCCCAGATGGAGGACCTCTTCTTTGCTGCTTGGATCAAGACTTCGCCTGGATGGAGGACCACATCGCCCGGATTGGATGAAGAATTCGGCTCGGCTAGGTGAAGACGACTCAAGGTAGGGAGATCTTCAGGGGGTTAGTGTTAGGTTTTTTTAAGGGGGGATTCGGTGGGTTAGAGTAGGGGTATGTGGGTGGTGGGTTTTAATGTTGGGGGGGTTGTATTTTTATTTTCAGGTAAAAGAGCTGATTATTTTGGGGCAATGCCCCACAAAAAGCCCTTTTAAGGGCTGGTAAAAGAGCTGGTTACTTGGTAATTTAGAATAGGGTAGGGCATTTTTTTATTTTGGGGTGCTTTATTATTTTATTATGGGGCTTAGATTAGGTGTAATTAGTTTAAACTTCTTGTAATTCTTATTCTTATTTTCTGTAATTTAGTGTTTGTTTTTTTGTACTATAGTTTAGTTTATTTAATTTCATTTTAGGTAATTGTAGGTAATTTATTTAATTAATTTAATGATAGTGTAGTGTGAGGTTTAATTGTAACTTAGGTTAGGATTTATTTTTAGGTAATTTTGTAAGTATTTTAATTAGGTAGCTATTAAATAGTTATTAACTATTTAATAGCTATTGTACCTAGTTAAAATAAATACAAAGTTGCCTGTAAAATAAATATAAATCCTAAAATAGCTACAATATAATTATTAGTTATATTGTAGCTATATTAGGGTTTATTTTACAGGTAAGTATTTAGTTTTAAATAGGAATAATTTAGTTAATAATAGTAAGTTTGATTTAGATTTATTAAAATAATATTTTATGAGAAGAAATATAACAGTAACATATTAGATAAGTATTTGATAACTTTAATGAGTATCTATATAGTCAATGTAAAATGTTTAATCAACTTGTTTCAAAATGGATAACATATTCTTATATTTTTCAGGCATTTAATAAGTGCATATGTAATTGGTGCTGTAAATTATATCATATGTTTTTATACACTCAGCAAGAGATATACATATATGCAATATTTATATTTATAATAATATGGGATAATAATCCAATATTAATATAGCTATAGAAAATTACAACCAATTGCTAATCTCAAGGTATGTATGTGATATTAAGATGATAATTAATTAGATCCATACTGAAGGTATTATAATCCTTTTAAATCCTTTCATAGAAAATGTGATTTTTAAAAGCATTTTAAAATATTACTAGAGAAATGCTCATGTTAAGTCTCTAAAAATACATGCTAAATGATACATATATGTTGACTAGATGTTTATTAATATCAGGAAATAGTGAGAATAATAAATATACAATTAAAAGATATAGTAAGTTGTTAGCAGTGTTTGAAAATTAAACTGTTTGTCTTTGCTGCCCCCGATGGCCTAAATCCAGTATTACAACCAAAAAAGTATTTGGCTGCTAAAATATCATTTCCCAGTAGCCAATCAGAGAAATTTGTATCCAAATCTATTGAATGATTAGGAAATGGGGAGGAGTTTGGTCTCAGGCAAAAACTCCTTGCACACAGAGAATTTGGTCTTGGTTGGAAATTTTTCTTGGTGACTGTTGCAATCCTGCTTGCTGCCATTTTTTGCTTACAGAGACCAGCATGTGTGAACACAGTTTTCTATAAGAAAAATTCGTTGGGACACACTTTGTGGATAAGAAATCATCAGGATTAATTATCTTCCAATTGTGCATAATTCCCCTAAAAAAAATATGACGATAGACATATTTGGATATTAGCTGAATTCTCCACTGGTGATCTGGTAAAGTATAAGCAACAGTATATATAATATTTAAATAAAAGGTATTCTAAAGCTATAGTTAGATTGCAGCTGGTAATTTAAAAAGGGCACTTTGTAATTTAAATTTATATTAATAGTCCTGTGTAGTTTAGAGCTAGTCACATTAGTACTAAATAATTTTATTTGTTAGATAAAGGTCTTTTGCATTTCATATGTCTAAGTCAGGCTTAATATTGTGAAATTTCATATAAATTGGTTATTGTAGTTAAATCTCTGATTGTTGTAAATTAAGCAGAGTAAGCTTGTAATCCATATTCGGCATTTAATTAGAGTTATTGGCTAATTATAGAAAATTCTGGTATTTTATTGTGATATTTCAATGTGATTCATTTTAAGTAAGGTTCATTTTGGAGATATAGGCCTCTAGTTATCAAGCCGTCAACCGCAAATGCGCTGGAATTCCGCAGCGTATTTGTGGCGAGGCTGATTCGCCTTTGTTATCAACCCCTACTGCCAAGCAAAAGTAGAATTTAGTGACGTAAGCTTCGATCCGCCGGACACAGATCGATGGTTACGTCATTACAGATGTTCTGAACGCAAGTTCGGCACAATCTGACTACTTTTGGTAGTTATCAAACTACTACCAGGTACACTCGCCACTATTCCGGGCCAGCGTACCTGGATTTCAATCTGCCGCCCTGGAGGCGGCGGATCCCATAGGAATCAATGGGAGTCTGACCATAGCGAAAGCTCATGTTCGCTGCTGCCCGATATCCCATTGATTCCTATGGGAAACGTCTGCACCTAACACCATAACATGTACCCCGAGTCTAAACACCCCAATCTGCCCCCCCCCTACCCCGCCACAACTAAATAAATTTATTACCCCTAAACCGCCGCTCCCGGACCCCGCCGCCACCTACATTATACATATTAACCCCTAATATGCCGCCCCCTATACCGCCACCACCTACATAAACTTATTAACCCCTATCCTGCGGATCCCGGACCCTGCCGCAACTAAATAAATTGTTTAACCTCTAAACCGCCGCCCCCGGACCCCGCCGCCACCTATATTAAAGTTATTAACCCCTATCCTGCCCCCCACTACACCGACGCAACCTACATTAAACCCTAAACCGCCGCTCCTGGACCCCGCTGCCACCTATATTAAACTTATTAACCCCTAAACCTAAGTCTAACACTAACACTAACACCCCCCTAACTTTAATATTATTTGAATAAATCTAAATCAAACTTACTATTATTAACTAAATTATTCCTATTTAAAACTAAATACTTACCTGTAAAATAAACGACAAATGAAGGTTCCTTTAAGGGACGACGTCCCTTAAAGGAACCTTCATTCGTCGTTAGTCCGTCGGGGAAGGTGGATGTTCCGTGTCGGCGGTCTGAAGATGGAGCCGGAAGAAAGAAGATAGAAGATGCTGCTTGGAGGAAGACACCACCCGGATGGAGGACCTCTTCTTTGCCGCTTGGATCAAGACTTCGCCTGGATGGAGGACCACATCGCCAGGATTGGATGAAGAATTTGGCTCGGCTGGGTGAACATGACTCAAGGTAGGGAGATCTTCAGGGGGTTAGTGTTAGGTTTTTTAAGGGGGGATTGGGTGGGTTAGAGTAGGGGTATGTGGGTGGTGGGTTTTAATGTTGGGGGGGGGGTTGTATTTTTTTTTTCAAGTAAAAGAGCTGATTACTTTGGGGCAATGCCCCACAAAAAGCCCTTTTAAGGGCTGGTAAAAGAGCTGGTTACTTGGTAATTTAGATTAGGGTAGGGCATTTTTTTATTTTGGGGGGCTTTATTATTTTATTAGGGGGCTTAGATTAGGTGTAATTAGTTTAAACTTCTTGTAATTCTTTTTTATTTTCTGTAATTTATTGTTTGTTTGTTTTTGTACTATAGTTTAGTTTATTTAATTTAATTTTAGGTAATTGTAGGTAATTTATTTGATTAATTTAATGATAGTGTAGTGTGAGGTTTAATTGTAACTTAGGTTTTTTAACTAGGTAGCTATTAAATAGTTATTAACTATTTAATAGCTATTGTACCTAGTTAAAATAAATACAAAGTTGCCTGTAAAATAAATATAAATCCTAAAATAGCTACAATATAATTATTAGTTATATTGTAGCTATATTAGGGTTTATTTTACAGGTAAGTATTTAGTTTTAAATAGGAATAATTTAGTTAATAATAGTAAGTTTGATTTAGATTTATTAAAATAATATTAAAGTTAGGTGAGTGTTAGTGTTAGACTTAGGTTTAGGGGTTAATAAGTTTAATATAGGTGGCGCAGGGTCCGGGAGCGGCGGTTTAGGGGTTAATACATTTACTTCAGTTGCGGCAGGGTCCGGGAGCGGCGGTTTAGGGGTTAATGAGTTTAATGTAGATTGCGGTGGTGTAGTGGGGGGCAGGATAGGGGTTAATAACTTTAATATAGTTTGCGGCGGGGTCCCGGTGCGGCGGTTTAGGGGTTAAACAATTTATTTAGTTGCGTCGGGGTCCGGGATCCGCAGGATAGGGGTTAATTACTTGAAAATAGGTGGCGGCGGTGTAGTGGGGGGCAGGATAGGGGTTAATAGGTATGATGTAGGTGGCGGTGGGGTCCGGGAGCGGCAGTTTAGGGGTTAATACATTTATTATAGTTGCGGCGGGGTCCAGGAGCGGCGGTTTAGGGGGTAATAACTTTATTTAGTTGTGGGGGGCTCCGGTAGTGGCGGTTTAGGGGGTAAAACAGTGTAGTTTAGTGTGGGTGCTTAGTGACAGGCTAGCAAAATAGCTGCGAATAAGCCAATGAACAGCGAGATCGATGACTGTCAGTTAACAACAGTCCGCTGCTCATCGCTCTGTTCTTGGTGTGCGGCTTCTTGACAGCTTTTTTGATAACTTTGGCGAACGTATTCAGGTCCACGGCGGCGATGGTAGGCGAGCTTAGGCGAGCGTATTGGGCCGGCGAATGCAGCTAAGTAGACGGCTTCATACATAGAGGCCATAGTTTGGTTTGCTTTGTAAAGAATATTGTAACTGAATAAGCGTGTATAATTGATTCATAATCAAGTTTCTACATAAATATAATTCAGTGTGTATATAAATTTAACTAATATAAGAATTTAGGAATAAATATTAATTTCAATTGTTTCGTATATACATTTTAATTGGAGGTTATTTTAAGATAATAACAAATAAAATTATTTTATAACCTGGTAAATACTCACAACGGCATGGTGTCAATAACAACTACATGTCATCATCTGCACTTAAGGGATTAAGTAAACCTTTTTCTATGAGAGTACACATGGAGTTTAAAGTGCTTATTTGTTTCAGCCCCATCATTAAACAAATCCAATACCTGCTATGATACACATTATCAGTATTAAGCGTAAGATCATGTGTATTTCCTGTTTGCATTTTTTTTTCTTACAGCTAAATACTTGTAGTTCCTGCACCTTTCCATTTGTTATCTGTTGGGTTTCATTTGGCCTGTCATTGCTTTGCCCTGCTGCCATTGTCTGCACAGTACTAAACTAAAATCCCTTTTTTACTGTGTAGTTAAACCATGAGCAGTTGCAACTATGCACCTGACATGTTCCTGAGTTGTTTCTGAGTAGGGCGTGGCCATTGATTGGTCAATATGATGGATTGCAGGTAACTTTGCAAGAAACTGCTTATTATTACAACTCCTGGTGAGACATGCTGTCTGCCTTCTTGTTTCACTTAGCATATAACATAGAACTTCTTGTCTCTGCCACCATGTCCCCACACATCTATGCATATATCAGCGGTCACTTGCTCAATAGTCTTTAATGGGTGATGAGGCCTCAGGAGAGCCTTATTTATGGATACAGGATCAATGCATACATGGACAGTGCCATCCTTCTGCAGCCAAGGCAGACACCCAAGGGTAGCCTCCTCCACTGGTGAAATGATGGCCAGTCTAGTCATCCTTTCCAACTCTTGGGCAACCGTGTCTTTCATAGCCAGTGGGATTCTTCAGGGGCACACACAGTAAGATGCACTGATTCATCCAGGCCCATGTTGCATGTAATACATGATTGGAAGCTTACCAATAGTGTGAGTATGAAATAAGTCCTTATAATCAGTCATCTCGGGAGCCTGTTGTTGTACAGCATGTACCTCTCAACTGAGTTGGATGAGATTTAAGTGCATGCTGTCTGGTAAGCCTAACAGGCTTCTAACATTTCTATCCACTATGTGGAATAACAACTTGTCCCCTCAAAGAACCAACAGAGCAGTGCCGAGTGTCTGAATTGTTTGACTGACATAAGCTATCAGGTTCACTTTATTTGACTGGTCAATTGGAGCATTGGGGTCAATAGTGTGTAATGGGGATAGGGATATGACATTGCATTTAGCACCAGTGTCAATTTTCAACTTGACCTGCTTGTTACAGGTTGTTGAGGAGGAGGTGAATAGTTCTCCTTTATTTGCAATTAAGTCCACACTTTCACAATGGAAACAAGTTTGGTGATAGTTACTTTCCACTTCATTAATTCTATGCATATTTTGTTTTTTAGCTCCACTTAATGGTGCCATCCATGCACCACTATTTTGAGGCTTGGATCTACAACACTTTACAAAACGATTCCATTTGCATATTGATGCCTTTTTGGATCTACACCTTTTGTTAAAACTTGTTGCGCTCCGTAGCGTGCTCACCACCGCAGTTGCAGCATTGCCTCTTGTTCTGCTGCACTACAAACACTTTTGCATCTCATTTAAGTTCCTTAGTGGCCCTTTCAGAATGCTCAAACAACATACATATTCTGATGGCTGATTCCAGTGTCAAGTTTTTTTCCCTTAGTAACTGAGCACAAACTGCATCATTGTGGATGCCACAGACAATCCTGTCACGTATTAGTTCATCTGTTAGTGCACCAAAGTCAATTTTTTTAGCCAGCAGTCGCAATGTGGCTAAGTAGGATGGAATTCCCTTATCAGGTTTTTGAGCCATCATGTTAAATGCATGTCTGTCTGTTATTACATTACTTTCCGGTAAGCAGATCTCATACATTTTTTTGATTAATCCTCTTTGTCCTCACCCTCTTGAAAATAAAATGACTAAAATTTATCTAGTGCATCTGAACCAGCAAAATTGAGAAAAGTGTAAGCTTGTACCTTTTTTGATGTGTCTGAAAGTCGTCCAGCTTTGCTGTACACTTCCCATGCTCTTTTGAATTTCAGCCAATTGTTAGCAATGTCAGTATCAAAGATCAGTGGTTCTATGGTGCTTAGATTTCGAGCCATAATTTCCCAGTGTTCTCTGAGATCTTGCATACACAATGATGGATTGCCAGGTAACTTTGCAAGAAACTGTTTATTACTACATCTCCTAGTGAGACATGCTGTCTGCCTTCTTGTTTCACTTAGCATATAACATAGTACTTCCTGTCTCCGCCCCATGTCCCCACACATCTATGCATATGTGCAACACACACATATTCTACAGTCATCCTGATTGGCTCATTGATTGCACACTTCTCATTAGTTGCAATACATTCAACCCTTTACAGGAGGTTAAATACATAGTGAAAATGTTATTTAACGTTTTTTAACCTGGTCCTGCCAACCTAAATCCCCTGGGCTTTAACGCACTGAGGACGGCATAGAATGTCCTAACCTTTTGGCTGTACTGAAGCCAAAGGAGCTTCCTGAATGGGATCCCGGGCTGGAGGGCGTGTCTAGCATCATAGGCACTCCCCCCAGACACAATCCCATTATTTAAATCACGTGATTGCATGAACGATCCTGTGATTTCACATTTTTATTTATTTGCTTACATTGGAACTTTCTTCAGAGGTAGACAAATAAGTCTGGGCGGGAAGGGGTTAAAAATAAAATGCTGTAATGAAATAGAGCAAATTAGTTTTACACTGGGATATCACATTTACATATATAACATTTTTAAAAGTTTATGCTGGGCCCCATTTTTTGGTTTGTTCCATTTTAAGATGCCTTGACATTGCTAATGTATAAACGGATGCTTTTATTTGTGACAGTGAACACTCTGGATATTACTATAATGAAATAATTTGCTTTTTTTAGGTTTATAGAGAGAAAATGAAAATCTACTTTAGTCGTCTGATTTTACATAACACCTGCTGTACTGCTTGCAATCTCTGCCAATTCTATGTCAAAGCACAAAGTATTCCTGAAATGTTTTACGTGTCTGGGGAATATTTTTATCTGTAAAGAACTGATATCCAGTCTGTTCTTCTAATGGTTGTAAGGCAACCGCATGATAACAAAGTTCAAGGGAATTAACAGGATAAAGAGGAAGTTACAGTGATAAGTCAAGATTTCATAAGTGATTTGTTCATTGTTTAACAAGTACATTATTAAACAGTGACTAATAACTTAAAGTGTGCAAGCTATAAACAAATTACAACTTCAGTACTAAAACTGTTCTCTTCATTTTAATAGTTTTCTAAAATATTTAACAATATTTTAATATTAGCATCAGCATTAACTGCAAAAAAAAAAAGAAAAATTAAACTGAAGTTTATAAAAACAGGATAAAACTAGAAACAAAAATATAGTTTGGAACACCAAAAGAGACATGACAGACAGTGGCAAGTCGTGTAAAGGGCCTAGATTAAACGAGGAGTGAAATAAATAGGGCAGGGTATGCTATCCATATCTCAACCACAATATGGTATTACACGAGTGTGTGTTCATGTGTGTAATATATTAAAATAAAGTATTTCACACATATACACACACTATATATATATAGCAATGTAGAATACCAAGCACTCCACCTAATATAGTCCACAAATGACCTGGGTGTAATCCAAAGTTTCAAGGTATATAGTGCGGTATGGGTACTCACAGGGTTTAAAATGTAATTCAAGCTTTATTGAAGAAATACTTAAAGAGTCTACGCTTTGGCCCTAAGCCAGGCCTTTATCAAGACAACATGTCATATTAGTGTAGCTGGATACGGACACAGCAGTGGCATCCAGCCACACTCTTAGCGTCAAAGCCTGGCTTAGGGCTGAAACGTTGACTCTTTAAGTATTTCTTCAATAAAGCTTGAATTACATTTTAAACCCTGTGAGTGCCCATAACTATGAGACTACTATATATATATATATATATAAATCCAAAACAGAATGCACTCCAGACATCCGTAGTCAGCAGCCCAGGGTGCAGCAGAGCAATGTATAAAGGATAAAAAATCAGAGCGCACTCCTATGGGAATCCTTTTAATAACACCTTACTTTATTAGTGAACGTTTTCGGACCCAAAAAAGTCCGTCCTCAGACAAAAAAGCATGTTTCACTAATAAACGGCTAGATTACGAGTTTTGCGTTATGAGGGGCGTGGTGTTAACTTGCAAGTTATTGTCACTGCTCACCTACAGCGCTGGTATTACAGGTTTTCATAAACCCCGCGTTATTAGGCAAGAAGTGAGCGTAGAGCAAAATTGAGCTCCATACCGCACTCCAATATCAGCGCTGCTTAAGTCAACAGTGAGCTGGTTGTACATGCTCGTGCACGATTTCCCCATAGACATCAATGGGCAGAGCCGGCTGAGAAGAAGTCTAACACCTGCAATAAAGCAGCGTAAAGCTCAGTAACGCAGCCCCATTGATTCCTATGGGGAAACACATTTTATGTTTACACCTAACACTCTAACATGAACCCCCAGTCTAAACACCCTTAACCTTACACTTATTAACCCCTAATCTGCCGCCCCCGACATTGCTGACACTTACATTATACTTATTAACCCCTAATCTGCCGCTCCGGACATCGCCGCCACCTACATTATACTTATTAATCCCTAATCTGCTGCCCCCAACATCGCCGCCACCTCTAATCTCATGCCCCCAATGTTGCCGCAACCTACCTACACTTATTAATCCCTAATGTGCCACCCCCAATGTCGCCACCACTATACTAAATGTATTAACCCCTAAACCTAAGTCTAACCCTATCCCTAACACCCCTTAACTTAAATATAATTAAAATAATCTAAATAAAACCTACTGTTAATAACTAAATAATTCCTATTTAAAACTAAATACTTACCTATAAAATAAACCCTAAGCTAGCTACACTATAACTAATATTTACATTGTATCTAGCTTAGGTTTTATTTTTACAGACAAGTTTGTATTTATTTTAACTAGGTAGAATAGTTACTAAATAGTTATTAACTATTTACTAACTACCTAGCTAAAATAAATACAAATTTACCTGTAAAATAAAACCTAACCTGAGTTACACTAACACCTAACATTACACTACAATTAAATAAATTACATTTATTAAAGGGACAGTAAAGTCAAAACTAAACTTTCATGATTCAGTTGCAATTTTAAACAACCTGTAAAATAAAACCTAACCTAAGTTACACTAACACCTAACCTTACACTATAATTAAATCAATTACCTAAATTAAATACAATTAACTAAATTAAATACAAATACCTAAATTACAAAAACAAACACTAAATTACACAAAATAAAAAACAAATTACAAGATATTTAAACTAATTACACCTAATCTAATTGCCCTATCAAAATAAAAAAGCCCCCCCCCCCAAAAAAAATAAATAAAAAAAATGCTAGCCTAAACTAAACTACCCTACAAAATGTCACATACAAAATGTCCACAGCACTGTCCTTCTTAAATTACTTTATTATCTGTTAAGGTACAGACATTAAAACAGCGACGTTTCGAGTGTAATCACTCTTAATCATGCTAGTTACATTGTATCATGTTACATACTTTTAAAATAATTCAATTTCGCGCCAACCACCAAACAATGTGCCTCTGCTGCCATCTACTGACAAAATCTAATTATTACATGCAATAAAAAACATTCACAAAAATACCTAGAAGAATGTAACTTATATATTTGTATATTTAGTTTGCTTACACAGCCATATTTATAGTTTTTCAGCCTTAACTTAGTAATATTTGTTACCACTTTTTTCATTTTCACATCATAGGAAAATTTAGCTCTAACAAATATCACTCTACTGGATAATTGACCAATCATATTCTCTGTTGAGCCCTCTAGGTATCATACTCCCTAACTCATAAATCCAAAACATTTCCTTTTGTTTTAACAGTTTTTCCCTATTTACTCCATTTCTTTGTGGGCTCACACTATCAATTATTTGCCATCTCAAATGGCTTATTTGATGTCCACATTTTAAGAAGTGGTAGGACACCGGCGCTTCTAAATTTTTACACCTTATATTTGAGCGGTGTTGACATATCCTGTCCCTGATCATACGGGTAGTTTCCCCTATGTAGATCAGGGAACAGGAACATTTTATAAGGTATATGACATATGTTGATTCACATGTGTAGTATTCTTTTATCTCATATTTTTTCCCATTTCTAGGGTGAAAGAAATATTTTCCCTTTATCATGGAATGACAGACAGCTCATACAGCCTAAACAGGGGAAACATCCCAAATTCCTTTTGTTCAAAAATACCAGTCTCTCTTTTTTCTTTGACCCTACATCTGTACTAGTGAGTTGATCTCTAAGATTTTCACTCTCTTATATGACATCAGTGGAGGATTTTTAAAAATCTCCATATCCTTATTGCACTCTTTCAAAATATGCCAGTGTTTTTTCACTATGCGTGAAATTTCCTGACTATTGGGATTAAACTGTGTGATCAGGACCAATTTGTCATCTGATGTACCCTTCTTTTTAATTGATTTATTCTCCTTTAGATTTGAAGCATGCCTGGTAACCCCTATTGAGGAATTTCTGCTGCATTTCTTTCATTCTTAGCTCCTTGGTGTTAATATCACTTCTGTCAACCCTTAATAGCTGGCTTTTTAGCAAAGAACTGACTAGCCCTCTGGGGTGAAAGCTCTCATAATTTAACAATGTGTTCCTATCTGTATCTTTATTATACAAATCAAACACCAGTTTGTTCCCTTCTTTCACTACTCTGGTGTCTAAAAAAGTGCCTGATTCCTCACTGTACTCCATGGAAAATTCTAAACCTTTTACACCTCCATTAATCTCTTTTAAAAAACTCTTCCAGGGACTCAACGTTACCCCACCATATGCCAAACACGTCATCAATGAAGCGCCACCATGTGGCTCCATATAATATGAACTTCTCATTTTCATAGATGACTCTTTCTTCTATCTCATTCATAAATAGGTTGGCATATGATGCGGCAACTTTGGTCCCCATAGCTGTTCCTTTCACTTGAATATACCAATCGTCTTCAAAAATAAAATGATTCCAATAGAGGATAAGCCTCAATAAATCTTCAATAAACTCGACTTGTACTTCTGAGCATTTTTTATTTAATTTAAAAATCTTTTTCACTATCCCATCCCTGTTTCATGTTTAATGGCCATATACAGGCTCTTGACGTCCATGGTATACAACAAGAATTTACTAGACTCAAAACACGCCTCCTTAGCTTTACTTAAAAAATCTCCTGTATCCCTCAGGTATGAAGACATCTGTGCAACTTCAGGTTGCAACAATTTATCCAAAAATATTGAAATATTTGTAAATGCAGAGTCAACACTAGAGACTATTGGTCTCCCTGGTGGTCTAGCTAAATTCTTATGTACCTCTTGTACAATGTAAAAGATTGGGTTTCTTGGTTCTTTATTGAATAGGTATTCCCTCAGCTTTTTATCAATCACTTTATTCTCATATGCTCTATTCAATATCCTTTCAATTTCTTTCTGTATGTTATTAATAAGGTTCAAGTTTAATATCTTATAAGTCTCCTTATCCCCCCAACTGATTTTCTATCTCTTTGATGTAATATTTTCTGTCTAAAACCACTATGGCTCCACCCTTGTCCGCTTTCTTGATGATCACCTCCTTAGATTTATCTTTGCCAAAAAGCCAGCTATTAAGGGTTGACAGAATAGTCAGTGACATTAACACCAAGGAGCTAAGAATGAAAGAAATGCAGCAGAAATTCCTCAATAGGTGTTACCCTGAAGATTTGGTTAGCAAGCATGCTTCAAATCTAAAGGAGAATAAATCAATTAAAAAGAAGGGTACATCAGATGACAAATTGGTCCTGGTCACACAGTTTAATCCCAATAGTCAGGAAATTTCATGCATAGTGAAAAAACACTGGCATATTTTGAAAGAGTGCAATAAGGATATGGAGATTTTTAACAATCCTCCACTGATGGCATATAAGAGAGTAAAAAATCTTAGAGATCAACTCACTAGTACAGATGTAGGGTCAAAGAAAAAAGAGAGACAGGTATTTTTGAACAAAAGGAATTTGGGTTGTTTCCCCTGTTTAGGCTGTATGAGCTGTCATTCCATGATAAAGGTAAAATATTTCTTTCACCCTAGAAATGGGAAAAATATGAGATAAAAGAATACTACACATGTGAATCAACATATGTCATATACCTTATAAAATGTTCCTGTTCCCTGATCTACATAGGGGAAACTACCCGTATAATCAGGGACAGGATATGTCAACACCGCTCAAATATAAGGTGTAAAAATGTAGAAGCCTCGGTGTCCTACCACTTCTTAAAATGTGGACATCAAATAAGACAATTGAGATGGCAAATAATTGATAGTGTGAGCCCATAAAGAAATGGAGTAAATAGGGAAAAACTGCTAAAACAAAAGGAAATGTTTTGGATTTATGAGTTAGGGAGTATGATACCTAGAGGGCTCAACAGAGAGTATGATTGGTCAATTTTCCAGTAGAGTGATATTTGTTAGAGTTAAATTTTCCTATGATGTGAAATATCTATTGAAAAAAGTGGTAACGAATATTACTAAGTTAAGGTTGAAAAACTATAAATATGGCTGTGTAAGCAAACTAAATATAAAAATATATAAGTTTTTTTATTGCATGTAATAATTAGTTTTTGTCAGTAGATGGCAGCAGAGCCACATTGCTTGGTGGTTGGCGCGAATTGAATTATTTTAAAAGTGTGTAACATGATACAATGTAACTAGCATGATTAAGAGTGATTAAACTCGAAACGTAGCTGTTTTAATGTCTGTACCTTAACACTACCCGACGAATGAAGGTTCCTTTAAGTGACGTCATCCAAGATGGCGTCCCTTAGTTCCGATTGACTGATAAAATTCTATCAGCCAATCGGAATTAAGGTTGAAAAAATCCTATTGACTGATGCAATCAGCCAATAGGATTGAACTTCAATCCTATTGGCTGATCCAGTCAGCCAATAGGATTGAGCTGGCATTCTATTGGCTGTTCCAATAAGCCAATATAATGCAAGCTCAATCCTATTGGCTGATTGGGTACAGACGCAGTACTAACCTCAAGGATCTCTTGGTGATTACAGATCCGGTCAAGAGCTATACCAAGGAAGAACGTCAAGGCACACGGAAGGGATGCTTTCGGTGCCCCAATTGTACAACTTGCAATGCTATGATAGCCAGGAAACACCATCAATCATCCGATTTCCTACACTACTACTTTTGTAGTTTAGTTGATCATCTGTCCTTGTGGTCTACGCTACATAGGAAAGACTCAAGGGACGATACATGAAAGAATGGCTAATAATCGAGCTGCGATCAGATCAGCCTTTAAGAAAGGGGAATCCGATCAACCAGTGGCACGCCACTGGCTGACAGCGAAGCATGCAGTGTCTGCTATCAAGTTTATCCTCATTGACCATATTCCAAAGTTGACACGTGGAGGTGATAGGAATAAATTACTGCTAAGAAGAGAAGCAGAATGGATGTTGCGATTAGGGACAATGCACCCCAAGGGACTCAACTCTCCACCGGACTTTGGTGCTTTGATATGATGTGGTATTTGGTGTGGTGTTAGGTAATGTTTATATGGGCCGGCTAGGACTTTAGCACCTGCAGGTTGTGGAGGGGGACTGTGGGGGTGGTTTTCCGCCTTTGGGCGGGTACCTACCCTTTAACAGTATAGTGTGTTGCGGTGGGTGGCATGGATTATTTCGACTCAAGTGGTCCACCCTTTTGCACTCCTTAGACCTTGGTGGTGGTGTTATCGTTACTAGTTCAACCCTTGTGCACTATGACTATGCTGTATATACTTAAATATAAGGAAAGAGTCTGGACACTTTCTCACCCTCTTAGCCTTTCAAGTAAGACTAAGATCTCTCAACTTAGTCTAATTAATTTTTATTTAGGAACTTCAGGAATGTGAAAGGCACTGGGAAGCTGAGGGTTAATATAGATGAGTCAAAATGACTGTTAATAAAAAGTATCTGTGACTGTTCGTGAATTTTGGAAAATTAAAGATTTGTTGTTTAACAAGGTTTAAATATGAGTGAATTATATAACATATGTAGTAGAAACAGTTATTCATATAGCAAATTCCGTTAGGATAATCAACCCAACAACTAGGTAAAATAAACAAATGAGATTTAATAAAAAGATTTTTTGCTTATAAAAGATACAGTAAAATACGGTTGTGGCCACAACTACAATAAAAAATGATAATTCGAAGACAGTATCAGAAATATACACAGTGAATGTGTTGTCTTGTTAAAATATTCTTTATAGGCTTTAGACTGACATATCGTTTTAGGATTTATGATTTTAAACACTTAATAGTGGAAATAAACATTAGTAGCTAAAGAATTTTGCAATCAATAGTGAAGTATAGTATTTGGTAATGAAGATATTTGAAAGTCTTATGAACGGTAATCATAAATTAATTTCTTGGTAATTCCGGTGGTGTTAGTGCTTAGTATCAACGTTCCAAACACTCCTATACTTATAGCACAAGAGGTTACAGGTGATGTGAGAACAAATTAACAATTCTTCAGTGTCAGGTTTTTTTCAAGTGATGCAATTTGTATCCAAAAAATAAAAGGTGACTTTTCTCAATACAATTGTTACTTGTATCCAAGTGTAACTTTTTAATGTGTAACTTTTTTTCTAATGTGCAGTGTTGCTCCGGTTATATAATATATACAGCTGTGTGTTACGTGGGAGACGATAGTTGGTTCAAAGTCAGTTGTTAATATTCACAGTGTTTCAAGTCCGATAATCTATCGGTATGTTTCTGTAGATGTTATTATCCTTATGAACGAAGTGCAATAGATATGGCTTGAGACAGACTTACCTGGCTGCGCTCCCTGGCCGGCATTGTCCTTGCACGGCGGAAGTACTCGCAGCCGCTTCACTGTCGGATGTAGCCCTGTTGATTCTCCGTTGATTCTCCGCTGGTTTCGTAAGGTGCTATGTTGCGTGATATTCCTCCTGTAGTTGGCAGCTAGCAACTCTTGATAAAGGCACCAAGTGTGCTGAAACGCGTAGAAGTATCTGTGGATTTGTTGTTGTTTGCAACTCACTCATCCCAAGATAGTTGCTAGCTGCCAACTACAGGAGGAATATCACGCAACATAGCACCTTACGAAACCAGCGGAGAATCAACGGAGAATCAACAGGGCTACATCCGACAGTGAAGCGGCTGCGAGTACTTCCGCCGTGCAAGGACAACGCCGGCCAGGGAGCGCAGCCAGGTAAGTCTGTCTCAAGCCATATCTATTGCACTTCGTTAATAAGGATAATAACATCTACAGAAACATACCGATAGATTATCGGACTTGAAACACTGTGAATATTAACAACTGACTTTGAACCAACTATCGTCTCCCACGTAACACACAGCTGTATATATTATATAACCGGAGCAACACTGCACATTAGAAAAAAAGTTACACCTTAAAAAGTTACACTTGGATACAAGTAACAATTGTATTGAGAAAAGTCACCTTTTATTTTTTGGATACAAATTGCATCACTTGAAAAAAACCTGACACTGAAGAATTGTTAATTTGTTCTCACATCACCTGTAACCTCTTGTGCTATAAGTATAGGAGTGTTTGAAACGTTGATACTAAGCACTAACACCACCGGAATTACCAAGAAATTAATTTATGATTACCGTTCATAAGACTTTCAAATATCTTCATTACCAAATACTATACTTCACTATTGATTGCAAAATTCTTTAGCTACTAATGTTTATTTCCACTATTAAGTGTTTAAAATCATAAATCCTAAAACGATATGTCAGTCTAAAGCCTATAAAGAATATTTTAACAAGACAACACATTCACTGTGTATATTTCTGATACTGTCTTCGAATTATCATTTTTTATTGTAGTTGTGGCCACAACCGTATTTTACTGTATCTTTTATAAGCAAAAAATCTTTTTATTAAATCTCATTTGTTTATTTTACCTAGTTGTTGGGTTGATTATCCTAACGGAATTTGCTATATGAATAACTGTTTCTACTACATATGCTGTATATACTACTCACTCTTTAGCAGCTTATGGTCGTATATACAGCGTATGACTACGCTGTATATACTACTCACTGTTCAGCAGCTTATGGTCGTAATTTATTCCCCTGTTGAATAGTCGCCAACATTTGTAACTTAGCATTATATGTATCGTCGATACAGGTTGCATGATATTGTGTTTATAATCCAATGAGAAAGAGGGGTATTTCTCCTCGTAGTAGGTAACTATGGCTAGTTTCCATGGTGATGTATGTATTATGTCTGACAATATCCATCCTCCCAGCTTTTTTTATTACATTTGTATCATATTCTGAATGCACAGTTTGCGAAGTGGGAGTTTTTTAGTATCCAAGGAATGCACTTATACACTGTTTATATATGTATTACCTGTTTCTTCTAAGGTGCAAATCTACATCATGGCGAATTGGCGATATGCTAATTGTTATGGAACCGATATAACACTTGTTGTTGGGTGAAAATATGCACGTTATTATAGCGGAAGTGCCGCACATCTGTGTACACCGGAACCGGAAGTGACGTCACGTCCGGTCATTTGACTTATACATGTAGTGGTTGTATGCCGGAACTGTGGCAAGATCAGATTTATTTTTGATGCACACTAGAATTAAGAAAGTTTGAGTGATTTTTTGCTATTTGTTTAATAGAGTCAATACCGGAAGTAATTGTGGATGAGAACTTCCTGGGTCACTGAATTGTAAACAGGATATGATGTAATATTGGCGCCTTTTTTTGAGACAGGAAATGGGAGGTTACTGTGTGGTTGTTCACCTATTTAAACACATGTGTTTATTTGCACTTTATGTTCTGAGCAAGGGGAGGATTGGAAAAAATCCTGGTTTATCTCTGTCTTTTGGTGAAGATATATATATATATATATATATATATATTACACACACACACAAAAATTAGATTAGTGCCAGAGTTTTCAAATAAACATTTTAAAAGGCAGGGAACAAACTTAAACTCTCCTACCTATGTTGAGAGCCTCTGAGGTGGTGGATTGAAACCACCCTGAACACACTCGCTCAAGGTGATTGACAGACCCTTCTCTTGCACTAGAGAAGGGGGCAGTATTACACTCATGTGAGGGCATTCTGGTACATATGGGCAGCTGCTTGTTCGAAGCGAAGCCGTGTAGACAGGTTCTCAAGTTGAGAACCTTGTCTGCATGTCACTTAGTACATGGGCCCCCATGTGTGCAGTTTTGCGCATGCTCAGTAGGACCTGGAGCCTCAGAAAGTGTGCATATAAAAAGACTATGCACATTTTGATAATGGAATTATATTTGAAAGTCTGCATGCTCTTTCTAAATCATGAAACTTTCATTTGGATTTTAGTCGGCCTTTAAAGGGACACAGAACCCAATTTTTTTCTTTCATAATTCAGATAGAGTATGCAATTTTAGGCAACTTTCTAATGAACTCCTATTATCAAATTTTCTTCATTCTCTTGGTATCTTTATTTGAAATGCAAGAATGTAAGTTTAGATGCCGGCCCATTTTTTGTGAACAACCTGGGTTGTTCTTGTTGATTGGTGGATAAATTCATTCACCAATAAAAATGTGCTTTCCAGAGTGCTGAAACAAAAAAAGCTTAGATGCCTTCTTTTTAAATAAAGATAGCAAGAGAACGCAGAAAATTTGATAATGGGGTAAATTACAAAGTTGCTTAAAATTGCATGCTCTATCTGAATCACAAAAGAAAAAATGTGGGTACAGTGCTCATTTAAATAAGGGCCTTTGTGCATAGTTATATAATTATAATTTCCTCAATGCTACAGCATGCTGCAAAGTGTTTACACAGGCAGAGGCATAACTAGAAACCTCAGGGCCCCGGTGCAAGAATCCATGAAGCCCCCCCACTCACACATACACATACACATACACACACACACATACACACACACACACACACACACATACACACACACACACACACACACACATACACACACACACATACACATACACACACACATACACACACATACACACACATACACATACACACACAAAAATGTGATTTTGATACATTTAATTTTTCTCTTTTATTTTATTTTTTGCAACATGTAACACAGTAAAAAAAAAATCTGTTATTCTTTTAATCATGTCAATTTACACTCTTTATATGTAGGTTATATCATCATCCAAGCAATGATATCAAGGAACCACTAAATTACAACATACCTACAACTACAACATAAATGTTTTGCACATTACTTAAATTAACTTTGTACAAGATGTAAAATAACTGAATTTTAGGTAAGTCGTTTTAACTTCTATGTATGTTCTATTAACCGCTTGATTGCAGAGACAAAATAAAATATTTGTTGAGTTAATTTGTAAATAATATTTATGTAAGAACTATGTAGCTATGCACTGATCAGCTGAGATTCCAATCATACAATCTGAAATACACGTTAGCAGAGAATAAAGCTTGAACATCAGAGGATAAATTTCTCTTAATTTGGGACTTGTTCAAAGATTGTACATGAAAACAGGGAAAAATACATAGCAACCTACAGGTGTTTCATGCAAATTTGACATCTGATTGGCTACAACTAGTGAAGTCGCGAATAGTTCCCGGCGAACATAGCATGTTCGCGTTCGCCGCGGACGGTGAATATATGCGATGTTCGGTCTGCCCCCTATTCGTCATCATTGAGTAAACTTTGACCCTGTACCTCACAGTCAGAAGACACATTACAGCCAATCAGCAGCAGACCCTCCCTCCCAGACCCTCCCACCTCCTGGACAGCATCCATTTTAGATTCATTCGGAAGCTGCATTCTTAGTGAGAGGAGGGACAGTGTAGCTGCTGCTGATTTAATAGGGAAATCGATAGCTAGGCTAGTGTATTCAGTGTCCACTACAGTCCTGAAGGACTCATCTGATCTCTGCTGTAAGGACAGCACACCAAAAGCTAGAACATCAGTCTGCTTTTTTTTTTTTTCCTGTGTAATCTAATTGCAGTTGCCTGCCTGCCAGCGTGTGTGTCAGGCTCACAGCGTATACTGTGCCCACTTGCCCAGTGCCACCACTCATATCTGGTGTAACAGTAGTGTAAATTTAAAAAAAACAACACTTTTTTGACTGTGAAATAATAGCAGACAGCTGCTAATACCCAAGATGGCCGCTAATAAGGCAGATGGGGAGGGTTAGAGAGCTGTTTTGGGGGGGATCAGGGAGGTTGGGGGCTAAGGGGGGATGCTACACCACAGCATATTTTTAAAAAACCTTTCATTTTAGTACTGGCAGACTTTCTGCAAGTACTTAAGATGGCGGGGACAATTGTGGGGTGGGGGAGGGAAGGGAGCTGTTTGGGAGGGATCAGGGGGTCTGATGTGTCAGGTGGGAGGCTGATCTCTACACTAAAACTAAAATTAACCCTGCAAACTCCCTACAAACTACCTTATTAACCCCTTCACTGCTAGCCATAATACACGTGTGATGCGCAGCAGCATTTAGCGGCCTTCTAATTACCAGAAAGCAACGCCAAAGTCATATATGTCTGCTATTTCTGAACAAAGGGGATCCCAGAGAAGCATTTACAACCATTTGTGCCATAATTGCACAAGCTGTTTGTAAATAATTTCAGTGAGAAACCTAAAATTGCGAAAAAATTTAAGTTTCTTTTAAATTTGATCGCATTTGGCGGTGAAATGGTGGCATTAAATATACCAAAATGGGCCTAGATCAATACTTTGGGTTGTCTACTACACTACACTTAAGCTAAAATTAACTCTACAAGCTCCCTACATGCTCCCTAATTAACCCCTTCACTGCTGGGCATAAAACACGTGTGGTGCGCAGTGGCATTTAGCAGCCTTCTAATTACCAAAATGCAACGCCAAAGCCATATAAATCTGCTATAATGGCATGTCTGGCACACAGTGTTGGGGCAAGGGTCC
The DNA here is from genome assembly GCF_027579735.1 of Bombina bombina. Lineage (NCBI taxonomy): Eukaryota > Metazoa > Chordata > Amphibia > Anura > Bombinatoridae > Bombina > Bombina bombina. The sequence goes on along the minus strand of NC_069502.1, from coordinate 1,123,789,009 downwards.
ATCTGACCACTGATACCTGGTCTGCAAAGCATGGTCAGGGCAGGTATATCACCTACACTACGCACTGTGAAGCGGGCGTAACCCTTACACTACCTGATCGATACAACATCATACCTGATGTTTTAAAGCACGTTATTCCAAACAATTTAGGAATGTTAGGTGATTTATGCCCTTTATGGATTAAAACCAGACTCTGCATCAACTATGTAATTTTCCATGGGAGTTTTGCCATGGATCCCCCTCCGGCATGCCACAGTCCAGGTGTTAGTCCCCTTGAAACAACTTTTCCATCACTATTGTGGCCAGAAAGAGTCCCTGTGGGTTTTAAAATTTGCCTGCCTATTGAAGTCTATGGCGGTTCGCCAGGTTCGCCCGTTCGCAAAATTTTGCGGAAGTTCACGTTCGCCGTTCGCGAACCCAAATTTTTATGTTCGCAACATCACTAGCTACAACCATATTAAGCCCAGAACCAAATTTATATTTGGGTTGCAAATAAACAGTAAGACCACACTTGGAACCTGTGACACCCAGTATTATGTAAACTTGCCACACAGAGATCCCTGGTGAGTTTGTGGCACTCAAATGTAAAATAAAGGTAACTGATTTTCAAATTTGTAACAATTAAATGGATAGTAAACCCCAAAATTGTATTTTATGATTCAGATAGAACATACAATTTTAAACAGCTTTCCAATTTAATTCTATTATCAAATTTTCTTCATTCTCTTGTTATCCATTGCTGAAGGTATGTGATTAACGTTAGCGCTACCTCTATTCCTATTCTCTGCCACTCCTGAACTTATTTCCTTCCTAAATAAGATATTTTAGTGTTATGATATTGTGTGAGGAGGGCGCTAAAAAGCTAATAGGTTTAATACTTGTGTAGTTATAACAACACGTGACTCTTTATATAAAAAGTGAAGTGTAAAACCAAGTGATTCTCTATATAAATTGATAAAAACTCTATACTTTGATACACTTGATGTGACAAACTTTAGGAGGCAATTATAAGGCCAAGAACTTTATTGATTAAGCTTTCATACTATAAAAGAGGATTAGATTAGAAAAAAACTTCTAAAAATGTATTTACTCCAGATTGGTACATACAATAACATTAAATTAAAACCTAAATCTAAATTCATTACCATATGATCAATTACATAACTTCTTATAAAAACCACAATGTAAAACTCTGGGACTCAAGTGATGTAGCAATATCGGGTTAAATTTAAACTTGCTTACTTTGTATCTATGTGCCGTTCACATTCGCTAACTTACAGGCATCAACCAGATGTCTGTCTGTTAGCTAATGCTAATCAAATTGGATCCGGAAACAGCGTTTTTAATACTTAATGACAAATCTATATTATATCCTAGTGAATGTATCTAAAGGGCAGATATCTAATACTCTAAATAAACATTTAATTACTTTTAACCACCATTATACGATTAAAATTGTAAAAATATTTTTAAACCATCAGATTATAAAATCATGTTTTAAAAACTCACAAAGACCTAAAAAAAGATAACTTAACTTGGTATAAGAAGGCAACTTTACTCGGTACATTAAGATCTGTACATTTTTGGGGGATATACTTATTTAGAAAATCCAAGTCGCCCGAATAGGGGGACTTATAATATTCAGATGGCGTCTTTACCGAAACGGACCAAAAGGACACAAAGACCAAAAAGATATATATCTCTCAATCCCAGTCTGGAACAAAATGTTTTTGTGAGCTAACCTTTAGATTCTGTCTTTAGTTCGTTGGAGTTTTTAAAGGATCTTGTAACAGCTCTGTTTGACTTACTCTGCGTAAGATGACGTCCCTTGCATTCCTATTGGCTGAAAGGTTCCAATCAGCCAATAGGATTTGAGCAGCTCTCATCCTATTGGCTGTTCCAATCAGCCAATAGGATGAAAGCTCAATCCTATTGGCTGATTGGAACAGCCAATAGGATGAGAGCTGCTCAAATCCTATTGGCTGATTGGAACAGAGGATTTTAGAAGCTCTAATCCTATTGGCTGATTGGAACCTTTCAGCCAATAGGAATGCAAGGGACGCCATCTTGGATGACGTCACTTGCATTGAAGTTCCAGTTTACTGCGGCGACCGTATGAAGAGGAGCTCTGTGCTAGGTGTCTTCAGGATGGACCCGCTCTGCGCCAGATGGATGAAGATAGAAGATGACGTCTGGATAAAGACTTCTTGCCGCCTGGATGAGGACTTCACCGGCTGGATGAAGATGGAAGAGGCCGCCCGGATGAAAACTTCTTGCTGCCCGGATGAAGACTTCTTCTTGGCTGGATGGATCATTCAAGCGGGACTTCAATTACTGTAAGTGGATTGTCGGGGGTTAGTGTTAGGTTTATTTAAGTGTTTTTTGGGTGGGTTTTATATTTAGATTAGGGTCTGGGTATGTAAACAAGCTAAATGCCCTTTTAAGGACAATGCCCATACAAATGTCATTTTTAGGGCAATGGGGAGCTTAGGTTATTATAGATGTTTAGAGATTTTTTATTTGGGGGGTTGGTTGGTTGGGTGGTGGGTTTTACTGTAGGGGGTGTTTGTATTTTTTTTTTACAGGTAAAAGAGCTGATTTATTTGGGGCAATGCCCCACAAAAGGCCCTTTTAAGGGCCATTGGTAATTTATTGTAGGCTATGTGTTTTTTATTTTGGGGGGGATTTTTTATTTTGATAGGGCTGTTAGATTAGGTGTAATTCTTTTTTATTTTTGATAATGTTGTTTTTTTTCATGATTTAGTGTTTTTTATTTTTTGTAACTTAGCGTTTATTTTTTTGTTAATTTAGTAATTTTTAATAATGTTTAATAGTATATTTAAATAATTTGAGTAGGGTTAGGGTTTTTTAATATGTAATTTAGTATGGTAGTTTAATTTCATTGTAGGATAATAGTTAGGGTAGGTTAATTAATAGTTTAAAAATAGTTTATTTTAATTCTACAGGTAAGTTTAAATTTATTTTAAGATAGGGATGTTGTAATTTTTATTTAAAGTTAGCGGGTTGTCAGGTTTAGGGGTTAATAGCTTAATTTAGTTTATGGCGATGTGGGGGGCTGACGGTTTAGGGGTTAATAGGTTTAGTTTGTGGTAGTGATGTGGGAGGCCAGAGGTTTCGGGGTCAATACGTTTATTTAGTGGCAACGGGGTCCGGGAGCAGTGGGATAGAGGTTAATAACTTTATTCAGGTTGCGGCGGGGTCCGGGAGTGGCGGGATAGGGGTTAATAACTTTATTTAGTTTGCGGCGGTGTCCGGGAGTGGCGGGATAGGGGTTAATAACTTTATTTAGGTTGCGGCGGGTCCGGGAGTTACGGGTTAAACATTTTAGTATAGTGGCGTTGTTTAGTGACAGGGTATAAATAAAGTTGGTAAAAAGCAGAATAGATGCAAGATCGATGACTGCTAGTTAACAACAGTCCGATGCTCATCTCCCCGTACTTGGTGCGTATCTTTCTGACGGCTTTTTTTTATAAATATGGAGATCGTATTAAGGTCCGCGGCCACAATGTTAGGCGATGTTAGGTGAGCATATTGGTGCCGGCAAATGCAGCTCAGTTGACAGCTTGATAAATATCCCCCATGGGCTGTTACATCTCAATTTAAATTGAGAAGAGTAATACATTACAAATAATCATGTCATTTTATTTATTTTTTTGCTTCAATACCACCTGTAAATAAAAAAGAATGGTGTAACCAATTTTAAATTTAAAGGGACACTGAACCCAAATTTTTTCTTTTGTGATTCAGATAGAGCATGCAATTTTAAGCAACTTTGTAATTTACTCCTATTATCCAATTTTCTTCATTCTCTTAGTATGTTTATTTGAATGCAAGAATGTAAGTTTAGATGCCGGTCCATTTTTGGTGAACAACATGGGTTGTCCTTGCTGATTGGACAACACAAATAAACAAGTGCTGTCCATGGTTCTAAACCAACAATATGCTGGCTCCTTAGCATAGATGCCTTCTTTTTCAAAGAAAGATAGCAAGAGATTGAAGAAAAATTGATAATAGAAGTAAATTAGAAAGTTGCTTAAAATTGCATGCTCTACCTGAATCATGAAAATTTGGGTTTAGTGTCCCTTTAAGTATGTTTCCTTAGATCCATGGACTTGTGTGTGGGATCAGATATGCATATCTTTGTTAGCAGGTGAGGTGCAGCCAATTAGAAGCTACGCTGTAAGATTAATTGATTTTGTTATAGAGTTATGGTCTAGTCAGGTTTTCACTTTTAGGCTACATCTGTGAAGCAGTGAAGTCCAAAGTGGAGCAAAAGGGAAATTAGGCTAGAAAGAGACATCTCTCAAATTGACTTTGTTTTTGTTATTTTTTTTAAATGAGATAAAGAAGAGAAAATTGAAGATGTAAAAGTTGATAGATATTATTGTTGTGCGGTTGGCACGCTTGCAGTTTGTAGAAATAATAACATATCCTTTATATGTAGGCAAAGAGCACACAGCTTGAGATGGGTACATCAGGCTTTTTGTTTCCCTAAGGCACTTGTAAAGTAATGGGAATGTGCATTAGAAGTGTTTGGCACGCATACGCATTACCCTCAAACGTTTATTACACAGCATACAATATCAACCCGGAAACATGTTTTCTAATAGTGCTACAAAAACTGAATTATACCTCCAGTTAAAGGGACAGTCTACACCCGTAATAACCGTCGCTTATACTTTCTATCTAGTGCTGATAGTTCTAACTCACCCCACTTCAGTTACAATAGCGATTCACCAACGGAGTTATTCATATACCAAACTCACTTTATCTTCGTTGGAAATGGCCACCATGCTCCTCCTACTATTAGATCATCAAGCCTCTCTATTGAAACCATCCAATACAAAATAGATCCCAGATGGAAAAACATGATCGCGCTTTCGTCGATTCGCGAATGCCCACCCATTTCGGAACTTAAAAACCGGAACGAAAATTTCATGTAAATTTGCACACATATATGTATTTTAACAGTACAAGCTATATCTATTGTAAGTATCGAGTTTACTTACACTTTCTCTTGTTATTTCTATCTTCTATTCACTATTTCAAAAATAAAAATTGTTTTTTTGGCAATGGGTCTTTATTATTTATTTCAAAATTGATATCAGCGCAACTTATGTTATTTGCACTAATAAGCATCGCTCACAATTGTCATTAAAGGCATATCGCTATCAATCTAATATCAAGATGTCATATATATCTAATAATTTATTGTTAGATAATGATTAGTATGCTATTTATAATCCAAATGTTTTAAAATATTGCTCTTATAACATCTCAATGTGTGTCTCAGTTTACACTCATTTTAATTTATTTATATATGTTTTGTAGGGTCATATTGTTAATATTATTGTTACCTTTGGACAATCATAGATAACACAAAGCTAATGAACGCGTATTTCTGGTGTGCCAGTTATGATGTTCTAAGATGTATGTCAGTTAAAATAAATGAAATAAGGGTGTAGTTTGCATAAGCTTTGATACCAGTTAAAGTTATACTCTACCCCAAAATTTTTTTTTATGATTCTGAAATTTAATATAATTTTAAACTATTTTCCAAATCTCTCTTATAAAAAATGTTGCTTTGTTCTCTTTGTATGCTTATGTGAAAGCTAAACCTATGAGGTTCATATCAGAATATCTAAGCCCTTGAAGTGCGCCTATGATAGATATATATATATATATATATATATATATATATACACATACATAAATATATATACTTATACATACATATATTTATATATATATATTTATATATATATATATATATATATATATATATATATATTTATATATATATATATATACATATATATATATATATATATATATATATATTTATACATATACACATATATACATATATATATATTTATATATACATATATATATATATATATATATAGACAAGACAACAACAGGAATACTGCACCCGGTCTCCAGACCCAAAGGTAAGCTGCCAAACTGTGTGCCAATGTAGGATCCTCAATGTCCAATAACAAAAAATCAGGAACTCTCCAATATAAAAGCAAAAATAAACTTTATTGTTGCTCCATCAATAACGGCTTCATACACATTTCACAGATGTATATGGTCAAGACAGGTCAAACATGTTCCGTATGTTTCATATGTGTTACTTCCTCAGTGACCATTATTTTAATCACAGCTCTATGTGCCCTTATATGCACCATGTGTAACTCCACCCCTATTAATTATCTTTAATTACAAACACACTTAGGAAATTTAACTGTTTGGTTAAAGGGGGGGTGTCAAAAAATAAAAAAATAAAATAAAAAAAGAGTTTAGAACACAGTAATATCATATGGAATGTCATGAACTAAACATTTAAAACATATTAATTTATTTAATAAACAAATTGACATCCCATTCTGAGTTTAACCCTCTTGGTACTCTGGTATCCAACTGGAATATCCAAAAGACTTCCCTTTTTTTGAGAATATCTTCTCTATTGCCCCCTCTGGGGTGTCTAGGGACAACTTGGATACACTGAAATGTCAAGAGGGAAACATCCGAATTGTGTTCCCTTTTGAAATGCAGAGACACAGGCGTGGAGGACTCAGGATCTTCAATTGACCTGAGATGTTGTAAAAAACAATCTTTCCTGCAGGTCAAGAGATATATAACAAATGACGTATTGCATGTTGAATGTTGTCTAATTTGGTATGTTTTACCCGTGGACTGAGAAGTGAAATCAAGACCAAAAGTGGCAAATGAACATGATTTACACCTAATGCTGCTACATTTAAAGAATCCAGGCTTCAAAGACAGCCAATTCTTCTTCTTATTTAAAGGCAGCATAGAGGGTGAAACCATGTTACCCAGGGTCTTATTTTTGCATGAAATAAAATGACACCCCTCATGTACTAGATCTCAAAGTGTCTCATCAACTTTCAAAATATGTAGAGAACTCCTCACAATATTACAAATTTTGTGATATTCCTGACTATAAGTAGTTACAAATTTGGGCTTATTCTCAATTGTATCCAATCTGGTTTTATGTGTAAACAGAAAATCTCTGTCCAAATCATCTACTTTGGATTTGGCATCCAAAAGCAGCTTTTCATCATAACCTCTCTCTAAAAAACGGTCTGTCAATTCCTTAGCATGTAACTCATATTTCTCATGCTGCGAACAGTTCCGCTTGGCCCTCATATATTGACCTCTGGGTATGGCAGAGATGGTATGTCTAGGATGGCAAGAGTTTGCATTTAAAATAGTATTGCCGGCAATTTCTTTGCGATATAGCTGTACATCAATCTTTTGTTTCTCAAAGTTCGGATAAAGCTCAATATCCAGGTAGAAAATCCTCTCCTCACTACTCTCAAATGTAAAATTTAAATTCAAATCATTGTCCTGTAAGTATGTTATAAAAAGGGGAACCAAATCATTGGGACCTCTCCAAACAAAAAGCAAGTATTCTATATAACGACCAAAATAGGCAATGTGCTCCTTGAAAGGGTTAGTATCTCCAAAGACGCGGAACAGCTCCCACCAACCCAAATAAAGGTTGACATATGAGGGCACAAATTTGGCCCCCATGGCCGTTCCGTGTCTCTGGAGATAGTAATCCCCCTCAAAAAGAAAAAAGTTGTGAGTTAGAAGAAAATGAATTGATTTCAAAATGAACTCTTTTAGTTCAGTAGTGTAACCTGAGTAGTTGTCCAAAAATATTCTACAGCCTTAATACCCATGTTGTGGGGAATGCAGGTATAGAGCGAAGCAACATCCACTGATAAAAAAGAGTAACCTTTTTTCCACTCTAGAACCTCTATCTGTTTAATCACATCAGTGGTGTCCTTTACATAGCTCAATAGATTTAAGACTAAAGGTTGGAGGTATGCATCAATCATTTCTGACAAGAACCAATACTAGCCACAGTAGGGCGTCCTGGCGGGTTGCAGAGATCTTTATGGATCTTTGGCAGATAATGAAAAATTGCTGCTCTAGGTTATTTAACTGCCAAAAATTCTGCATTTTTTTGTGTTATAACACCTCTATAGACTGCCCAATCAATAATATCATTCAAATCTCTCTGGTATTGAAAAGTGGGGTTATGAGGTAATTTTGTATAAACCTCTATGTCTGAAAGTTGTCTATAAGCTTCAAATAGGTAATCCTTTTTATTCAATACAACAACTTTCCCTCCCTTGTCGGATCCACGGATCACTATATCATCCATTTTCTGATGGGACTGTAAGGCTTGGTACTCACATCTACTCAGATTATCACCTTTGTGAGAATCAAAATGGACACTGGCATGTAAATCTTTAAGTTTCAGTTCTACCGTTTTTTGGAAAATATCAATGGCACTAGACCTAGTGCTTACAGGATAAAAATTCGGATTTAGATTTCAACATGCCAGTGTCAACCTTGGTAACTTCAATCATATCCTCCTCCTGAACATTGTCCCTATCCAAAGACAATAAATCAAGTTCAGCGCATTTGTCACTAAAATCTGTGATAGTCAAATGATCCTTACTCATAGAAACAGCTGGTGGTTCAATGTCCATATCACTGGAACTTGAAAAATGTTTTTTAAGGACTAAAGTCCTTACAAATCTGTTTAAATCAATAATAGTATCAAACAGATCAACATGTACAGAGGGTACAAAATTCAGGCCCAGTGAGAGGACTTGCTCTTGATGTTTAGTCATACACATACATATATATATCTATTTTGAAAAGGTTAATTTTGTGTTGCAATAAACCATTATAAAGGGTCAAAAGCAGTAGAACAGCAATTTAAAAAAAAAAGTTTTATATTGTTGGATTGTATTAGTAAATTTTCAGGTTGTAAGTATTTGAAAAGACAAAGTTTACACTTGTGCTATAAAGACATATTGAACAATTGTGTTACATGAAGGCATTTGGAATAAATTTTAATTGATAATCAGTAATCGTTTAATACATTACATTGTAATTGAGTTTTATTTTTTAAAAGCATCAATAAAAGCAAATGCATTTTTTTTTTATTTGCAATCGATATCAATTTAAAATGTATAGAGTAAATGTATTTATGGAATATATTTGAACATATAATATATGAGGGCGGTATAGCAATATAAAAGTTGATTGAGAATTGCGGGAAATTATTGCCTCTTACCGAATGAGCAATAACAAGCGTTTAGCGTCGGAACTAAAAATCAATATGGGGAATCTGAAACGTGCAGCACAGACGGGCTGTTGCATACACGTCACTTGTGTATATTCGAGCATGCGTATATACACGCGTGTGACGCAGGTGACTGACCGTGCACGAGTATGCGTTCGATAGAGAAGGTGAGAAAAATTTAAAAGGAGAAGTGAATGGGCAGAGTTTGGCGGCCATTTATAACGATTGCTAATAAACTTTGAATTTAGGAGATGTCGGTTTGGGAATCAACATATGAAGCGTAGAGCGGGTGAACTACAACTATCAGCACTCAATAAAAATGATAAGCGACGGTTAAAACGGTGTAGAATGTCCCTTTAACTATCTAACAGCAAAGATACTGAGTGCATCAATACTAAGGACCCAATGATCTAAAGGTCTCTGGGCTGGCGAGATTATTAAAGAATGCTCGTCCGTACTTCTATTTCCATGGTGAAATAATCTAAAGTAACTTTTTACCCTGAAAACAGGGTGTCTTACTAAGGGTTATTTACAGCATTTTCGTTTGAAAAGTGCACAATAAAATTTGTATTTTAAACAAAATACAAAACAAATCATTTAACCATTCACACAAAAATAAGCAGGGAAATTTTGTATTGTTAAGGTGCATCAAAAATTGTAACAACATTTTTCACCAAAAATTGTATTTTAATAAAAAATTTAAAATTTGTATGTAAATTACATAGGAATAAATCGTATTAAATATGCACAGTGTAGATTGTAATTTAAGTACACTGAATGTAAAAAAAAGCAAGAAATTCATACTTATAAGTACAAAATAAAAAGAATAATTGTTTTTTTTTTTGTAAAATGGGCTGAGCATGGGCATTCCAGGGGTGTATATGAAATTGTCTTTCTAATCCCAGTGTAATTAAATAAAGATTTTCACACTGCAGATCCCACAGGTTTTTCTCACCAACTAAAAGATGATGAGCTTTTCTCAATACACTACAAATACTTATAACCCAAATAGACAAACACAAGCATACGGAAATATAGGCGATTGTAAGATTCTATACGCAGAAAGCAGCGTAATGTGATTTATATTGGCTGCAGGATTTAATTTTTAAAGTGCGCCCCCTGCTCACTGCTAACTTCGTTTCATGGTGCGTTGTCTCTTTCTAGGGAGCCTTATTACTTTCAACAGGAGACATCCTTAAGATAATTCCACCAGGGCAGCCCCTGCGAGGGTCGGCGAGAAAAAACACTTCTGAAAATGTGAGGTTTAGATCGTTGGACCCTAAGTAAAATGCAATCCTCTGTACTTTTTATTTGTCTCTCACTTCTCTTTCATCTTGCCTTATTTGCAACACACAGAGCAATGCTCTTCTATTAAAGTGGTTAGTCCCTGTCCTAACTGTGGTAATCAAATGTATGTTTGTGGGTCTGTGTATATGTGGGATCTTCTCAAAGGCAATTTGAGTGATAGAAACGTACACCCTAATAAGCAGTGTCATAAACCATGAAAACAGCTATGCAATCCTGTAGTATACTCAGCAACAACCAAGTGAGTAACAGCACTACTATATTGCCCTACACTGTGCAAATGTAGACTGCATGTAGAATTTACTTCTAGTATTTGTAATAACAGAGAAACAGACTAAATATCAAACTGTTATTTTAACTTGTGCTTTAACAATGCAGACACCATATTGAAAAAGAAAAGACAAGGAAGTTAAATGGCCTAGTACAGTCTGCACATATCTGGAGCACCTGCAGGTGCTGTAAGCGCAAACTGGAACCTCTCAGTCATCCACCAGACTTATACCACTTGTAAACTGAAACCTCTCAGTCATCCACCAGACTGATACCACTTGTAAACTGAAACCTCTCAGTCATCCACCAGACTGATACCACTTGTAAACTGGAACCTCCCAGTCATCAATCAGACTGATACCATGTGTAAACTGGAACCTCTCAGTCATCCACCAGACTGATACCATGTGTAAACTGGAACCTCTTAGTCATCCACCATACTGATACCACATGTAATCTGGAACCTCTCAGTAATCTACCAGACTAATAGCAATTGTAAACTGGAACCTCTTAGTCATCCACAAGACTGATACCACATGTAAACTGGAACCTCTCAGTTATCTACCAGAATGATACCATGTGTAAACTGGAACATCCCAGTCATCCACCAGACTAATACCACGTGTAAACTGGAACATCTCAGTCATCCATCAGTCTGATCTCTTCTATATTCGCAAGGTCAAGTAAAAGCGTCAGCAAGTGTTTATAATTTATTTAAAACCAAGCTAAAATTTCTCAGTCACACAAGGCCTGTTTCATCAGGCTTATACAAACTGAAATATACGCTTGCTGTATATATATATATATATATATATATATATATATATACACACACATACTTATAAACCTTAATTAGAACTAATAATAACAGATGCCTGTATCCTACTCCAATAAGGAGAAACCCTCCACCAAGGGGGTGTGCCCAGCATAGCGGAGCCATATACTCCAAATCAATTCAAATAACAAAATGATACAAAGTATAATCATACAATACAATAAAAATTGAATACCCCAGACCCATCCAAATAGCAAAATGATACTATGTATGTACTTCCAATAATATATGTGCAGTTGACATAAAAGGATTCCCCATACTTACAGATCAATATACAAAAAGTCAAATTCTACTAGGATCTATATGGTGCCCGTCAAACACTCTCCTCTGAAACCACTCCATGATTCCATTTTGGAAATCCAAAACAATAATATTTTCTTCAACCTTATCAATCCACCTCATTGTGATATCCATGCTTGACTAGAGATACTCAAACTCTCCAGTAAAGTTAATCAAGGATACTTACATCACTACATCAGTATGGGCAGGCAAAAATCAATATGAAACACTTCAGAAATTGATGGGTTTACCAGTAAAATAGTACATAAAAATCTTCTACACCTCAGAAAATAAAAATTGAACTCTCTATAAAGATGTGTGAACTCCCAAAGTTGTAAATGCATAACTCAATTATACAAAATTAAAAGTGATCAACTAATAATATACATAACAGCCAAATGTGAAGCTTTGAAAAAAGAACAAACAGAGGCGCCAACATGGCCTAGTATTGCATAGAAAAGTGGCTCCAATCAACACAACTTCAGATGTATACTCACAAGGGTAGCGCAGCCCTATGGTGCTATTGATGCAGGCCGGAACCTCGCAGTGGTCCAGCTCACTGTGGAATAATCATGGATACCCAGAAGATGTCCCTGAAGGGATAAGTGTAGATTTCCTATGTGGACACAAAGTATATGCACATAGCCCAGTATCGTTTAGACAGAGAGACAATAATGTGATGGAAAAACTTACAAGATCCCATGCACCTCCAGGTGCACTAACAGCAGGCTGGAACCTAACAGTCACCCAGCAGACTAGATAACTCCCAGCAGGTCCTGATAATCCTCAGGTGGCAAAATAGCAGCACACACAAATTGTGTGCTCAAATATAACACCAAACAGCAAGCAAGTGTATAAAAATGAATAAAACTTTAATAAAAAGCGACACATTTCTCAGCTGACTAGGAGCTGTTTCCTCAGGCTAAAAAATATATTTCACAGTAAAAATACAACTGCTATTTAACAGGGTGTGCATCATGAGAACACATTCTGATTGGTCCAGCAATTAAGACAATTAATTAGTTACACATGAGCTTAATTAATTGGTATGGTAACCTTTGCAAACATCCATTTACTATATTCATAAAACCCCCCCACAGATAAATAAACAAAGATATTCTTAATTAAATCTATGTTCAGAACAAATGACATAGGAGGTAGCAACAATTAATAATATCTGATAGTAGTGCTCAGCCCCACTACTGATATTCTTTTTACAGCAAATCAAACAGTGTTTGATACATAATAACAATGAATGTATAAATAATTACACAATAACATTATACAAAACATTGGTAAAATGTGAAGCTTTGATCAACCAATGGTAACAGAGGAACATAAAAAAGACATTGGGGCCTATTTACTATGGTGTGAGCGGACATGATCCGATATAGCGTATCATGTCCGCTGCACATCGATAAATGCCGACAGCATACGCTGTCAACATTTATCATTGCACCATCATTTCTTGTGCAGATTCGCTGCCAATCAGCTGCTAGTAGGGGGTGTCAATCAACCCGATCGTATTCGATCGGGTTGATTTCTGTCCGCCGCCTCAGTGCAGGCGGACAAGTTATGGAGCAGGGGCCTCAAGTTCCATACGGAGCTTGATAAATATGCCACTTTGTGTGAAAACATATGTTATATATATCAAAAGGTATAGCTACAAATCAAGAGTAGAGGTAAGGATTATATACATTCTTTTATTCATTCTTGTTTCTCTTATTTAAAAATCATTTCTCCCCATTCAGTTCTCTCCTTTCTCTACATAGGGCAAATGATGTGTACAAAGGGTCTACCTTGTAAATTTATGTCTGAAATCATGTGATATCAATGATGCAATATTCTCTGCTGTACAGCCCCATCATAATGAGCACGAACTGGGACCCTAGGATGCTTTTTTTCCAAAGGTGACTCAATTTTCTTACAGTGACACATCAAGTTAAAACCCAACACCAGAGGAAGACATCTGCTTTCCCAAAAAATTACTCTGCATGATAGTTTCTCTGTCCATCTTTGTACTGTTGGAGCAAGGGTAAGTATCTAGTTTTGAGTGAAATCCTCTTGGAGACCTGGCTGAATTCACAAGATGTGTAACTTCGAAGTCCCTAAGAGATTTAAGCTATCTCTAAGAAAGTAATGGAGCTCTCTGTAATTCAGGGAATGGAGAGCTTAATAGTGAAGCACCTGGCAGTGATAAAATACACATTAAATTGTTTTCACTACAGAAGTATTTACTTCTCTTTCCAGTTGGATTTGAGTAATGTGAATTTTGAGAAAACTTCACCAACATAAAATTGACAAGATCAACCTATGAGACCCCCAGGTGTAAAAAATATTTAGGGAATATAATAAAAGTTTTGAGAAAATGTCATACACACCCAAGGATCCTAAGGAACAACTCTGTCCAGCAGGTCATTCTCACAGAAAAAATACAAAATGAAATGTGGTTTTATGTAAAAGATACATAAAAATGGCAAACATGATCATACTTTGTACAAGACACACAGAAACTTTCAAAGTACAATCAGAATTTGTACAAATCACTATCCTAAATACATAACTATATACAAAGTCTAAGTGCATATGAAACAAATATAAAGTATGCTTTACTATTGCAATAACATTTCAGTGACAGTTTTTATGTCTGAGAAATGAGTACACATTTTTAGTAGTTGGTGTGTATTTTTTCTTGGAGACGATTCATTGGGACAATCTGTGTGCCAGTTGCTAGCAAGCTGGGAAGCTATGAATACCAATGACAAACAATGATAGTTAAAGACAGAGAGGTCCATTTATCAAGCTCCGTGTTTCTGAAGACCGCTGCTCCGTAACCCTGCTGGTGCAATGCTGAATGCGGAGAGCATATTGCTCTCCGCATTCAGCGAGGTCTGTCGGACCTGATGTGTCAGGTCCAACAGACCTTTAATAAATAGACCTCAGAGACTGTTGAGGACTTCACCATTAAACCACCAACTTTCAAGTTATGTTAGCATACAGGCCAATTCAACAGCTTATGAAATAGGTGTTTTCAGTCTCGTTGGAATTTCAGTCTTGTCTACATATGTTTTTATAGAACTTGACTTGCACAAATGTTTACAGGAAAGAAACATAAACAATAGCAATTTTTATATTTTGGCTTAGATCACCTTGCTCTCCCCTGTTACTGAAATTCAGACCGGAAATATCAGGGTCTTGGAGATTGAATAGAGGCAAATAAAGGATTAACATGTGGCTAATAATGGGCAAAATTACATGTTTTGTGGTACGGCTATACCGCTGAAAAATTGGCCTTTGCGCGCAAAATAGCAGGTCTTCCGTATTACAAGTCTCTGCGATACGGCTATACCGACAGCGTTTTAGCCTTTACCGCAACTCTCCATTCCGCACTCAAAAAATGGCTTTTGAGTGTAGAATTTTCAGGTCACCCGTATTACAGGTTGTGCGGTCCTGCTATTATGCTATCATTATAGCTTATACCACAATGATCCATTCCGTGATCAAAGACCAGTAGTTATGGATTTTGCAAAACAAAAATAATTCACAAAACTCATAACAAAAGTGTTACAAAGTACACTAACACCCATAAACTACCTATTAATCCCTAAACCGCCACCCCCGCATCACAAATACTATATTAAACCTATTAACCGCCAATCCGCAGCCCACCCACATCGCCAACACTAAATTAAAATATTAACCCCTAAACCACCGACCCCCCACATTGCTACTACTGAAATAAACCTATTAACCCCTAAAATGCTGACCCCCCCACATCACCAACACTAAATAAACCTATTAACCCCTAAACCGCTGGCCCCCACTTAGCAAATACTAAAATAAACCTATTAACCCCTAAACCACCACCCTCTCACATCACAACACACTAAATTAAATTATTAACCCCTAAACCCCCTAACTTTAAAATAAAGTTACAATTAAACTACCTTTAAATAAAAAATAAAAACTTACATGTGAAATAAAAAAACTTAAGCTTAAACTATAAATAAACCTAATATAACTATTTTAAAAAAGTAAAATAAACGAAAAATAAGAAACAAAATGAAAAAATCCTAACACTACGAAAAAAACAAAAAAACTAATATTGCAACAAAAAGACACTAACATTACGAAAAAATAAAAAACATCTAAAATTACCAAAAAAAATAAATAAACGAAATTATCTAAAATAATAAAAATTAAATCTAATATAATACCCCTATAAAAACAAAAAAGTCACCCCAAAATAAAAACACTCCCTTATCTAACAATATACTACCAATAGCCCTTAAAAGGGCCTTTTGTAGGGCATTGCCCCAAAGCAATCAGCTCTTTTACATAAAAAATGACTAAGTACCCCCAACAGTAAAACCCCACACCCAACCAACCCCCCAAAATAAATACCTAAGCCTTAAAAACCTAAGCTACCCATTGCCCCTTAAGGTGCATTAGATGTTTTTAATTTTTTGTAATTTTAGTGTTTGTTTTTTATTGTAATGTTTGGCTTTTTAATGTTTTCGTAATGTTTTTTTTAAATTTATAGGTAGTTATATTGTAACTTTAATTTAAAGTTAGGGAGTGTTAGGTTTAGGGGTTAATAGTTTAATTTAATGTGTTGCGATCTGGGGGGCTGGCGGTTTAGGGGTTAAAAGGTTTAGTTTAGTATTTGCGTTGTGTGGGGCCGGCGGCTTAGGGGTTAATAGGTTTATTTAGGTGTTAGCGATGCGGGTGTGCAAGGGATTAGGGGTTAATAATTCTAATTAGTGTTGGCGATGTCGGGGCGGCAGATTAGAGTTTAATAACTTTATTTAGTGTCAGGGCCGGCCGATTACAGGTATTTAGACATATATATAGTGCATCTTTGCAGTTAAGTAGCTGGAAAAAAATAATAATAATAATTCATGCTTACCTGATAATTTTTTTTCTTTCCGAAAATGGTGAGTCCACGGTTTGATTAATTACTGTTGGGAACATCATTCCTGGCCAGCAGGAGGAGGCAAAGAGCACCACAGTTAAACTGTTAAGTATCACTCCCTTATCCACAACCCCCAGTCATTCGACTGAAGGGAAATGGAGAAAAAGGAGTAACACAAGGTTCCAGAGGTTATAGTCAAAAGAACAACTGTCTTAAAATACAGGGTGGGGCCGTGGACTCACCATATCCAGAAATAAATAAATTTATCAGGTAGGTTTTTCTTTCCTAAAATATGGTGAATCCACGGTTTGAGTAATTACTGTTGGGAACCAATACCCAAGCTAGAGGACACAGATAAATAGGGAGGGACAAGATAGGCAGTCCTAAAAAGAAGGCACCACCACTTGAAAAAAAATTTCCCAAAAGAAACCTCAGCCAAGGCAAAAGTATCCAATTTGTAAAATTTTGAAAAAGTATGTAGAGAAGACCAGTTTGCAGCCTTGCAAATTTGTTCCACAGAAGCTTCATTTTTGAAAGCCCAAGAAGAGGAAACAGCTCTTGTGGAATGAGCCGTAATTCTCTCAGGAGGCTTCTGTCCAGCAGTCTCATAAGCCAAACGAATTATAATTCGTAACCAAAAGGAAAGAGTAGTAGCAGTAGCTTTCTGACCTTTATGTTTACCAGAGAAACAGACAAAGAGGACAGAGGACTGTTGAAAATCCTTAGTCGCCTGTAAGTAGAATTTAAGAGCACATATAACATCAAATCATGTAACAAACGTTCTTTGAAAGAAGAAAGATTAGGACACAGAGAGGGAACAACAATTTCCTGATTGACATTTCTATTAGAAACAACCTTAGGAAGGAAACCTAGCTTAGTACGAAGAACCGCCTTATCAGCATTAAAAATAAGATAAGGGGAATCACACTGCAGAGCTGAGAGTTCCGAGTCTCTTCAAGCAGAAGAGATAGCAACAAGAAACAAAACCTTCCAAGATAACAACTTAATGTCTATGGAATGCAACGACTAAAACGGAGCCAGTTGTAAAACTTTAAGAACAAGGTTATGGCTCCAAGGAAGAGCAACAGACTTAAAGACAGGCCTGATTTTGATAAAGCAGAAATCTAACCCTTCAGGGTACTGACTGACAATCCCTTCTCCAGGCCTCCATGAACAATAGATAACATTCTAGGAATTCTAATTCTACTCCAAGAGTAGCCCTTGGATTCACACCAATAAAGATATTTACGCCATTTCTTATTGTAAATCTTTCTAGTAACATGTTTGTGAGCCTGAATCATGCTCTCAATGACCGACTCAGAAAAACCATGCTTAGACAGAATTAAGCGTTCAATCTCCAAGCAGTCAGCTTCAGAGAAACGAGATTTGGATAAAGGAAGGGACCCTGAATATAGAGGTCCTTCCTCAAAGGTAGTCTCTAATGTGGGAGAGATAACATCTCCACTAGGTCTGCAAACCAGATCCTGCGAAGCCACGTAGGGACTATTAGAATCCCCAATGTCCTCTCCTGGTTGATACGAGCAATAACTTGTGGAAGAAGAGCAAATGGAGGAAACAGGTATGTCAACCTAAAAACCCAAGGAACCGCCAGAGCATCTATCAGAACAGCCTGCGGATCTCTTGACCTTGAACCGTACCTTGGAAGCTTAGCATTCTGATGGGATGCCATCAGATCTAACTCCGGCACCCCCATTTGAGGACTAAGCTGGAAAACACTTCCGGATGGAATTCCCACTCCCCGGGATGTAAAGTCTGTCTGCTCATAAAATCTACTTCCCAGTTGTCTACTCCTGGAATGTGGATGGCAGATAGACAGCAATTGTGGGTCTCTGCCCACTGAAGAATCTGAGTAACCTCCTTCATGGCTAAGGAACTCCAAGTTCCTCCCTGGTGATTGATGTAAGCCACAGAGGTTATGTTGTCTGACTGGAACCTGATAAACTGTGTAGAGGACAACTGAGGCCAAGCTAATAGAGCATTGTAAATCTCCCTCAACTCCAAGATGTTGATGGGAAGAGCAGACTCCTCCTGAGTCCAAAGGCCCTGTGCTTTTAATGATTTCCAGACTGCTACCCAGCCCAGCAGGCTGGCGTCTGTGGTCACGATCACCCAGGAAGGTCTCTGAAAGCATGGGCCCTGAGACAGATGTTCCTGAGAAATCCACCACGGGAGAGAATCCCTTGATGACTGATCTAACTCTATTCTCGGAGATAGATCTGCATGGTCACCATTCCATTGTCTGAGCATGCACAACTGGAGATCTCTCATATGGAATCAAGCAAAAGGAAATGTCCATGGAAGCCACTATCAGACTGATTACCTCAATACATTGAGCCACTAAAGGATGAGCAGTAGCCTGAAGAGAGAGGCAAGAGAAAATGATTTTGTTATTCCTGACCTCTGTCAGAAAAATCTTCATCAATAAAGAATCTATGATGGTCCCTAAGAACACTACTCTTGTAGCAGGGGAAAGGGAGCTTTTTCCAGATTCACATTCCATCCATGGGAACGAAGAAAAGACAACAATATCTCTGTGTGAGATTTTGCTTGTTGAAAAGATGGTTCCAGAACCAATATATCATCCAGGTATGGTGCGATAGCAATTCCACGAGAAGAGATCACTGCCAAACGAGCCCCCAGATTCTTTGAAAAAATTCTGGGAGCCGTGGCTAGACCAAATGGAAGGGCCACGAACTGGAAATGTTTGTCCAGAAAGGCAAATCTCAGGAATCTGTGATGGTCCCAGTGAATAGGAACATGAACATATGCATCCTTTAGGTCTATGGTTGTCATGAACTGACCCTCTTGTACTAAAGGAAGAAAGGAGTGTATAGTCTCCATCTTTAAGGATGGAACTTTGAGAAACTTGTTTATACACTACAAGTCTAGAATGGGATGGAAAGTTCCCTCTTTTTTGGGAACCACAAATAGGTTGGAGTAGAACCCGAGACCCGGTTCCTGCACTGGAACTGGAACTATCACTCCCAGGGAGGAAAGATGTTGTATACATTTCAAGAATGCCTCTCTCTTTATCTGGTCTGCAGATAATCTTGAGAGATGGAATCTGCCTCTGGCAGGAAGAATTCCAATGTGTAACTCTGGGATACTATGTCCACAGTCCAGGGATCTGGGACATCTCGTATCCAGGCTTGAGAGAACTGAGAAAGTCTGCCCCCCACCTGATCGGATCCTGGATATGGGGCAAACCCTTCATGCTGATTTGGAATCAGCTGCATGTTTCTTTAATTGTTTCCCCTTGTTCCAAGACTGATTGGGTTTCCAAGAAGACTTGGATTTTTCCTGCTTGGAAGAAGTTTAACTGTGGTGCTCTTTGTCTCCTCCTGATGTTCCCAACAGTAATTACTCAAGCCATGGACTTACCATATCTTAGGAAAGAAACATTTTCATGCAATTTTTATATTAATAAAGTGTTCTATCTATTTTTAAATAGATATTCATATATATATATATATATATATATATATATATATATATATATATATATATATAGTATATATATATATATATATATAGGTATAGATAAGTTTTACTAAAATATTTTACATTCCAATGCTCTGCACATAGCAGAATATGTTCTAAGTATTTATAAATATATATTCCTATATATATATATATATACAGTATCTGTATATATCTATACCTATATATAATCATGTATATTTAGGTATATATATATATATATATATATATATATATATATATATATATATATGTATTTATGAATAAATAGAACATATTCTTCTATGTGAAGAACATTGGAATGGGAAATATTTGTATTTTTAAGTTTGGTTAAAACCGATCGGGTTTGCGCGTGACTAGTGTTTTTTCCACATTTCGTGCTACATTGAAGTCTATGGGGGTATACATTAATGCATGGGATATTAGAAGTTTGGCTTATAAGCACGAGCAGAACCTTTAACTTTTAACTTGTAATTCGAGTTCTACCCAGCGTGCAAAAACCTTACTTGTATATCTAACGGGTGAGTGGGAGCAATAAATAGCGCTACCCTCATAATTTAGCCCTTTATGGGCTCCAAAGACAACATTTAGCCACATTTTCCATTTTTACTAGAAAATCAGTTACCTTCATTCTAGCCCCAAAATTTGATGAAAAAGGGTTTTTTTTTGTACCATGTTTTTGCCAAGGCATGTAATCTGACCTATCAGTGTAAAGGCAAACCCCATAGGTAAATTCTTCTCTAATACATTACATTATCTAATAAAATCAGTTAAACTATGCACCCATATAACTTTGGTTGTCTCTGCAAACTATATAGAACATTTATAATGAGTACAGGGTGGGCTAAATTAAACCTCACACAAATAACCCACTTAGGGCTATACAAGTGGAAGGCTGCATACTGGCTACACATTACAAAGCAGAAATGAGAACAACATAGTCTGAGCCCAAACTGCAATCTTAGGGAAAGATTAAGGGTCCAAATTATCATTGTGCCAGTGGACATGATCCGATATTGCAGATCATGTCCGCTGCACATCGATAAATTTACTCTGTCTGCATTTATTATTGCACCAGCAGTTCTTGGGAACTGCTGGTGCAATGCCGCCCCCTGCAGATTCGATGCCAGTCGGCCACTAGCAGCGGGTGTCAATCAACCCAAACGTATTCGATCGGGTTGATTTCTGGCAATGTCTGTCCGCCGCCTCAGAGCAGGTGAACAGGTTAAGGAGCAGCGGTCTTTAGGCTCGCCAGAAACACGGGACATCAAGCTCCATATGGAGATTGATAAATATACCCCTAAGTGTGGCGCGTTGCCACACAAAAGTGAAATCGGGGTTATCACTGCTGTTTGCACATGTCAGATGTAGAGTACATCTTAGAAGATGAAAATAAATTCAGGATCTCAGAGCTCTGGTTAACTGCTACTCTCAAATAAAAAGCTGCACAACACACACACACACACACACACATATATATATATATATATATATATATATATATATATATATATAAAGTCAATCCTTAGAAAATGGAGCTCTCACTTCATATAGTCAAAGACCAGGGTTTCCATCCTATTCAAATAATCACACAATACTAATAAGTTGGAGGCGGCACTCTGGATTTCTTCAAAAGTGTTTTAATTCTGTGATGTTTCAGGATAATTAACCATCTTGTTTTAAATAAACTTTTATGAAGCTGTATCCCATTGATGTCCTGCTGATGATTCTAATAATTAAAAGCTGACCTTCACTTGAAATCTTGCGAGTATCATCCATTTGGCGTATCTCCTGTGTGTGAGGTTACTGTACTATTTTGGGCTACTTTCTTTTGGAAATTAAAGAAGATTAATTTGGTCGGAGAAGGAAAGAAGGATATTCAGTTCTATTCCCAGAGACACAGCACCACCATATCTGCATCGTTGAGGAGCTTGACAAAGGAGAAATCCGAAACACGTTGCTGCTTTTTGAGCATATATGGCTTCCGTAGTCTGTAAGAACAGACCCATTGCATCTGCACCGGCTTCTAACCAAAAATACAGCAGACGTGTGGTGGGTTTCACTTACACAACACAGAGATCCGACATCGGTCGGCTGAACGGAGCTGAACCAGGCTTTCCGAAGTCAATTTCTGGAGAAATACAGCTTGGATAACACAGCCTGTATGCAACTTTATAAAAAAAAAAAGGAAACATTGTTGCTTCCTGCGGACTGCAACATACTCTGGACTCTGAGGCCTCTAGTTATCAAGCCGTCTACTTTACCTGCCTTCGCCGGTTCAATACGCCAGCCTAAGCTCGTCTACCATCGCCGCCGCGGACCTGCAAAAGTTCGCCTAAGTTATCAATAAATCTGTCAAAAAGCTGCGCACCAAGTACGGTGCGATGAGCAGCGGACTGTGAGAGTTATCACTCATCCTATCTCGCTGCTCTTTGGCTTTTTTACAGCTTTATTGATACCCCTGTCACTAAGCACTCACACTAACTACACTGTTCTACCCCCTATACCGGTGCCCCCGGAGCCTCCCGCAACTAAATAAAGTTACTAACCCCTAAACCGCCGCTCCTAGACCCCGCCGCAACTCTTATAAATGTATTAACCCCTAAACCGTCGCTCCCGGAGTCCACCGCCACCTACATTATACCTAGTAACCCCTATCCTGCCCCCCCTATACCGCCGCCACCTATAATAAAGTTATTAACCCCTATCCTGCGGATCCCGGACCTCGCCGCAACTAAATAAATAGTTTAACCCCTAAACCGCCGCTCCCGGACCCCGCCGCAACTAAATAAATAGTTTAACCCCTAAACCGCCGCTCCCGGACCCCGCCGCAACCTATAATACATTTATTAACCCCTATCCTGCCCCCCCTACACCGCCGCCACTGTAATAAATTTATTAACCCCTAAACCTAAGTCTAACACTAAACCTAACACCCCTCTAAATTAAATATTAATTAAATAAATCTAAATAATATTTCTATTTTTAAATAAATTAATCCTATTTAAAACTAAATACTTACCTATAAAATAAACCCTAATATAGCTACAATATAACTAATAATTATATTGTAGCTATCTTAGGCCTAGATTTGGAGTTTGGCGGTAGCCGTGAAAACCAGCGTTAGAGGCTCCTAACGCTGGTTTTAGGCTAACTCCGGTATTTGGAGTCACTCAAAAAAGGGTCTAACGCTCACTTTTCAGCAGCGACTTTTCCATACCGCAGATCCCCTTACGTCAATTGTGTATCCTATCTTTTCAATGGGATTTTTCTAACTCCGGTATTTAGAGTCTGAAGTGAGCGTTAGAAATCTAACGACAAAACTCCAGCCGCAGAAAAAAGTCAGTAGTTAAGAGCTTTCTGGGCTAACGCCGGTTCATAAAGCTCTTAACTACTGTACTCTAAAGTACACTAACACCTATAAACTACCTATGTACCCCTAAACCGAGGTCCCCCCACATCGCTGCCACTCGATTAAATTTTTTTAACCCCTAATCTGCCGACCGCCACCTACGTTATACTTATGTACCCCTAATCTGCTGCCCCTAACACCGCCGACCCCTGTATTATATTTATTAACCCCTAATCTGCCCCCCACAACGTCGCCGCCAGCTACCTACAATAATTAACCCCTAATCTGCCGACCGCAAAGCGCCGCCACCTACATTATAGCTATGTACCCCTAATCTGCTGCCCCTAACACCGCCGACCCCTATATTATATTTATTAACCCCTAATCTGCCCCCCTCAACGTCGCCTCCACCTGCCTACACTTATTAACCCCTAATCTGCAGAGTGGACCGCACCGCTACTATAATAAAGTTATTAACCCCTAATCCGCCTCACTAACCCTATAATAAATAGTATTAACCCCTAATCTGCCCTCCCTAACATCGCCGACACCTAACTTCAATTATTAACCCCTAATCTGCCGACCGGAGCTCACCGCTATTCTAATAAATGTATTAACCCCTAAAGCTAAGTCTAACCCTAACACTAACACCCCCCTAAGTTAAATATTAATTAAATAAATCTAAATAATATTTCTATTTTTAAATAAATTAATCCTATTTAAAACTAAATACTTACCTATAAAATAAACCCTAATATAGCTACAATATAACTAATAATTATATTGTAGCTATCTTAGGCCTAGATTTGGAGTTTGGCGGTAGCCGTGAAAACCAGCGTTAGAGGCTCCTAACGCTGGTTTTAGGCTAACTCCGGTATTTGGAGTCACTCAAAAAAGGGTCTAACGCTCACTTTTCAGCCTCGACTTTTCCATACCGCAGATCCCCTTACGTCAATTGTGTATCCTATCTTTTCAATGGGATTTTTCTAACTCCGGTATTTAGAGTCTGAAGTGAGCGTTAGAATTCTAACGACAAAACTCCAGCCGCAGAAAAAAGTCAGTAGTTAAGAGCTTTCTGGGCTAACGCCGGTTCATAAAGCTCTTAACTACTGTACTCTAAAGTACACTAACACCTATAAACTACCTATGTACCCCTAAACCGAGGTCCCCCCACATCGCTGCCACTCGATTACATTTTTTTAACCCCTAATCTGCCGACCGCCACCTACGTTATACTTATGTACCCCTAATCTGCTGCCCCTAACACCGCCGACCCCTGTATTATATTTATTAACCCCTAATCTGCCCCCCACAACGTCGCCGCCAGCTACCTACAATAATTAACCCCTAATCTGCCGACCGCAAAGCGCCGCCACCTACATTATAGCTATGTACCCCTAATCTGCTGCCCCTAACACCGCCGACCCCTATATTATATTTATTAACCCCTAATCTGCCCCCCTCAACGTCGCCTCCACCTGCCTACACTTATTAACCCCTAATCTGCAGAGTGGACCACACCGCTACTATAATAAAGTTATTAACCCCTAATCCGCCTCACTAACCCTATAATAAATAGTATTAACCCCTAATCTGCCCTCCCTAACATCGCCGGCACCTAACTTCAATTATTAACCCCTAATCTGCCGACCGGAGCTCACCGCTATTCTAATAAATGTATTAACCCCTAAAGCTAAGTCTAACCCTAACACTAACACCCCCCTAAATTAAATATAATTTTAATCTAACAAAATAAATTAACTCTTATTAAATAAATTATTCCTATTTAAAGATAAATACTTACCTGTAAAATAAATCCTAATATAGCTACAATATAAATTATAATTACATTGTAGCTATTTTAGGATTAATATTTATTTTACAGGCAACTTTGTAATTATTTTAACCATGTACAATAGCTATTAAATAGTTAAGAACTATTTAATAGCTACCTAGTTAAAATAATTACAAAATTACCTGTAAAATAAATCCTAACCTAAGTTACAATTAAACCTAACACTATACTATCATTAAATTAATTAAATAAAATACCTATAATTACCTACAATTAAACCTAACACTACACTATCAATACATTAATTAAATACAATATCTACAAATAACTACAATGAAATAAACTAACTAAAGTACAAAAAATAAAAAAGAACTAAGTTACAAAAAATAAAAAAATATCTACAAACATAAGAAAAATATTACAACAATTTTAAACTAATTACACCTACTCTAAGCCCCCTAATAAAATAACAAAGACCCCCAAAATAAAAAATGCCCTACCCTATTCTAAATTAATAAAGTTCAAAGCTCTTTTACCTTACCAGCCCTGAACAGGGCCCTTTGCGGGGCATGCCCCAAGAAGTTCAGCTCTTTTGCCTGTAAAAAAAAACATACAATACCCCCCCCAACATTACAACCCACCACCCACATATCCCTAATCTAACCCAAACCCCCCTTAAATAAACCTAACACTAAGCCCCTGAAGATCATCCTATCTTGTCTTCACCTCACCAGGTATCACCGATCCGTCCTGGCTCCAAAATCTTCATCCAACCCAAGCGGGGGATGGCGATCCATAATCCGGTGGCTGAAGAGGTCCAGAAGAGGCTCCAAAGTCTTCATCCTATCCGGGAAGAAGAGGCGATCTGGACCAGCAACCATCTTGATCCAAGCCAATAGAATGCAAGCTCAATCTGATTGGCTGAATGGATCAGCCAATCGGATTGAACTTGATTCTGATTGGCTGATTCCATCAGCCAATCAGAATATTCCTACCTTAATTCCGATTGGCTGATAGAATCCTATCAGCCAATCGGAATTCGAGGGACGCCATCTTGGATGACGTCCCTTAAAGGAACCGTCATTCTTCAGTTGAACGTCGCCGGAAGAAGATGGGTCCGCGGTGGAGGTCTTCAGGATGGAGCCGGTCGTCATCGGATGAAGATAGAAGATGCCGCTTGGATCAAGATGGTTGCCGGTCCGGATCGCCTCTTCTTCCCAGATAGGATGAAGACTTTGGAGCCTTTTCTGGACCTCTTCAGCCACCGGATGATGGATCGCCAGCCCCCGCTTGGGTTGGATGAAGATTTTGGAGCCAGGACGGATCGGTGATACCTGGTGAGGTGAAGACAAGGTAGGATGATCTTCAGGGGCTTAGTGTTAGGTTTATTTAAGGGGGGTTTGGGTTAGATTAGGGGTATGTGGGTGGTGGGTTGTAATGTTGGGGGGGGTATTGTATGTTTTTTTTTACAGGCAAAAGAGCTGAACTTCTTGGGGCATGCCCCGCAAAGGGCCCTGTTCAGGGCTGGTAAGGTAAAAGAGCTTTGAACTTTATTAATTTAGAATAGGGTAGGGCATTTTTTATTTTGGGGGTCTTTGTTATTTTATTAGGGGGCTTAGAGTAGGTGTAATTAGTTTAAAATTGTTGTAATATTTTTCATATGTTTGTAGATATTTTTTTATTTTTTATAACTTAGTTCTTTTTTATTTTTTGTACTTTAGTTAGTTTATTTCATTGTAGTTATTTGTAGATATTGTATTTAATTAATTTATTGATAGTGTAGTGTTAGGTTTAATTGTAGGTAATTGTAGGTATTTTATTTAATTAATTTAATGATAGTATAGTGTTAGGTTTAATTGTAACTTAGGTTAGGATTTATTTTACAGGTAATGTTGTAATTATTTTAACTAGGTAACTATTAAATAGTTCTTAACTATTTAATAGCTATTGTACCTGGTCAAAATAAATACAAAGTTACCTGTAAAATAAATATTAATTATTATTATTTAGACTCGGGGTACATGTTAGGGTGTTAGGTGCAGACGTAGGACGTGTTTACGCATAGCAAACAATGGGGCTGCGTTAAGAGCTGAACGCGGCTTTTTTGCAGGTGTTAGGTTTTTTTTCAGCTCAAACAGCCCCATTGTTTCCTATGGGGGAATCGTGCACGAGCACGTTTTTGAGGCTGGCCAGCGCCCGTAAGCACCTCTAGTATCGAGAGTTGAAGTTGCGTTAAAAATGCTCTACGCTCCTTTTTTGGAGCCTAACGCAGCCTTTATGTGGACTCTCAATACCAGAGTTATTTTTATGGTGCGGCCAGAAAAAAGCCGGCGTTAGCTACGCGGGTCCTTACCGACAAAACTCTAAATCTAGCCGTTAGGATTTATTTTTATTTTACAGGCAAATTTCAATTTATTTTAACTAGGCACAATAGTTATTAAATAGTTATTAACTATTTAATAGCTACCTAGCTAAAATAAAGAGAAATTAACCTGTAAAATAAATCCTAACCTAAGTTACAATTACACCTAACACTACACTATACTTTAATAAATTATTCCTATTTAAAACTAAATACTTACCTGTAAAATAAACCCTAAGATAGCTACCATGTAATTAATAATTACATTGTAGCTATTTTAGGATTTATATTTATTTTACAGGTAACTTTGTATTTATTTTAGCCAGTTAGAATAGTTATTAAATAGTTATTAACTATTTAATAACTACCTAGCTAAAAGAAATACAGAATTACCTGTAAAATAAATCTTAACCTAAGTTACAATTAAACCTAACACTACACTATCATTAAATTAATTAAATTAATTACCTACAAATAACTACAATTAAATACAATTACATAAAGTAACTAAAGTACAAAAAATAAAAAAAGCTAAGTTACAAAAAAAAAAAAGTTACAAACATTTAAAAAATATTACATCAATTTTAAGCTAATTACACCTAATCTAAGCCCCCTAATAAAATAACAAAGCCCCCCAAAATAAAAAAATGCCCTACCCTATTCTAAATTTAAAAAGTTCAAAGCTCTTTTACCTTACCAGCCCTTAAAAGGGCCTTTTGCGGGGCATGCCCCAAAGAAAACAGCTCTTTTGCCTGTAAAAGAAAAATACAACCCCCCAACATTAAAACCCACCACCCACATACCCCTAATCTAACCCAAACCCCCCTTAAATAAACCTAACACTACCCCCCTGAAGATCATCCTACCTTGAGTCGTCTTTACTCAGCCGATCCACCAATGGAACCGAAGAGGAGATCCGGAGTGGCAGAAGTGATCCTCCAAGGGGCGCTGAAGAAGTCTTCCATCCGATGAAGTGATCCTCCAAGCGGCGCTGAAGAAGTCTTCCATCCGGGCGATGTCATCTTCCAAGCGGGGTCTTCAATCTTCTTTCTTCAGGATCCATCTTCATCCCGCCGACGCGGAACATCCTTCTTCCCCGACGGACTAACGACGAATGAAGGCTCCTTTAAGGGACGTCATCCAAGATGGCGTCCCTTCAATTCCGATTGGCTGATAGGATTCTATCAGCCAATCGGAATTTAGGTAGGAAAAATCTGATTGGCTGATTGAATCAGCCAATCAGATTGAAGTTCAATCCGATTGGCTGATCCAATCAGCCAATCAGATTGAGCTTGCATTCTATTGGCTGTTCCGATCAGCCAATAGAATGCAAGCTCAATCTGATTGGCTGATTCAATCAGCCAATCAGATTTTTCCTATCTTAATTCCGATTGGCTGATAGAATCCTATCAGCCAATCGGAATTGAAGGGACGCCATCTTGGATGACGTCCCTTAAAGGAGCCTTCATTCGTCGTTAGTCCGTCGGGGAAGAAGGATGTTCCGCGTCGGCGGGATGAAGATGGATCCTGAAGAAAGAAGATTGAAGACCCCGCTTGGAAGATGACATTGCCCGGATGGAAGACTTCTTCAGCGCCGCTTGGAGGATCACTTCATCGGATGGAAGACTTCTTCAGCGCCCCTTGGAGAATCACTTCTGCTGCACCGGATCTCCTCTTCGGTTCCATCGGTGGCTCGGCTGAGTGAAGACGACTCAAGGTAGGATGATCTTCAGGGGGGTAGTGTTAGGCTTATTTAAGGGGGGTTTGGGTGAGATTAGGGGTATGTGGGTGGTGGGTTGTAATGTTGGGGGGTAGTATTGTGGGTTTTTTTCAGGCAAAAGAGCAGTTTTCTTTGGGGCATGCCCCCACAAAAGGCCCTTTTAAGGGCTGGTAAGGTAAAAGAGCTTTGAACTTTTTTTAATTTAGAATAGGGTAGGGCATTTTTTTATTTTGGGGGGGCTTTGTTATTTTATTAGGGGGCTAAGATTAGGTGTAATTAGCTTTAAATTGTTGTAATATTTTTTAAATTTTTGTAACTTAGCTTTTTTTATTTTTTGTACTTTAGTTAGTTTATGTAATTGTATTTAATTGTAGTTATTTGTAGGTAATTTATTTAATTAATTTAATGATAGTGTAGTGTTAGGTTTAATTGTAACTTAGGTTAGGATTTATTTTACAGGTAACTTTGTATTTCTTTTAGCTAGGTAGTTATTAAATAGTTAATAACTATTTAATAACTATTCTAACTAGCTAAAATAAATACAAAGTTACCTGTAAAATAAATATAAATCCTAAAATAGCTACAATGTAATTATTAATTACATTGTAGCTATCTTAGGGTTTATTTTACAGGTAAGTATTTAGTTTAAAAAGGAATAATTTATTAAAGTATAGTGTAGTGTTAGGTGTAATTGTAACTTAGGTTAGGATTTATTTTACAGGTTAATTTCTATTTATTTTAGCTAGGTAGCTATTAAATAGTTAATAACTATTTAATAACTATTGTACCTAGTTAAAATAAATTGAAATTTGCCTGTAAATAAAAAATAAATCCTAAGATAGCTACAATATAATTATTAGTTATATTGTAGCTATATTAGGGTTTATTTTATAGGTAAGTATTCAGGATAGGGGTTAATAAATGTATTATAGGTGGAGACGGTGTAGGGGGGCAGGATAGGGGTTAATAGGTATAATGTAGGTGGCGGCGGGGTCCGGGAGCGGCGGTTTAGGGGTTAACATATTTATTATAGTGGTGGTGGGCTCCGGGAGTGGCGGTTTAGGGGTTAACATATTTATTATAGTGGCGGTGGGCTCAGGGAGCGGCGGTTTAGGGGATAAACACTTTATTTAGTTGCGGCGGTGTAGGGGGGGACAGATTAGGGGTGTTTAGACTCGGGGTACATGTTAGGGTGTTAGGTGCAGACGTTTCCCATAGGAATGAATAGGATGTCTGGCAGCAGCGAACATGAACTTTCGCTATGGTCAGACTCCCATTGATTCCTATGGGATCCGCCACCTCCAGGGCGGCGGATTGAAAACCAGGTACGCTGGGCCGAAAAAGTGCCGAGCGTACCTGCTAGTTTTTTGATAACTAGCAAAAGTAGTCAGATTGTGCCGCACTTGTGTGCGGAACATCTGGAGTGACGTAAGAATCGATCTGTGTCGGACTGAGTCCAGCGGATCAAAGCTTACGTCACAAAATTCTACTTTTGCCGGTCTCTAGCCACAAATACGCTGCGGAATTCCAGCGTATTTGAGGTTGACGGCTTGATAACTACCCCCCTGAGTCTGAATTTAAGTATCAATCCTATTTTATTATGTTTTTATGTTATGTTGTTTCATGAATTTTTTAAAGGGAGCATTGTAGAATTCATTTTATACCAAAATAGAATTAATATTCTATAACGACCAGTTTTTTTTCTATATATGAATTGATTATATGTTTGAATTGAAAAATGTGTTTTTAACTTTTTTGCAGAGTGAAATCTTTTCTAATTTTTTTGAGATATCACTTCATCTATTCTATCCTTTTCACATTCTATTTTAGCAGTCATTCTTACTTAAAGGAACACTCAAGTCAAAATTATACTTCATGATTCAGATACAGCATGTCATTTTAAACAACTTTCCAATTTACTTCCATTAACAAAAGGTGCACAGTCTTTTAATATTTACAATTTTTGAGTCACCAGCTCCTACTGAGCATGTGCAAGAATTTACAGCATATACGATATGCATTTGTGATTGGCCGATGGCTGTCACATGGTACAGGGGGAGTGAAAATAGACATAACTTTGCAATTTATTTAAAAAAAATCTACTACTAATTTGAAAGTCAGGCTAAGTGCTATTGCATTGTCTTCTTATCATGCATTTGTTGATTATGCAAATCTATTGTATTGACTGGTCCTTTAAGTTTGTCAGCGCAAAAATATCCTTTCCAAAACTATAAGGTTGAGGAGGACCTGGGTTGGCAGCGATCTCTATTAAGGGAAGTGCTTTACACCGTTTACTCTACCTCTATATTTTAGACAGATAAATAGATAGATGATAGATAGATAAATAGATAGATAATAGATAGATACATAGATAGATAGATAAACAGATAGAGATAGATGATAGATAGATATAGATAGATAGCTAAACAAACAGATAGATAGAGATAGATGATAGATAGATGATAGATAGAGATAGTTAGATAGATAGAGAGAGATAGATAGATAGAGAGAGAGAGAGAGAGAGAGAGATTTAGATAGATAAATATACATACAATAGATAGAGATACATAGCTAGATAGATAGATAGATAGATAGATAGATATACACTCTTCCCAATATTCCCCCGAAACATAAGTGTGGAGTGGGGGCAGGTGGAGTGGCGGGCAGGAAAGAACCTAAAACAGCGATAGTGATTTGTAACAATTCCATGAATTGCAGGGCATTTGGAATCTCCATTCAATTTTATTTCTGTAATGTTCTTCCTGTTTTTTTTTTCATACATTGTACAGTTTCTAAAAATATTATTTCCGCTGTATTATTATTAAAAAGTGCAAGAACTTTATTAAAAAAAAAAAGATTCACTTGTAAAGCTGCACTTTTTTTAACTAGTTACATTTTCAGTTCAACTCAATAATAATTAATAACGTTATAGTGGAAAAGAAATTGTGCTTTTATTGCTTGTTATAAAATTAAATATTCAATCTCAAATCTTGCATATAGTTGTCATTGATATTACTTGTAATCGTATTTAAAATATCTCCCAACAATATATACAGTGCTTTAGAAATTAAAAACACAATAAAATAAATACTATATATATTCATTATACTTCTCTTGTATAGTCGAACAATATATACTGGTGCTTAACAGCAATATATACATATATTACACACACACACACACATATATATATATATATATATATATATATATATATATATATATATATATATGTTACATGTATAAGCTGTATAATGACATTTAAATATTGTCTGAATGACATAAGATATTGTTGTTTAACTTGGTTCCATCCCCTCTTCAAATTCTACCGTTTTAAAGATGCAAATCCAAACTATTCCAAAATACAAACCTTTTTTAATCCCAAACAGTTACATAAAGTTTTTTTTTTTTTAATTTTTAAAGAGCTTTATTGAAAAAAAATCATGTGACATACAGCAGTATAAACATAAAATTGGGTGTACAATATTTACCCGTACAGAAGAATTGGGAACACAGTCAACTACCTTGATAAAGAGTCCATTCTTGCGGATAAGCATTGATGTAGTTGTATTTTGCTGTTTGTATGTACTAGATATAATTGTCCGTTATTTAAAACTCAACATTTTAAATGTTTCCATTGTCCTGTAACCTTAGTGTAAAGAGTTACAGACTTGTTAATTCAAGTCAGTCTCTTCAGGAAGAAATCTTATAATAAGCATTAGTATTAATTTTGACCAAATTGTAAGAACATTTTCTATATGGTGAGAAGAAGCTGTAAATGTTCATTTTTAACAATAAAGTGGCATACACCGTTCTCCACCGTGTCCTAGCAGAGGTTCTCAAGGTAGGAAGGAAAAGAGTCAAGGGAAGAGAAAAAAATAAAATAAATAAGGGGTTCATGTATCAATGAGAGGACAGGTGACCCATTCAGTGGCATTTACAGTGCACTGGCCCACTGTCACCAACTCTCTCCCAGTCAGGATGTTGTGTCTGGGTCCGTACTGTTAGTTCAGTTTTTTTTGTTGCATTTACTCCACATCTGGAACAGCGCTTCATAGGTATCCATATTGGCTGTTTTCATGTAATGAATTTTTCTAGTTGTAAAATACGCTATACCTTTTGTTTCCAGTCTGTGATCGTTGGAATTGTTGCTGTTTTCAAATTTTTTGGTATAAAGCTTTTCGCTCCTGTCAGCATCAATAGTAGTAGTTATTTTTTGATTGGATTCTGGATTTTAAATGAAAAGTGAAACAATAAAATATCAGGTGTCTTTGGGATGTCTACCTCCAAAACCCTTTGCATCTCCTCCCAGACCACCCTCCAGAATTCACCCACTAGCGGGCAGTCCCACCAGATGTGAGTGGCAGTACCTATCAGTCCACAGCCTCTCCAACACTTGCCTGAGGTGGCTGGATATATGGTTTTAAGCCATGATGGTGTAAGGTACCATCTGCTTAATAGTTTATAGTGGGCCTCTTGTGTTTGTGCTGAGACAGAGACGCTTTTAGCAGCTTGGAACATCCGTTGCCACTCTTGCATTGTGAATTTGATGCCTAACTCTTTATGCCAGTGTCTTGTATAAGTCAGAAACGTATCCTCCGCAGGTACAAGAAGTAGCTTGTATAGTTTCAAAATCAGATGTTTGCATGAGGACTGAGATATGCATCATTTTTCAAAGAGTGCAGTCTCCCTTAGGAAGTGCTGCTTATGTTTATGTGTGGCGAGGTAATGTCCAATCTGTAAGTAGGTGAACCAAGTAATATCAAGATTTGGAAGATCTTCTGAGATTTCTTTTTGTGTTTTAAATCTTGTGTTCCTAACCAGATGGCCTATGTGACTGGCATTGGGGGCGCTCTGGAATTGTTTGTTTATAATTTGCAAAGGGATTTCTGGGTTACCAAGTATTGAAGTTAAAGGGGAGTAAGAGTTGGAAATGTGTGTCTCGGTGCAAATGACTTTATCCCATTCAGAGAGCAGCCCTTCTAATAATGGGAACTGAGATATGCAAGGGGGCCTACTTTTTTTCTGTCCATGGGATAGATACTAAGTTAACCACCCGTAGGATATTTAAGTCTATCTGTATTCAGGCCTTTTGGTCATTGCTATGACACCATTCCACTATTCTCTGGAGTAAGATGGCTCTCCTATAGAGCTGAATATTGGGGAGGCCTAGTCCCCCTCGCTCCCTCTGGAGGTAAAGTGTTTTCCTACTCACTCGTGGTTTTATTCCCTTCCAGACATATTCTTCCACCAGGGACTGCAGTAAGGGCAGGTATGAGTGTGGGAGAGGTATTGGTATAGTCTAAAAGAGATACAGTACCCTCGGAAGAACATTCATTTTGACCACGTTTATTCTTCCCAACCAGGAAATCGTTTTGTGATTCCAGGCTGAGAGGTCCCTGGCTATCTCTTGTTTAAGGGGTGCATAGTTAGCCTCAAACATTTCTGTTGTAGAAATATTAATACCTAGGTATTTTAAGCATCTATGGTTCAATTTAAAGGGGCAGTGATTAATAAACCATGTCTTTGTGTCTATTGGTAATGATATTCCCAGTAGCTTTGGAGTAATTGAGGTGAAAATACGAGGCCTCTCTGTACTTAACAAACTCTTCTAGTAAAGCAGGGATGGACGGCTCTATATCAGAGTGAGAAGAAGGTCGTCAGCATACATTGCTAGTTTATGTTCTGTGGTCCCTATCTGTAGCCCTTTTATGGATTTATTGGCCCTGATATTACTTGCCAACGCTTCAACAGATATTGCAAAGAGTACATAAAGGGTTTTATATATAAATGTTACAGCATTAATATGTATTGTTTTATATGTTCTTAAATATATTGTTGCTTGCAGTAAACCTAAGCTGTGACATTCCTTAGAAACAATTGCCATTTAATTTAAACTTTGCAAAGCAAACACTGTTTCGGAAACATCATTAGTATGGGCTTTCACATAATTCAATTAGCAAAAATACACACAAATGCTAACAGTAATGTTTCTGCTCTGGGAGTGTTGAGAAGCTTTATACAGATCAGAAACAAAAATTGCATAAGTGGCACGTTAAGCCTTATGCATACAAAGATACCTTCGGGGTTCTAATAAATTCATAAGACTTTTTTTTAAGTACCATTTCCTAGCAGGCAATCACTTTTAATTAACAGGATCACCTACAGCAACACATGTCCTTCAAAAACTTACATTATTTTTTCTTTTTGAATTTCAAAGTTTTTGTGGTTAAGAGTTGAATAG
Organism: Bombina bombina; assembly: GCF_027579735.1. Classification (NCBI taxonomy): domain Eukaryota; kingdom Metazoa; phylum Chordata; class Amphibia; order Anura; family Bombinatoridae; genus Bombina; species Bombina bombina. The sequence goes on along the minus strand of NC_069502.1, from coordinate 1,123,753,274 downwards.
CTGAGTAGCTGAACCTCAAAAGAATTTGTAGTCTTTTATGACAGTCATAAACCACTGTGGTGCTATCTTCATAAGAAGAAAAGATTCTTAACACAGCAGAGAAAGGAAGATTTTTATACATAGCTTAGAGCAAGATTTTCCTCCAAAGGTCAGGAAACTTTTTTTTTAATAGCAATTTTTTGTTGTTGTTAAGGATAATGCAGTTATCAGGATGTTATCTGTTAAGTCATCTGCTTTTTAAAATCCTGAATTAAACATGTGATTACCTTTATTTAATAATACATTGCATTGTTCATATACGGGATCTGCAGCCATCATAATGTGCAGATATAAAGAATGGAAAATATATGCAATGATGTGCCACTTTCTGTAATTCTTACTAAGAATGCATTATAATTAAAAGAAAAAGGAAAGTCAAAATTAAACTGTCAAGAATCATTTAATTTTAAGACACTTTTAAATTCTCTTCTATTTTAAAAATGTGATTTGTTCTTATCCCTTGTTGAAAAAGAATATGCATATATCCTACACTAGTGGTTTAGCTGCTGATTGGTGCCTGCACACATTTGTCTCTTGTGATTGGCTAACTAGATGCATTCAGCGAGCTGCCAGTAGTGCAATGATGTTCCTTCAACAAAGGATAACAAGAGAATTAAGCAAATTTCATATGTATGTTCTATCCAAATCATGAAAGAAAATCTACTCGTTTGTGTAATATTTGTGCTTTGCCCCATGCTCCCTTTAGAGCCCAAAAAGCAAAACCTTAAACCTAGGTCTTCAAAACGCTCAGGGCCACCACTAGATTTTTTTGGGCCCCTCTCTAAACCAGTGTTCAGGCCCCTTCCTCCCTGTTATTCAAACTTTGGCTAAAAAAATATCAACAAAAATATTAGCTTTAGCGATTCAATTAGGTATCTCTTAAGCTCTATCCCAATCTATCTCTTCCCAGACAGATATAGACTTAAACAAATAGAACACAGGGGTAGGAGTAAAGCGCTAAAAAAGCAAAGATACCAGGAGGATTATGCCACTTGTATATAAAAAACTATTTATTAGCTCCAAAGTATTAAAATTATAGAGTGGTATATATAATACAAATATGTGTAATAAACCTTATATGCTTGGGATCAATCAGCCAATTACTACAAATATATATAGGGACGTCTCCCTCAAGATATTTATCAATAGTACAATTTATTGAGTCAGATTATGAGGCCTACTTATCAAGCCGTCAACTTTCTTGCATTCGACGGCACCAATACGCTCGCCTGACATCGCCTAACTTCGCTACCGCGGACCTGAATACATTCTCCATATTTAACAAAAAAGCTGACAAAAAGCCGCGCATCAAGTACGGGTTAGCTTTTTATTTGAGGAGTTGGTTGTGTGGGTGGTGGGTTTTACTGTTGGGGGGGTATTTGTATTTTTTTTTTTACAGGTAAAAGAGCTGATTACTTTGAGGCAATGCCCCACAAAAAAGGCCCTTTAAGGGCTAGTTGTAGTTTATTGTAGGCTAGGGTTTTTTTTTATTTTGGGGGAGCTTTTTTATTTTCATAGGGCCCTTAGATTAGGTGAAATTAGTTTAAAGCTTGGATAATTTCTTTTTAATTTTTTGTAACTTAGTGTTTATTTTTTTGTGTAACTTAGTGTTTTTTATTTTTTGTAACTTAGTTGTTAGTTTTTGGTAACTTAGTAATTTTTTAGTGTAGATTTAAATTATTTGAGTAGGGTTAGGTTTTTAAATATATAATATAGTTAATTTAATGTGTAGTTTTATGTAATTTTAGTATAAAAGTTAGGGTAGATTAATTATTAATTTAATATAGTTTAATGTAATTTTATTATAATAGGGTAGGTTAATTATTAGTTTAATATAGTTTAATGTAATTTTAGTATAATAGTTAGGGTAGATTAATGAATAGTTTAATATAGTTTAATTTAAATCTAAAGGTAAGTTTAAATTTATTATAAGATAGGGATGAGTTAATATTTAATATAAAGTTAGCGGGTTGTTAGGTTTAGGGGTTAATAGGTTAATTTAGTTTATGGCGATGTGGGGGCTGGCGGTTTAGGGGTTAATACATTTATTTAGTTGCGGTGGGCACTGGGAGCGGCAGGATAGGGGTTAATAACTTTATGTAGGTGGCGGCGGTGTAGGGGGCGGCAGATTTGGGGTGTTTAGACTCGGGTACATGTTAGGGTGTTAGGTGTAAACATAACTTTTATTATACCATAGAAATCAATGGGATATCGGGCAGCAGCGAACATGAGCTTTCGCTGCTTTCAGACTCCCATTGATTCCTATGGCATCCGCCGCCGTGGATTGAAAACCAGGTACGCTGGGCCAGAATAGTGGCGAGCGTACCTGGTAGATTTTTGATAACTAGCAAAAGTAGTCAGATAGTGTCGAAGTTGCATTCGGAACATCTGTAGTGACGTAACCATTGATCTGTGTCGGACTGAGACCGGCGGATCGTATGTTACGTCACAAAATTTTGCCGGTCTGTAGCCTTTGATAAATAAGGCGAATCAGGCTCTCCACAATTACGCTGCGGAATTCCAGCGTATTTGTGGTTGACGGCTTGATAAATAGGCCCCTATATGTGCACATAATCCAATATGGCTTTCAACATCAACTCTCACCTAGTTACTCATATTAAACATATCTAATAGAAACTTGTACATTAAAAGCAGCAACAAAAAAACATTCAATTTCTTATATACTATAAAAATATAAAAAGTATATATATATAAATATCAAAATGCAACAAAAAGTCTTGTTTCTGAACAAATTGATCTCTGTTATGCACCACACACTTATCCGTAATTTAGTTGAATTCTTCAGGATGCCTATTCTCTTAGGTGAATAATTCCTTTATATTCCTTTATAAGTAACAGTTCTGTATATGGCTGGAATTATTTTTATAAGTAAGGCAAGGCAGTTCTATATAGAAATAGTTGATAATGACATCACAACCAGAACACATTTCAAAAAGGTTGATTCGAATAATCTCATTCATTTCAATAGTTGCCATCAAAAAGTAAGTAAGTAAGGCAGTTCTATGTATTCCTAGATGAATCTGAGGGCCCCAAGGAACATAAAGAGTTAAGGCTTATTTGTTTGTTTAAAAAGAGAAAAGTATATATGGTATATATCCCTGGTGTAGCGTGTCAGCATTCTGGAGGTGTATAGAAAGCTGTTACCGGCTGTGTTATTATAACAATCTTACCAGTCTTATGGTTCTCAGCTCCTTTGTACAGACCTCCTTTTTAAAAAACGGCTCCACACTGCTAGCGGAAGATAGTACCTGGATTCCGCTGTCAGGTTGCTCAATCAGCATCTGTGTATCCGACGTATGTAACGTCACCTGACTGCCGAGAGTATTGAAGATGCTGGATACAAAGTAGCAAAGTAGCAACGGCCGTTGCAAGAAAAGTTTCCTTATCCTTTCACTCTCTAAAATTAGGGTAGATTTTCCAGCTGTTCAGTTATTCAGGGTTCTCCAAGTCTACTCATTTCACCACTGCATGGGCTTTATCAAGACTGTTGATATTTTGTTTTGTCTGACCTTTTTAAATAGCCCTCCTTTTTTTTCATTGGTCCTCTCTTAATCACGTTTTAAGGTGGTTTTGTATATTCAGATGCAAACTCTATTTCTTAAGGTGGATTAGTGTGTTTTATTCCTTTATAGTCTTTTGTGTGTTGCAGTTTTTGTTGGATTTGTGTGTTTAGGTGCAGAATACATTTCTTGAAATGGAATTATATGGTTATTTCCTACAAATAGAATTTCCAATTTCTGTTGGATTTGTGTGTTTAGGTGCAAGATAGATTTCTTAAGATGGAATGATATGATTGTTTTCTACAAATAAAATGTCCCTTATATACATCATATAAATAGCAATATTCACAATGTTTACCAGATAGTTCATATTAGACAGTCTTGGGGTTTATTTATTTACTCGTTACCAAATTAGGAAAGTAAAAAATAATCACAAAGAAAAATAATTTAAAATAAAAGGATATGAAAATAAATGAAAATGAAAATAAAAATAAAAGGACGCACAAAGAGTGAGAAATTAGCTACCATTACATTATTCCCAATATAACAACTAAACTACATAAATAAATACTTCTGATATAGTGATCTTTATCATTTTGGTGAATAGTGCCCTATAGTTAAGGTTAGAAATATAATGAATTACTTAAACAATTAAATATGTGTTCTAAATTTTAAATAAATTGTACTAAAATAGTTTTTTATCAAAAGACAAAATAAATGTTTTAAGTGCTAAATTGTGGTATATATACCTAATATTTGTGTATTTCCACATTAAATAAACTATCTTATATAGTGAATGATATCTAAAGTGCTGTGAATAATATTGGCATACTGCTATAATCATTGGTTTATTCATGTTAAAAAAGGAGAAATATCTATTTCTGAGTTTAGACCTTCTGGATATAAGGTCTGCATATTGTATATTAGCTGTGCCTCTCTCTTTAATATTTTTATATCATAATTACCCTCCCCCCTCCAGTTACGTTTAATCTTTTGTGTTCCCCAGAATTTGAAATGTTTAACATTGTTTTGATGTACTGTTTGAAAGTGGTTGTATATATGTGTATCTTGATTACCTCTTTCAATACAGGATAAATGTTCTCTTATACGTTCTTGCAATGTAAGTGTGGTTTCCCCTATATACTGTTTATGACAAGAACATTCAATAAGATAGATTACTCCTTTATCTTGACACCTCGCTGTGTCTTTAATTTTGTGCATATAGCCATTTTGACTTGATTTAATCTCTTTGTACTTATTGCTAAATTTACAAGATCTACAAGTGAAGCATGGGAAGAAGCCTTCTATGGGATCTCCTTTCAAATCTCTATCCCTGTGTGCTTTCTTTGATTGTTTAAAATCACTTGGACATAAAGTATTTTTAATGTTTCTCGCTTTTCTATATATTATTCTCGGTTGTTCTGGCATTTTCCCTCCTATTAGGGGGTCTGTTTGTAGCACGTGCCAGTGTTTTCTCATGATTTTTATTAATTGATAATTATCACTATTATAATCAGTCACCATAGGTACATTTACCACCTCTTCCTCTAGTTCATAGTTCACTTTCGTTTTTTGGTTTATTTTGAAGTAGACTGTCTCTATCTATATTCCCTACTTTTTCAATTACATCTTTAATGGACTCTGTGGCATACCCTCTCTCCATGAATTTTTGTTCTAATATTTGCACTTGTTGTTCATAGTCTATTATTCTGGAGCAGTTGCGTTTGACTCTTAAGCATTGGCCCTTAGGGATATTTTCTTTCCATTGTTTTTGATGGCAGCTATTGAAATGAATGAGATTATTTGAATCTACCTTTTTGAAATGTGTTCTGGTTGTGATGTCATTATCAACTATTTCTATATAGAACTGCCTTACTTATAAAAATAATTCCAGCCATATATAGAACTGTTACTTATATCAATAGGATTGAGCTGGCATTCTATTGGCTGTTCCAATCAGCCAATAGAATGCAAGCTAAATCCTATTGGCTGATTGGATCAGCCAATAGGATTGAAGTTCAATCCTATTGGCTGATTGCATCAGCCAATAGGATTTTTTCTACCTTAATTCCGATTGGCTGATAGAATTCTATCAGCCAATCGGAATCTAAGGGACGCCATCTTGGATGACGTCACTTAAAGAGATATTCATTATGAAGAAGCCATCATTTGTAGAGGATGCTCCGCGTCGGATGTCTTGAAGATGGACCCGCTCCGCACCGGAATGATGAAGATAGAAGATGCCGTCTGGATGAAGACTTCTGCCCGTCTGGAGGACCACTTCTGCCGGCTTCCTTGAGGACATCTTGCCGCTTGGATGAAGACTCCTCCCGGTAAGTGAATCTTCGGGGGTTAGTATTAGGATTTTTTTAAGGGTGTATTGGGTGGGTTTATTTTTTAGGTTAGGGCTTTGGGTCTGCAAAAGAGGGCAATGCCCATCCAAAAAAAAAAGCTTAGGTTTTTTTAGTTAGTATTTTATTTGAGGGGTTGGTTGTGTGGGTGGTGGGTTTTACTGTTGGGGGGGTTGTTTGTATTTTTTTTTACAGGTAAAAGAGCTGATTACTTTGGGGCAATGCCCCACAAAAGGCCCTTTTAAGGGCTATTGATAGTTTAGTTTAGGTTAGGGTTTTTTTTTTTTTGGGGGGCGGGGTTATTTTGATAGGGCTATTAGATTAGGTGTAATTAGTTTAAAGATCTGTAATTTGTTTTTTATTTTCTGTAAATTTAGTGTTTGTTTTTTTGTGATTTAGCTAATTTAATTTATTTAATTGTATTTAATTTAGTTAATTCATTTAATTGTATTTAATTTAGTTAATTTATTTAATAGTAGTGTAGTGTTAGGTGTTAGTGTAACTTAGGTTAGATTTTATTTTACAGGTAAATTTGTATTTATTTTAGCTAGGTAGTTGTTAAATAGTTAATAACTATTTAATAACTATTCTACCTAGTTAAAATAAATACAAATTTGCCTGTAAAATAAAAATAAACTCTAAAATGTCTACAATGTAACTGTTAGTTATATTGTAGCTAGCTTAGGGTTTATTTTACAGGTAAATATTTAGTTTAAAATAGGAATAATTTAGTTAATGATAGAAATTTTATTTAGATTTATTTAAATTATTTTTCAAATAGGGGGTGTTAGGGTTAGGCTTATGTTTAGGGGTTAATACATTTAATATAGTGGTGGCGACATTGGGGGCGGCAGATTAGGGGTTAATAAATATAATGTAGGTGTCGGTGATGTTGTGGGCAGCAGATTAGTGGATAATAAGTATAATGTAGGTGTCGGCGATGTCAGGAGCGGCAGATTAGGGGTTAATAAGTGTAAGATTAGGGGTGTTTAGACTCAGGTTTCATGTTAGGGTGTTAGGTGTAAACATAACTTTAGTTTCCCCATAAGAATCTGTGGGGCTGCGTTACTGAGGTTTACGCTGCTTTTTGGCAGGTGTTAGACTTTTTCTCAGCCGGCTCTCCCCATTCACGTCTATGGGGAAATCGTGTACGAGCACGTACAACCAGCTCACTGCTCACTTAAGCAGCGCTGGTATTGAAGTGCGGAAAGGGGCTCAATTTTGCTCTACGCTCACTTCTTGCCTTTTAACGCCGGGTTTGTAAAAACCTGTAATACCAGCGCTGTAGGTAAGTGAGCGGTGAGAAAAAACTGCTTGTAAGCACCGCATAGCTCCTAACGCAAAACTCGTAATCTGGCCGATAATTAAACTATTAACCCCTAAACATAACACCCCCTAACTTTAAATTAAAATATAACTATCTTAAAATAAATAAAAACTTACCAGTGAAATAAAAAAAAACTAAGTTTTACGTTTAAACACCCTAACTTAAACCCCTAGTCTAAACACCCCTAGTCCGACGCTCCCTGACATTGCTGACATGAAATAAAGGTTTAAACGTAACTTTCTTTTCCCCATAGACATCAATGGGGTTGTGTTACGGCGATCTCCATTCCGCGATCGCAGGTGTTTTTTTTCTAACACTCTCTCCCCATCGATGTCTATGGGGCAAAGCGTGCATGAGCACTTAAACTCAGCCCTTGGATTTTGTGCGGTATGGAGCTTAACGCACCATAACGCACAGCACAAGGAGGCTTTTCAGTAACTCATAATGGCAGTACTATGGAGAGTGCAATAACGCAATATTTTTTGGCGTTAGTTTTGCACCCTGTTTAGCGCAAAACTCGTAATCTAGGTGTATATGAGTTAAAGGGACAGTCAAGTCCAAAAAAAACTTTCATGATTCAAATAGGGCGTGTAATTTTAAACAACATTCCAATTTACTTTTATCACCAATTTTGCTTTGTTCTCTTGGTATTCTTATTTGAAAGCTAAACCAATTTTGCTTTGTTCTCTTGGTATTCTTAGTTGAAAGCTAAACCTAGGAGGTTCATATGCTAATTTCTTAGACCTTGAAGGCCGCCTCTAATCTTAATGCATTTTGACAGTTTTTTCACCACTAGAGGGCGTTAGTTCAATTGTGTTTCATATAAATAAGATTGAGCTCATGCACGTGAATTTACAGAGTGAGAACTGATTGGCTAAAATGCAAGTCTGTCAAAAGAACTAAAATAAGGGGGCAGTCTGTAGAGGCTTAGATATAAGGTAATCACAGAGGTAAAAAGTATATTAACCCTTTAATGACCACAGCACTTTTCCATTTTCTGTCCGTTTGGGACCAAGGCTATTTTTACACTTTTGCGGTGTTTGTGTTTCGCTGAAATTTTCCTCTTACTTATTTACTGTACCCACACATATTATATACCGTTTTTCTCGCCATTAAATGAACTTTCAAAATATACCATTATTTTCATCACATCTTATAATTTACTATAAAAATTTTTATAAAATATGAGGAAAAAATGGAAAAAAACACACTTTTTCTAACTTTGACCCCCAAAATCTGTTACACATCTACAACCACCAAAAAACACCCATGCTAAATAGTTTCAAAATTTTGTCCTGAGTTTAGAAATACCCAATGTTTACATTTTCTTTGCTTTTTTTTGCAAGTTATAGGGCAATAAATACAAGTAGCACTTTGCCATTTCCAAACCACTTTTTTCAAAATTAGCGCTAGTTACATTAGAACACTAATATCTTTCAGGAATCTCTAAATATCCATTGACATGTATATATATATTTTTTAGAAGACATCCCAAAGTATTGATCTAGGCCCATTTTGGTATATTTCATGCCACCATTTCACCGCCGAATGCGATCAAATAAAATTTTTTTTTCACTTTTTCACAATTTTTTTCACAAACTAGGTTTTTCACTGAAATTATTTACAAACAACTCATGAAATTATGGCATAAATGGTTGTAAATGCTTCTCTGGGATCCCCTTTGTTCATAAATAGCAGACATATATGGCTTTGGCTTTGCTTTTTGGTAATTAGAAGGCTGCTAAATGCCACTGCGCACCACACGTGTATTATGCCCAGCAGTGAATGGGTTAATTAGGGAGCATGTAGGGAGCTTCTAGGGTTAATTTTAGCTCTAGTGTAGTGTAGTAGACAACCCCAAGTATTGATCTAGGCCCATTTTGGTATATTTCATGCCACCATTTCACCGCCAAAAGCAATCAAATAAAAAAAAAATTTGTTCACTTTTTCAAACTTTAGGTTTCTCACTAAAATTATTTACAAACAGCTTGTGCAATTATGGCACAAATGGTTGTAAATGCTTCTCTGGGATCCCCTTTGTTCAGAAATAGCAGACATATATGGCTTTGGCGATGCTTTTTGGTAATTAGAAGGCCGCTAAAGGCTGCTGCGCATCACATGTGTATTATGGCCAGCAGTGAAGGGGTTAATTAGGTAGTTTGTAGGGAGCTTGCAGGGTTAATTTTAGCTTTAGTGTAGAGATCAGACTCCCACCTGACACATGCCACCCCCTGATCCCTCCCAAACAGCTCTCTTCCCTCCCCCACCCCACAATTGTCCCCGCCATCTTAAGTACTGGCAGAAAGTCTGCCAGTACTAAAATAAAAGGTATTAAAAAAAAAAAATACATTTTTTTAAGCATATTTACATATGCTGCTATGTAGGGTCCCCCCTTAGCCCCCAACCTCCCTGATCCCCCCAAAATAGCTCCCTAACCCTCCCCCTCTGCCTTATTGGGGCCATCTTGGGTACTGGCAGCTGTCTGCCAGTACCCAGTTTGCAAATAAAAATGTTTTTTTTTTATTATTTGTTATTTGTTTCTGTAGTGTAGCTCCCCCCCCCACAGTCCAATATCCCACCAGCCAAACCGATCACTAAATAAATATAACTACCCCTTTGATCCCCACTTCTAACTAAAAATTTTCTGTAGCGTAGTGGTTCCCACCCGCTCCCTCCCCGTGCACGCGCCCGCCCGGCCTCCCCGTGCACGCGCACGCGTCCGTGCATGCCCCCCCGGTCGTCCCTGCCCTCGAATCCCGCCCCCCTCCGCATCACAAAGGCCATCGATGGCCGCCACCCGCCTCCCACACCGGCTCCCACTCACCAACGAACGTAGCCGTTAATGTCCGGTGCAGAGAGGGCCACAGAGTGGCTCTCTCTGCACCGGATGGCTAAAAATGGTTATTGCAGGATGCCTCGATATCGAGGCATCACTGCAATAACCGGAAAGCAGCTGGAAGCGAGCAGGATCGCTTCCAGCTGCTTTCCACACCGAGGACGTGCAGGGTACGTCCTCAGACGTTAACTGCCTTTTTTTTGAGGACGTACCCTGCACGTCCTCGGTCATTAAGGGGTTAATATAACAGTGCTGGTTATGCAAAACTGGGGAATGGGTAATTAAAGGATTATCTATCTTTTAAAACAACAACAATTCTAGTGTTGACTGTCCCTTTAAAAGTAAACTGTTTTCGCTCGCGTGTTAACCCAGCAAGCGCAAAAAGCCAAACTTAGGCCTAGATTTGGAGTTTGGCGGTAGATGGGCTGTTAACGCTCCGCAGGCTTTTTTCTGGCCGCACCATAAAATTAACTCTGGTATCGAGAGTTCAAAAAAATGCTGCGTTAGGCTCCAAAAAAGGAGCGTAGAGCATTTTTACCGCAAATGCAACTCTCGATACCAGAGTTGCTTACGGACGCGGCCAGCCTCAAAAACGTGCTCGTGCACGATTCTCCCATAGGAAACAATGGGGCTGTTTGAGCTGAAAAAAAACCTAACACCTGCAAAAAAGCAGCGTTCAGCTCCTAACGCAGCCCCATTGTTTCCTATGGGGAAACACTTCCTACGTCTGCACCTAACACTCTAACATGTACCCCGAGTCTAAACACCCCTACCCTTACACTTATTAACCCCTAATCTGCCGCCCCCGCTATCGCTGACCCCTGCATTATATTATTAACCCCTAATCTTCCGCTCCGTAAACCGCCGCAACTTACATTATCCCTATGTACCCCTAATCTGCTGCCCCTAACACCGCCGACCCCTATATTATATTTATTAACCCCTAACCTGCCCCCCACAACGTCGCCGCCAGCTACTTACAATAATTAACCCCTAATCTGCCGAGCGGACCTCAGCGCTACTATAATAAAGTTATTAACCCCTAATCCGCCTCACTAACCCTATCATAAATAGTATTAACCCCTAATCTGCCCTCCCTAACATCGCCGACACCTAACTTCAATTATTAACCCCTAATCTGACGACCGGAGCTCATCGCTACTATAATAAATGGATTAACCCCTAAAGCTAAGTCTAACCCTAACACTAACACCCCCCTAACTTAAATATAATTTAAATCTAACGAAATTAATTAACTCTTATTAAATAAATTATTCCTATTTAAAGCTAAATACTTACCTGTAAAATACATCCTAATATAGCTACAATATAAATTATAATTATATTGTAGCTATTTTAGGATTAATATTTATTTTACAGGCAACTTGGTAATTATTTTAACCAGGTACAATAGCTATTAAATAGTTAAGAACTATTTAATAGTTACCTAGTTAAAATAATAACAAAATTACCTGTAAAATAAATCCTAACCTAAGTTATAATTAAACCTAACACTACCCTATCAATAAATTAATTAAATAAAATACCTACAATTACCTACAATTAACCTAACACTACACTATCAATAAATAAATTAAATACAATTGCTACAAATAACTACAATTACATAAACTAACTAAAGTACAAAAAATAAAAAAGAACTAAGTTACAAAAAATAAAAAAATATTTACAAACATAAGAAAAATATAACAACAATTTTAAACTAATTACACCTACTCTAAGCCCCCTAATAAAATAACAAAGACCCCCAAAATAAAAAAATGCCCTACCCTATTCTAAATTAATAGAGTTAAAAGCTCTTTTACCTTACCAGCCCTGAACAGGGCCCTTTGCGGGGCATGCCCCAAGAAAATCAGCTCTTTTGCCTGTAAAAAAAAACATACAATACCCCCCCCAACATTACAACCCACCACCCACATACCCCTAATCTAACCCAAACCCCCCTTAAATAAACCTAACACTAAGCCCCTGAAGATCTTCCTACCTTGTCTTCACCATCCAGGTATCACCGATCCGTCCTGGCATCCGGTGCTGAAGAGGTCCAGAAGAGGCTCCAAAGTCTTCCTCCTATCCGGCAAGAAGAGGACATCCGGACCGACAAACATCTTCTCCAAGCGGCATCTTCGATCTTCTTCCATCCGGTGCGGAACGGGTCCATCTTGAAGCAGCCAACGCGGATCCATCCTCTTCTTCCGGCGTCTCCCGACGAATGACGGTTCCTTTAAGGGACGTCATCCAAGATGGCGTCCCTCAAATTCCGATTGGCTGATAGTATTCTATCAGCCAATCGGAATTAAGGTAGGAATATTCTGATTGGCTGATGGAATCAGCCAATCAGAGTCAAGTTCAATCCTATTGGCTGATCCAATCAGCCAATCAGATTGAGCTCGCATTCTATTGGCTGATTGGAACAGCCAATAGAATGCGAGCTCAATCTGATTGGCTGATTGGATCAGCCAATCGGATTGAACTTGATTCTGATTGGCTGATTCATCAGCCAATCAGAATATTCCTACCTTAATTCCGATTGGCTGATAGAATACTATCAGCCAATCGGAATTCGAGGGACGCCATCTTGGATGACGTCCCTTAAAGGAACCGTCATTCGTAGGGAGACGCCGGAAGAAGAGGATGGATCCGAGTCGGCTGCTTCAAGATGGACCCGCTCCGCACCGGATGGAAGAAGATCGAAGATGCCGCTTGGAGAAGATGTTTGCCGGTCCGGATGTCCTCTTCTTGCCGGATAGGAGGAAGACTTTGGAGCCTCTTCTGGACCTCTTCAGCACCGGATGCCAGGACGGATCGGTGATACCTGGATGGTGAAGACAAGGTAGGAAGATCTTCAGGGGCTTAGTGTTAGGTTTATTTAAGGGGGGTTTGGGTTAGATTAGGGGTATGTGGGTGGTGGGTTGTAATGTTGGGGGGGGTATTGTATGTTTTTTTTTACAAGCAAAAGAGCTGATTTTCTTGGGGCATGCCCCGCAAAGGGCCCTGTTCAGGGCTGGTAAGGTAAAAGAGCTTTTAACTCTATTAATTTAGAATAGGGTAGGGCATTTTTTTATTTTGGGGGTCTTTGTTATTTTATTAGGGGGCTTAGAGTAGGTGTAATTAGTTTAAAATTGTTGTAATATTTTTCTTATGTTTGTAAATATTTTTTTATTTTTTGTAACTTAGTTCTTTTTTATTTTTTGTACTTTAGTTAGTTTATGTAATTGTAGTTATTTGTAGAAATTGTATTTAATTTATTTATTGATAGTGTAGTGTTAGGTTTTATTGTAGGTAATTGTAGGTATTTTATTTAATTAATTTATTGATAGGGTAGTGTTAGGTTTAATTATAACTTAGGTTAGGACTTATTTTACAGGTAATTTTGTTATTATTTTAACTAGGTAACTATTAAATAGTTCTTAACTATTTAATAGCTATTGTACCTGGTTAAAATAATTACAAAGTTACCTGTAAAATAAATATTAATCCTAAAATAGCTACAATGTAATTATAATTTATATTGTAGCTATATTAGGATTTATTTTACAGGTAAGTATTTAGCTTTAAATAGGAATAATTTATTTAATAAGAGTTAATTAATTTCGTTAGATTAAAATTATATTTAATTTAGGGGGGCGTTAGTGTTAGGGTTAGACTTAGCTTTAGGGGTTAATCCATTTATTATAGTAGCGGTGAGCTCCGGTCGTCAGATTAGGGGTTAATAATTGAAGTTAGGTGTCGGCGACGTTAGGGAGGGCAGATTAGGGGTTAATACTATTTATGATAGGGTTAGTGAGGCGGATTAGGGGTTAATAACTTTATTATAGTAGCGCTCAGGTCCGCTCGGCAGATTAGGGGTTAATAAGTGTAGGCAGGTGTCGGCGACGTTGAGGGGGGCAGATTAGGGGTTAATAAATATAATATAGGGGTCGGCGGTGTTAGGGGCAGCAGATTAGGGGTACATAAGGATAACGTAGGTGGCGGCGCTTTGCGGTCGGCAGATTAGGGGTTAATTATTGTAAGTAGCTGGCGGCGACGTTGAGGGGGGCAGGTTAGGGGTTAATAAATATAATACAGGGGTCGGCGGTGTTAGGGGCAGCAGATTAGGGGTACATAAGGATAACGTAGGTGGCGGCGCTTTGCGGTCGGCAGATTAGGGGTTAATTATTGTAAGTAGCTGGCGGCGACGTTGAGGGGGGCAGGTTAGGGGTTAATAAATATAATACAGGGGTCGGCGGTGTTAGGGGCAGCAGATTAGGGGTACATAGGGATAACGTAGGTTGCGGTCGGCAGATTAGGGGTTAAAAAAATGTAATCGAGTTGCGGTGATGTGGGGGGACCTCGGTTTAGGGGTGCATAGGTAGTTTATGGGTGTTAGTGTACTTTAGGGTACAGTAGTTAAGAGCTTTATGAACCGGCGTTAGCCCAGAAAGCTCTTAACTCCTGCTATTTTCCTGCGGCTGGAGTTTTGTCGTTAGAGCTCTAACGCTCACTTCAGAAACGACTCTAAATACCGGCGTTAGGAAGATCCCATTGAAAAGATAGGATACGCAATTGACGTAAGGGGATCTGCGGTATGGAAAAGTCGCGGCTGAAAAGTGAGCGTTAGACCCTTTAATCACTGACTCCAAATACCGGCGGTAGCCTAAAACCAGCGTTAGGAGCCTCTAACGCTGGTTTTCATGGCTAACGCCGAACTCTAAATCTAGGCCTTAGAATATTGCATGCGTGTTCACGTATTCCCCCATAGAAGTAAATGGAGAAGAAAAGTTGGAAAAAACCCCAATCTCGTGCAAACCCGATTGCATATTCTCATGTGCACTAACTAACCCGATATGAAAATATGAATATTTCACATTCCAATGTTCTTCACATAACAGAATATGTTCTTTCTATTCATAAATACATATTTCTACATTATCTGATTGTATTATATATATATATACCTATATTTATAGATGATTATATATAGGTATAGATATATACAGATATTTATAAGTATATCTATTTAAAATAACATATTTACCTTGTACAGAACATCGGAATCAGACATTACCCAAGCAGATGTGGGTCAAGCCTGATGTACTTTAATTTCCCTATCTACACTATTTCTTTTGTCTCCGCTTGGGGGGTTCAAGGAAGACGCCCTGCCGATCTTCTGGCATACACCCCAAGGGCCCCCCCCTAGAACCCACCAGGTGGAGGCAACAAAAATAGTGAAGATGCATTGTATATATGTTTGATGCGGTGAGTCCGCACTCTCCTCTCAGGGATTTATAAATATATCGGGCTTTACCCACAGCCACTTGGGTAATGTCCTTTTTATCCTGGTAATCCTAGGATTACCCAATATCTGACTTTACCCATAACACGTCATATACATCTTTAGACATGTATATGTATGTATTTATTTCAATGCTAAAGCCTGCCTTCTTTTTTCTAACACCTGAGACCTAATATCTTTGAGCCCTTATAACTTTTGTGTGCATTATTTTTTTTTATAATTTTTATTAGATGGTGTTATTGTGAGTGTAGCTGTACTTTGTAATTTATTTTTGATGTGTTTTGTGCAACTTTTCTATTTCACGAAACAGGTAATCAGAGTTTTGAAGTTACGATAATCATTATAGCATAAATTGATCACATTTACTTTCATCTCGTAATACCAGGGATAAGCCCGACAAGCGCAAACATCTGCGATAAACCCCTTATGGCTCATGCGCAAACTTTTGTGCTCCACTCCTAATCTGGTTCAATACAATTCCTGATCCATAACACCAATAATATCCATTTAAGAACCAGTGGCCAGATATGATAAATTACAGAATTTACATGGCTTCTTATTGGTCACTCAATGGGGTATATTTATGAAAGCGTCAACCGAAAATACGCTGGAATTCCACGTCGTAATTGTCACGAGATTGATCCGATGTAGTTATCAAAGCGTCAAGATCAGCAAATGTTGAAATTTGTGACGTAACATACGATCCTGCGATCTCAATCCGACGCAGATTGATGCTTACGTCATTACAGATGTTCTGCAGCTCTATTTGACACTTTTCCCAATTTATCAAACATTTAACAGGTACGCTCTTGGCTATTCCGACACAGCGTACCTAGTTTTCAAACCGCCACCCTTGAGGCCGCGGATGCCATAGAAATCAATGGGAGTCTGAAAGCACCGAAAGCTTATGTTCAATGCTGCAAGACAATGAAGAATATTACATTGATTTCTATGGTTGAAAAAAAGTTATGTTTACACCTAACACCCTAACATAAACCCCGAGTCTAAACACTCCTAATCTGCTCCCCCGACATCGCCGACACAAATAAAATGTATTAACCCCTATACCGCCGCTCCCCGCCACCGCCACCACTAAATAAACTTATTAACCCCTAAACCTCTGGCCTCCCACATCACCAACACTAACTAAACCTATTAACCCCTAAACTGTCAGCCCCTCACATTGCCAAAAACTAAATTAAGCTATTAACCCCTAAACCTAACAACCCCTTAACTTTAAATTAAAATGACAAGATCCCTATCTTAATATAAATTAAAACTTACATGTAGAATTAAAATAACTAATTTATACTTTAAATTAACCTACCCTAGTTATTATACTAAAATTAAATTAAACTACCAATTAAATAAACTAAATTACATATTAAAAAACCTAACACTAACATTTTTTTTTACAAAAAATAACAAACACTAAATTACGGGCACAGTCATGTTATTTTCCTATTCAGTTTAAAGGGACAGTCTAGTCAAAATTAAACTTTTATGATTCAGATAGGGCATGCAATTTGAAACAACTTTCCAATTTACTTTTATCATAAAAATTTGCTTTGTTATTTTGGTATTCTTTGCTGCAAGCTAACCCAAGGTAGCCTCAAACTGATTTCTAAACTGTTAAAAACCGCCTCCTATCTCAGTGCATATTGACAGTTTTTCACAGTTGGACAGAGCTTGTTCATATGTGCCATATATGTATATAACATTGTGCTCACTCACGTGGAGTTATTCAAGAGTCAGCACTGATTGGCTAAAAGGAATGAGATATGGGGGCAGTCTGCAGAAGCTTAGATACAAGGTAATCACAGAGGTAGAAAGTATATAAATATAACAGTGTTGGTTACTGTCCCTTTAAGGAAGTTTACTGTGAAATCTTATGAGATTTTAAGGGACAGTTCACCCAATGATCCATTTTACCTTCTGGCGTGTATTAAATTGTTTACAAGTAGCTCCTTTACCCCTATTTTGGCCTTTGAAATAGCTGATTTAGCCTGTGGTATCCCAACCTATACTGAAAGTTTTGATACTGGAGTCTTAGCTATTAAATGGCCTAAGTAAACACAGCCAGCAGAAGAAATGACACTCACAGTGGGGTGCAGGATAGTTAAGTAATAAAATTATAATTTTCCATTGTTCTCTCTATGAGGCCCATTTATCAAGCTCCGAATGAAGCTTGAGGGCCGTGTTTCTGGTGAGTCTTTAGCAGTTATAAAGACCGCTGCTCCATAACCCTGCCGCCTGCTCTGAGGCGGCGGACAGAGATTGCCACAATTCAACCTGATCGAGTACGATCGGGTTGATTGACACCCCCCTGCTGGCGGACGATTGGCCACGAGTATGCAAGGGGCGGCGTTGCACCAGCAGCTATCAAGAGTTGCTGGTAAAATGCTGAAAACGGAGAGCGTATTGCTCTCTGCATTCAGCGATGTCTGTCGGACCTGATCCGCACTGATAAATAAGCCTCTATGTTAATTAATACAGGCGAGTTTAATTACAAATTACAGGAGCATCACAAACTTGGAATGCAATTATTTCTTACAATTTTGGGAAGGTGCCAATCATTTTGTCCAGTCTATTTTTGGAGTTTTGTGTGGAATGTGTCAGATTTGGCTTTTTTTTCTCTACTTTTTTTGTGTTGTACCAATACAAACAAAATAAATAAACATGAGAATGTCTAAATATTTGTAATTGCAACAATTTTCTGGGCGAAGTGGTCTGACGGCATGAAAACAAGGCTCCCATTGGAACCTAAGGAAGCGCGCTCCAGCGATATTTGCACTCCACTTATAATTCGGTCCTATATAAGCAGTTTAACCCCAGTGAATTTTATGGATATGCACCATGACCATAAATAAATAGTCAGGGTTCGCTGGATCTCTTTCACAGACGTTCCTATGTGGTCACCAGCAACAAGTTATTGCTTCTGCATTATGCAACGATTTGTTATTATTAAGTGACTTTTTCTGACTCCTGGACTATTCCCTGGTTGTTGCTTTCTCCCACTGTCTGAGATGATGGTCTCCATTTGCCACAGTTAAAGGGACAGGAAACACCATTTTTTCTTTCATGATTTGTTTCTCAACCGTGGTCCTCAAGTACCCCCCCCCAGGCCAGGTTTTCATTATAGCAGAAACAGTGCACAGGTGAAATAATCAGCAGATGAGTGAGAGCAGATTAGTAACCATGGTGTTACTGATAACTAAACTGATTATTTCACCTGTGCACTGGTTTAGCTATAATGAAAACCTGGGCTGTTGGGTACTTTAGGACCGGCTTAGAAACACTGAGATAGAGTATACTGATTTTAAACAACATTCAAATTTACTTGTATTATCTAATTTGTTTGATTACTAGCATAGCTAGGTAGGCTCAGCACCTGGGTGCTATTTTCTACATATATAAAATGTGCAGCCTCCAATAAGCAAATAGCAATCAGGTGCTGATCCTATCTAGCTATGCTTTTCAACAAAGGATTCCTAAATAATGAAGCTAATTAGATAATAGAATTGGAAAATTGTATTCTCTATTTGAATCATGAAAGAAAATGTTTGTGTTTCCTGTCCATATAAGGATGTCTCCAGTTCTACACTAATGCCTTCATCCAAAAGGAAAGCTGCCAGGTATGTCCTATCCTCAATTGCGTAGCTAAAGCCAACTTTTAGCACCATTGTGCTGCAATATGTCCCACTGATGAGTCCAATGATTCGAGTACCAGACTGAAGACCCCCCCCCCCCCAGCCAATTTTTGTTCATTAGTGCCTTAACCAATAGTTAACCTGCTGCCTTCCTAAAATGACACCACTTTGAGACATTAATCCTTTGTGGCCGAATTATCAAGCTCTGAATGGATCTTGATGCCCCTGTTTCAGCGCTAGCCTTTAGACTCTCCGGAAACAGTAGCTATGAAGCAGCAGTCTAAAGACCGCTGCTCCATAACTTGTCCACTGCCTCTGAGGCTGCGGTCTTCAATCCGCCCGATCCTATACAACCGAGCTGATTGACACCCCCTGCTAGTGGCCGATTGGCCACAAATCTGCAGGGGGCAGCATTGCACAAGCAGTTCACCAGAGCAATATAGCGTATGCTGTCGGCATTTATTGATGTGCGGCAGACATGATACGCTACATTGTATCATGTCCATCCGCACTTTAGTAAATCGGCCCCTTTGTCTCAGCCATGTAGCCCCTTTCTGGAAAAAAATGGGATATTTTAAATGTGATGTTAAACTTCTGTTTTTTATTTTTGTTTTTTGCTGGTTTCCAATATGTACAGTATCTCACAAAAGTGAGTACACCCCTCACATTTTTGTCAATATTTTATTATATCTTTTCATGTGACAACACTGAAGAAATGACACTTTGCTACAATGTAATATAGTGAGTGTACAGCCTGTATAACAGTGTAAATTTGCTGTCCCCTCAAAATAACTCAACACATAGCCAATAATGTCTAAACCATTGGCAACAAAAGTGAGTACACCCCTAAGGGGAAATGTCCAAATTGGGACCAAAGTATCAATATTTTGTGTGGCCACCATTATTTTCCAGCACTGCCTTAACCCTCTTGGGCATGGAGTTCACCAGAGCTTCACAGGTTGCAACTGGAGTCCTCTTCCACTCCTCCATGATGACATCACAGAGCTGGTGTATGTTAGAGACCATACACTCCCCTACCTCCTGTTTGAGGATGCCCCACAGATTCTTAATAGGGTTTAGGTCTGGAGACATGCTTGGCCAGTCCATCACCTTTACCCTCAGTTTCTTTAGCAAGGCAGTGGTCGTCTTGGAGGTGTGTTTGGGGTCATTATCATGTTGGAATACTGCCATGCAGCCCAGTCCCTGAAGGGAGGGGGTCATGCTCTGTTTCAGTATGTCACAGTACAAGCTGGCATTCATGATTCCCTCAATGAACTGTAGCTCCCCAGTGCCGGTAGCACTCATGCAGGCCCAGACCATGATACTCCCACCACCATGCTTGACTGTAGGCAAGACACATTTGTCTTTGTACTCCTCACCTGGTTGTCGCCACGGTAATTCATGTCCTTAGTCTACTTGTCTTCAGCAAACTGTTTGTGGGCTTCCTTGTGCATCATCTTTAGAAGAGGCTTCCTTCTGTGACTAATTTGATGCAGTGTGCGTCATATGGTCTGAGCACTGACAAGCTGACACCCCACCCCTTCAACCTCTGCAGCAATGCTGGCAGCATTCATATGTCTATTTCCCAAAGATAACCTCTGGATATGACGCTAAGCACCTGCACTCAACTTCCATGTGATGCCTGATCTGAGTGGAACCTGTCCTGTGAAACCGCTATATGGTTTTGCCCACCGTGCTGCAGCTCAGTTTCAGGGTCTTGACAATCCTCTTATAGTCTAGGCCATTTTCATGTAGAGCATCAATTCTTTTTTTCAGATCCTCAGAGAGTTCTTTGCCATGAGGTGCCATGTTGAACTTCCAGTGACCAGTATGAGAGAATGTGAGAACGATAACACCAAATTTAACACACCTGCTCCCCATTCACACCTTGTAACACTAACGAGTCACATGACACTGGGGAGGGAAAATGGCTAATTGGGACCAATTTGGACATTTCCACTTAGGGGTGTACGCACTTTTGTTGCCAACAGTTTCTACATTAATGGCTGTGTGTTGACTTATTTTGAGGGGACAGCAAATTTGCACTTTTATACAGGCTGTACACTCACTACTTTACATTGTAGCAAAGTGCATTTCTTCAGTGTTGTTACATGAAAAGATATAATAAAATATTTACAAAAATGTGAGGGATGTACTCACTTTTGTGACATACTGTATGTTTTTGTGTATAAATAACTTGTAATCTAGCTGTAACAGTTGCAGTCATATGAAAATTATTTAGCAATGTAGCAAGAAGTTTACTATTTCAGCAACAAAGGGTTAAAGGTTTCCGGAGACACCAAAGGGAAATGTAATTCTCATACCTGGTGGTTTTACATATTGTTTCAAGTGAAATTCATCACACTTATTCACAGGAAGTTTCCTGCCAAGCTTGAAAAGAACTGCTTAGAATGTGAGAAGCAGATGTAACTTACTGAATAACAACCTGTCTGAATTTTAAATACAGTTCTGTCATACACTGACTAAACAGGTTATAAGCATCTTTCTGATTCCAGCTGTACATAACAGGTTTATACAAAAAGGTTAAAACTGGAATAGATTAAAACATAAGCAACAGTATATATTAAACACTTTTTTTTCATAAATTCAAGTGTTTGAATCATATTTTACATGGTTTATCTGGAGCATTTTTAAGTTCAGGATTTCCTTAAAGGGACAGTAAAGTCATAATTAGACATTCATGATTTAGACAGAGCATACAATTTTAAACAACTTTTCGTTTTATTTCTATTATTTAATTTGCTTCCTTCTCTTGTTATCCTTTGCTGAAAGGTTTATCTAGGAAAGCTCAGGAGCAGCAAAGAACCTAGGTTCTAGCTGCATATATAAACCAATTGTCATTGGCTCAGCCATGTGTTCAGTTAGAAAACAGGGACGCGATCCGATATACGGTGCAGGTTTCGGCGCAAGTGTGGAAACCTGCGCCGCCCGTAGTTTCAGCTCGCACAGCGAGCTATCTCATATACGGCGCCGGCAGTTGCTAAAGTTTAGAAACTGCCGCAGCCTAAAAAAACTGACTAAAATACTAAATCTCCCGTTACTGTCTAACACGCCTCCCAAAAATAGCCCGACACGTATACCCCTCTATCCTCAATCCCCCCTCTCCCTCCTAACAATAAATGTATTAACCCTAAACCGCCGCTCCCGGACCCCGACGCCACCTATATTAACTGTATTACCCCCTAATCTGAGCCCCCTACACCGCCGCCACCTATATTATATATATTAAACCTAATCTAATCCCCCTACACCGCCGCCAGCTATATTAAATGTCTAACCCCCTAATGTGATCCCCCTACACCGCCGCCAGCTACATTAAAATGATTACCCCCTAATATGATCCCCCTACACCACCGCCAGCTACATTAAATGTCTAACCCCCTAATATGATCCCCCTACCCCGCCACCACCTACATTAAAATGATTACCCCCTAATGTGAGCCTCTACCCGCCGCCACCTACATTAAAATGATTACCCCCTAATGTGAGTCCCTACCCAGCCGCCACCTACATTAACTATATTACCCCCTAATATGATCCCCCTACACCGCCGCCACCTATTTTAAATTTATTAACCCCTCATCTAATCCCCCTACACCGCCGCCACCTATATTAGATATATTAACCACTAAACCTAAGTCTAACCCTAACACCCCCTAACGTAATTATTATTAAAATAAATCTAAATAATATTAATAATATTTACTAAATTATTCCTATTTAAATCTAAATACTTACCTATAAAATAAACCCTAACTAGGTACAATAGCTATTAAATAGTTAATAACTATTTAATAGCTACCTAGTTAAAATAATTACCAAATTACCTGTAAAATAAATCCTAACCTAAGTTACAAATACACCTAACACTACACTATCAATAAATTAATTAAATAAACTACTACTATCTAAACTAAAATATAATTAAATACACTCAACTATATGACAAAAACAAACAAACATTAAATTACAAAAATAAAAAAAGATTACAAGAATGTTAAGCTAATTAAACCTAATCTAAGCCCCCTAATAAAATAACAAAGCCCCCCAAAATAAAAAAATGTCCCTACCCTAAACTAAGTTACAAAAGTAATCAGCTCTATTACCAGCCCTTAAAAGGGCCTTTTGTGGGGCATTGCCCCAAAGTAATCAGCTCTTTTACCTGTGAAAAAAAAGAACAACCCCCCCATTACAACCCACCACCCTCACACCCCTACTCTAAAACCCACCCGATCCCCCTTTAAAAAAACCTAAGTCTAACCCCCAAGTGGTCCTTACCTGTCCGGAAGACCGGCGAAGAAGGTCCTGTTCCAGGCGGAGGTCTTCTTCCAGGCGGCGACCTCTTCTTCCAGGAACCAGCCGGCGCGGAGCGGAGGAGTTGAAGACTGATGACCGCGGAGCTGAAGACCGCCCTCTCTGGAACTAAAGACCGGCGATGGAGGAACTGAAGATCGTCGATGCTGGAACTGAAGACCGGAGCCATGGAGCGTGGAGGATCCTCTTCATACGATCGCCGCCGTACACTGAATAGGAATTCAAGGTACGCGATTAAAAATGGGGTCCCTTGAATTCCTATTGGCTGATTTGAGCCTTCAAATTCAAATCAGCCAATCGGATGAAAGCTACTTTAATTCTATTGGCTGATTTGAATAGCCAATATAATAAGAGCAACTGTAATTCTATTGGCTGATTAGAATAGTTAGTTTAGATAATTGTAGTTTATTTAATTAATTTATTGATAGTGTAGGTGTATTTGTAACTTAGGTTAGGATTTATTTTACAGGTAATTTGGTAATTATTTTAACTAGATAGCTATTAAATAGTTATTAACTATTTAATAGCTATTGTACCTAGCTAAAATAAATACCAAGTTACCTGTAAAATAAATATAAACCCTAAAATAGCTACAATGTAATTATTGATTATATTGTAGCTATCTTAGGGTTTATTTTATAGGTAAGTATTTAGATTTAAATAGGAATAATTTAGTTAATATTATTAATATTATTTAGATTTATTTTAATAATAATTAAGTTAGGGGGTGTTAGGGTTAGACTTAGGTTTAGTGGTTAATATATTTAATATAGGTGGCGGCGGTGTAGAGGGCTCAGATTAGGGGTTAATAATTTTAATATAGGTGGCGGTGGTGTAGGGGGATTAGATTAGGAGTTAATAATTTTAATATAGGTGGCGGCAGTGTAAGGGGGTCAGATTAGGGGGTAGTACATATAATATAGGTGGCGGCGGGGTAGGGGGCTCACATTAGGGGTAATGTAGTTAAAATAGGTGGTGGCGGGGTAGGGGGCTCACATTAGGGGGTAATGTAGTTAAAATAGGTGGGGGCGGGGTAGGAGGCTCACATTAGGGGGTAATGTAGTTAAAATAGGTGGCGACGGGGTAGGGGGCTCACATTATGGGTTCATGTAGTTAAAATAGGTGGTGGCGGGGTAGGGGGCTCACATTAGGGGGTAATGTAGTTAAAATAGGTGGTGGCTGGGTAGGGGGCTCACATTAGGGGGTAATGTAGTTAAAATAGGTGGCGGCGGGGTAGGGGGCTCACATTAGGGGTCCATGTAGTAAAAATTGGTGGCGGCGGGGTAGGGGGCTCACATTAGGGGGTAATGTAGTTAAAATAGGTGGCAGCGGGGTAGGGGGCTCACATTAGGGGGTAATGTAGTTAAAATAGGTGGCTGCGGGGTAGGGGGCTCACATTAGGGGGTAATAATTTTAATATAGGTGGCGGCGGTGTAGGGGGACCACATTAGGGGATTAGACATTTAATGTAGCTGGCGGCGGGGTCTGGGAGCGGCAGTTTAGGGGTTAAGCACTTTATTAAAGATTGCGGTAGGGGATTGCGGTTGACAGGTAGATAGACATTGTGCATGTGTTAGGTGTTAGATTTTATTTTGCAGGTAATTTAGGGAGTTACGGGGCTCCAATACTCAGCGTAAGGCTTACTACGCCTGCAATTTGTGGCGAGGTGAAAATGGAGTAAGATTTCTCCATTTTCGCCACATAAGTCCTTACGCTGTATATTGGATACCAAACTGCGCGGGTTTGGTATACCAGTCTATGGGCCAAAAAACTACGGCCGAAGGCAGAAATATACGTGCGTAACTTCTATGTTACGCCGTATATGTGATACCAAACCCGCGCAAAATTTGGTGTCGCCGGCTTTTGCGGGCGACACTGCATATCGGATCAGGCCCCAGTAGTCATTGCTGCTCCTTCAACAAAGCACACCAACATAATGAAGCAAATTTGATTATAGAAGTACATTGGAAAGGTGTTTAAAATTGTTTGTTCTACATAAATCATGGAATATTTTTTATCGATTTCATGTCCCTTTAAAAGGGTTTTGCAAATTTTTTTTTACTTTTTTTGTTTGTTTTAAAGAGACATAAAAAAGTTATAATAAAATACTGTAATGTGATAAAACATTTTATTACTGTAATATTGCTTAAACACAACTATGTGTTTAACATCTGCAACACATAGTTAAATTGAGGTCCAGATTGGCAATGCACTACTGACCTGACCGGAACTCAGCTGGTGATTGGTGGCTACACCCATATGCCAAATCAGTAAATATAAACAGGGAGACAACTCCAAGCAGCTATAGGCACAGAATCCTGGAACTGCCAGTTCCATTGCAAAGACCAATAAATGAATGGAAGTATTGTAACTATGCAAACTTTTATTGTCACCACATTGGGGTATAACAGGACATTGTTTCAAACCAGCTATTGTCCCTTAGTCATGTCTAGATTCCACTACTTTATTGGCGGCTGCACACATACAGTGGGGCAAAAAAGTATTTAGTCAGCCACCAATTGTGCAAGTTCTCCCACTTAAGAAGATAAGTGAGGCCTGTAATTTTCATCATAGGTATACCTCAACTATGAGAGACAAAATGTGGAAACAAATCCAGACAATCAAATTGTCTGATTTGGAAATAATTTATTTGCAAATTTTGGTGGAAAATAAGTATTTGGTCAATATCAAAAGATCATCTCAATACTTTGTTATATATCATTTGTTGGCAATGACAGAGGTCAAACGTTTTCTGTAAGTCTTCCCAAGGTTGTCACACACTGTTGCTGGTATGTTGGCCCATTCCTGCATGCAGATCTCCTCTAGAGCATTGATGTTTTGGGGCTGTCACTGGGCAACACAGACTTTCAACTCCCTCCAAAGGTTTTCTATGGGGTTGAGATCTGGAGACTGGCTAGGCCACTCCAGGACCTTGAAATGCATCTTACGAAGCCACTCCTTCGTTGCCCGGGTAGTGTGTTTGGGATCATTGTCATGCTGAAAGACCCAGCCATGTTTCATCTTCAATGCCCTTGCTGATGGAAGGAGGTTTGCACTCAAAATCTCACGATACATGGCCCCATTCATTCTTTCATGTACACGGATCAGTCGTCCTGTTCCCATTGCAGAGAAACAGCCCCAAAGCGTGATGTTGCCACCCCCATGCTTCACAGTAGGTATGGTGTTCTTTGGTTGCAACTCAGCAATCTCTCTCCTCCAAACACGACGAGTTGTGTTTCTACCAAACAGTTCTACTTTGGTTTCATCTGACCATATGACATTCTCCCAATCCGCTTCTGGATCATCCAAATGCTCTCTAGCATACTTCAGACAGGCCCGAACATGTACTGGCTTAAGCAGGGGGACATGCCTGGCACTGCAGGATTTGAGTGCCTGGCAGCGTAGTGTGTTACTGATGGTAGCCTTTATAACGTTGGTCCCAGCTCTCTGCAGGTCATTCGCTAGGTGCCCCTGTGTGGTTCTGGGATGTTTGCTCACCGTTCTTGTGATCATTTTGACCCCACGGGGTGAGATCTTGTGTGGAGCCCCAGATCGAGGGAGATTATTAGTGGTCTTGTATGTCTTCCATTTTCTAATTATTGCTCCCACAGTTGATTTCTTCACACCAAGCTGCTTGCCTATTGCAGATTCAGTCTTCCCAGCCTGGTGCAGGTCTACAATTTTGTTTCTGGTGACCTTCGACAGCTCTTTGGTCTTCACCATAGTGGAGTTTGGAGTGTGACTGTTTGAGGTTGTGGACAGGTGTCTTTTATACTGATAACAAGTTCAAATAGGTGCCATTAATACAGGTAATGAGTGGAGGACAGAGGAGCCTCTTAAAGATGAAGATACAGGTCAGGTATGTGAGAGCCAGAAATCTTGCTTGTTTGTAGGTGACCAAATACTTATTTTCCACCATAATATGCAAATAAATTCTTTCCAAATCAGACAATGTGATTGTCTGGATTTGTTTCCACATTTTGTCTCTCATAGTTGAGGTATACCTATGATGAAAATTACAGGCCTCTCTCATCTTCTTAAGTGGGAAAACTTGCACAATTGGTGGCTGAATAAATACTTTTTTGCCCCACTGTATGCTGCTCTGATTGACTCAGGTCCTGACTAGTGCTGTTCAGGAACTGATGTTAATTATGCATTTAACCCCTGTGGGAAGTTAAAGGGCCATTATAAAAAACTGTAACACTAATGACCCTGAAGTGCTATGTGTTTAACCTACAAAAAAGGGTTAAAGCCATAATTAAATGGACATAAAACCCCACATTTTTCTTTGATGATTTAGATAGATCATACAATTTTCAACAACTTTCCAGTTTACTTCTATTATCAAATTTGTTTTGTTCTCCTGGCATCCTTTGTTGAAAACCAGAAAGAATAGTAATCACTCTGCGCTAGGAATGTACACCAAAAAAAGCCAATAGGTA
Organism: Bombina bombina; assembly: GCF_027579735.1. NCBI lineage: Eukaryota > Metazoa > Chordata > Amphibia > Anura > Bombinatoridae > Bombina > Bombina bombina. The sequence goes on along the minus strand of NC_069502.1, from coordinate 1,123,725,480 downwards.
AATGGAGGTTCCTCTTACTCCAAACAACAGATACAAAGAAAATACAACAGTATCCTAAGATACTGTGAAAAACCTATGGCGCTGTTGAAACAGCTTAATTCCGGTGAAAAAATGACTTATATTTTAAGAAACGAATACATCGGATATTTATCAAAAATTAGCATAGGTAGTATAAACCTATATAGCGGTATATCAAAGGTTCGCAGAGAGAGCGAAAAAATAAAATAAATATAAATTTATTACAGCAGATATATCATTTCATACACACAATATAAAACAATCAATATGAACAAAAATATATTAACCTAAGATAACGCTGATCAGGCGTTTATAATGTGTAGTAGCAAATATAAAAGAACTAATTCTCCCTATATAAATAAAACAAAGACTAAAACAATCCCTAAAGGAATGAGGCCAAGAAAAAGATCCCAGACCTTTTGACAAAGGCCCAGGCCGGGCTGAAACGCGTTGCTCCACCCACCTTCCTTATTATTCAGGTGATCCAGACTCGAGTTCCTGTGCCGAGATCATTCAAACAGCTGAGAACGGCGTGGTTCAACTACTGCAAAGTGCTGCCGTACGCTGTGCTAAAGGAGAGACTGTGACGATTATTCTCCAAGTACCGAAATCAAACAGCTGAGACTACAGAGAACCGCTATGGTGTAAGTACTAAGTGAACACCTTAGTTTGTGGCTCTCTTCCTGTCTGTTGATTTGGATCTTCATCTCGTTACAGCTCCGGACGACTTCCAGCTCCAGCTGATGTGGATCTGAAGCTGATTCCTCTGGGATCTTTTTCTTGGCCTCATTCCTTTAGGGATTGTTTTTAGTCTTTGTTTTATTTATAAAGGGAGACTTAGTTCTTTTATATTTGCTACTACACATTATAAACGCCTGATCAGCGTTATCTTAGGTTAATTTATTTTTGTTCATATTGATTGTTTTATATTTTGTGTATGAAATGATATATCTGCTGTAATAAATTTATATTTATTTTATTTTTTCGCTCTCTCTGTGAACCTTTGATATACCGCTATCACCTATTAATTAGAGGTTTGTTCATGTTAGGTTTATACTACCTATGCTAATTTTTGATAAATATCCGATGTATTCATTTCTTAAAATATAAGTCATTTTTTCACCGGAATTAAGCTGTTTCAACAGCGCCATAGGTTTTTCACAGTATCTTAGGATACTGTTGTATTTTCTTTGTATCCTTTGTTGAAAAGCAGGGAGGTAATCTCAGGAGCAGGTATGTGCCTGTAGCAATATATGGCAGCTGTTTCTGAAGAATGTGCTTACCCGACACCGCATTAGACCGAAAGCGCGAAACCTGAAGCGTGCATATTTTATATTCCTATGTTCTTCACATAGATTTTTTTTTAATTTTTATTATTATTATATATATATATATATAAGCTTTTGCTTGCTAGCTTCAGGACTTCGAATATTAAGACCGCATTAACTTCTTCTCCACATAGATTTCTACTGAGATCGCGAAAGGAAAAAAAACATTTATTGCTCGCGCGCTAAACCGACAGGAGTTATTTTTATTTTAAATAGATATTTCTATATACTGTATATATATATATATATATATATATATATATATATATATATACCTATACCTCTTTATATTTTCATATAGATATATAGTTATAGAAATATATTTTACATTATATGTTTAAAAATAAGCCCTACAGGGGTACACTAATTCTTCATGTGCACTAACCTGATATGAGTTATATTAAGGTGCGTTACGTATTTCATGGTGTGAAGTTTTCATGGATAGGGTTACATACAAAAAAATTAAACTTATCTGGTAGTGTGCACAATATACTTCCTGTAATAAATGAAATGTACTCACTGATTCTATATGCAAACATTATAAATACATTGACATAAGCTAGTACTTAAAGGGACAGTATACACCAATTTTCATATAACTGCATGTAATAGACACTACTATAAAGAAGAATATGCACAAACACTGACATAAAAATTCAGTATAAAACCTTTCAAAAACGTCCTTAGAAGCTCCTTGTTTAGCACTGTTGATGAGGTTAGGCTGGAACACCTAGTCAGAGGAGCTGTGAAATCAGGATGAGCAGTCACACCCCCTTCCCCCTTCCCTGCACATGAAAAACCCATTAGACAAACAAGAGCAACCTTGAATTTATAGACATCAGTATACATCTAACACTTTGGGGTTTGGTTAGGAGTCTGAAAATCGGCAGAACATTATTTAAAAATAAGCACAACTATACATTGTTACAAAAACACTCCCAGATGGGCTATATAAATAGATCATCTACAAAACATTTATGCAAAGATAAATCTAGTGTGCAATGTCCCTTTAAGGCTTTTCCTTCACCAGTAAATAAAACAAATAAAAATACAGTGACCTATATCAAGGGTCATTAAACTAGATTCTTGTCACATTTGTGCCTAAATGTAAAGAACTATGAAAGCCAGCCCCAACATTATTTTATATGACTGAAAGCAGCATAAGTATGGAGCTTACCTTTTAGTTGCAGGGATCTGATATTATTTGACCTATTACTATTAAATAAAATAATAATAATAATACAAGTTTGACCTTATTAAAGGGTACTGGCATACTTGGTTATTTATTAAAATTAGTTCAGCACAGCCCCTGCCTATATAGGAAGAAAGTCATCATAGTGGAGCCTCTATTAATTTTTTTTTTAACAACAGAAGATTTCTTATATCTTCTCAGTTTTAATGACTTGATTATACATGCACTGCTATTATTTAGCAAATTAATAGGGGCATCTGCCCCCACTGGACTTTAATCTTAACAGGGACATTGTATCCTATATTCTTATCCCCTTTAATTTGTTCCTATTGATTCATTTTACTTTCTGGAGTGTATTAAATTGTTTACAAGTAGATCCAATACCTTTATATCAGCATTTTAAATAATTGATTTTGCCTGTGTTAACACTCTCAGTGGGTGTTAGGAGAGATAAGCAAAACAAAAAAGTTAACTATTAATTGTTGTATGTATGTATTGGGCTTTAGCATACAAACAGATAATATAACAAATTATCGCCTAGATTACAAGTCTAGCGTTAGCCTTTAAAAAGCTTTCTAACGCCCGCTGGTATTACGAGTCTGGCAGGTACAGGTGTACCGCTCACTTTTTTCCGTGACTCGAGCATACCGCAAATCCCCTTACGTCAATTGCGTATCCTATCTTTTCAATGGGACTTGCATAACGACGGTATTACGAGTCTTGGAAAAAGTGAGCGGTACAGCCTCTCCTGTCAAGACTGATACCGCATTTAAAATTCAGTAGTTAAGAGTTTTATGGGCTAACGCCGTAACATACAACTCTTAACTAAAGTGCTAAAAAGTACACTAAAACCCATAAACTACCTATTAACCCCTAAACCAAGGCCCCCGCGCATATCGCAAACACTTAAAGGGACACTGAACCCAATTTTTTTCTTTTGTAATTCAGAAAGAGCATGCAATTTTAAGCAACTTTCTAATTTACTCCTATTATCAATTTTTCTTCGTTCTCTTGCTATTATTATTTGAAAAAGAAGGCATCTAAGCTTTTTTTTGGTTTCAGTACTCTGGACAGCACTTTTTTTATTGGTGGATGAATTTATCCACCAATCAGCAAGGACAACCCAGGTTGTTCACCAAAAATGGGCCGGCATCTAAACTTACATTCTTGCATTTCAAATAAAGATACCAAGAGAATGAAGAAAATTTGATAATAGGAGTAAATTAGAAAGTTACTTAAAATTTCATGCTCAATCTGAATCCCGAAAGAATTTTTTTGGGTACAGTGTCCCTTTAACCCCTTAGTGACCAGAGCACTTTTTCATTTTCTGTCCGTTTGGGACCAAGGCTATTTTTACATTTTTGCGGTGTTTGTGTTTAGCTGTAATTTTCTTCTTACTCATTTACTGTACCCACACATATTATATACCGTTTTTCTCGCCATTAAATGGACTTTCTAAAGATACCATTATTTTCATCATATCTTATAATTTACTATAAAAAAAATGATAAAATATGAGGAAAAATGGAAAAAAACACACTTTTTCTAACTTTGACCCCCAAAATCTGTTACATATCTAAAACCACCAAAAAACACCCATGCTAAATAGTTTCTAAATTTTGTCCTGAGTTTAGAAATACCCAATGTTTACATGTTCTTTGCTTTTTTTGCAAGTTATAGGGCCATAAATACAAGTAGCACTTTGCTATTTCCAAACCATTTTTTTCCAAAATTAGCGCTAGTCACATTAGAACACTGATATCTTTCAGGAATACCTGAATATCCCTTGACATTTATATATTTTTTTTTAGTAGACATCCCAAAGTATTGATCTAGGCCAATTTTGGTATATTTCATGCCACCATTTCACCGCCAAATGCGATCAAATACAAAAAATTGTTCACTTTTTCACAAATTTTTTCACAAACTTTAGGTTTCTCACTGAAATTATTTACAAACAACTTGTGCAATTATGGCATAAATGGTTGTAAATTCTTCTCTGGGATCCCCTTTGTTCAGAAATAGCACACATATATGGCTTTGGCGTTGCTTTTTGGTAATTAGAAGGCCGCTAAATGCCACTGCGCACCACAAGTGTATCATGCCCAGCAGTTAAGGGGTTAATTAGGGAGCTTTTAGGGAGCTTGTAGGGTTAATTTTAGCTTTAGTGTAGTGTAGTAGACAACCCCAAGTATTGATCTAGGCACATTTTGGTATATTTCATGCCACCATTTCACCGCCAAATGCGATCAAATTAAAAAAAACGTAAAATTTTTCACAATTTTAGGTTTCTCACTGAAATCATTTACAAACAGCTTGTACAATTATGGCACAAATGGTTGTAAATGCTTGTCTGGGATCCCCTTTGTTCAGAAATAGCAGACATATATGACTTTGGCGTTGCTTTCTGGTAATTAGAAGGCCACTAAATCCTGTTGCGCCTCACACGTGTATTATGGCTAGCAGTGAAAGGGTTAATTAGGGAGTTTGTAGTGAGCTTGCAGGGTTAATTTTAGCTTTAGTGTAGAGATCAGCCTCCCATCTGACACATCCCACCCCCTGATCCCTCCCAAACAGCTCCCTTCCCTCCCCCACCCCACAATTGTCCCCGCCATCTTAAGTACTGGCAGAAAGTCTGCCAGTACTAAAATAAAAGGGTTTTAAAAAAAAAATGAATTTTTTTTTTAGCATATTTACATATGCTACTGTGTAGGATCCCCCCCTTAGCCCCCAACCTCCCTGATCCCCCCCAAAACTGCTCTCTAACCCTCCCCTCTGCCTTATTGGGGGCCATCTTGGGTACTGGCAGCTGTCTGCCAGTACCCAGTTTACAATAAAAAGTGTTTTTTTTTCTCTTTGTTTTTTTTTTTCTGTAGTGTAGCTTCCCCCCCCCCCCC